>NC_133618.1:660664456-661036956 GCF_048593235.1 Sminthopsis crassicaudata
AGAAAGAGAGAGAGACAGAGACAGAGAGAAAGAGAGAGAGAGAAAGAGAGAGAGAGACACAGAGAGAGAGACAGAGAGAGAGAGAGAGAGACAGAGAGAGAGACAGAGAGAGACAGACAGACAGAGAGAGAGAGAGAGAGAGAGAGAGAAGAGAGAGAGAGAGAGAGAGAGGAGAATCCTTATTTAACTACTAGAACCCAGTGTCCTTTGTGATAGGGACCTTAGAACTGAGGGGGTCCCCAGAACTTGAGGAAGTGCTGAAAGAAGTTACCTGGATAACGTGGGTGTTTTAGAGTGGCCCAGAAATGGAACGAGCTGCTTTGGAGTCCCTCAGCCCAGCGAAGTGAACATGGACCATCTTTTATGTAACTCCTCCTCCTGACTGGCCCTGAAAAGCCCATCAGGTGATCAGAAAACATTTCTAGTCAAATTGAAAGGATTTGAAATTGGACTTGAGCCCTTGGCTCCTCCCTAAAAACAGTTACAGTACAGGTACTGGGACAGAATCCAGGAGTAAAAAGGGATATTGGATTTAAGGGGAAGGGCATCCCTATGCCTCCCTAGGTTCAGGTTGAAGTCAACCTAAACAGAAATAATGAGCCAAAGGTAAGTATGATTGCCTTGGAGAAGAAAGTGGAATGACAAGCCAACCACCATTTGTTGTTAAGTTCTTGCTATATGCAATTTACTGCACTGAGTTCTGGGGAAAATATAAAAGTGATTAAGGGACTTGTAATCTAAGGTTGTTAACATTTTTTCATGTGGCTTGGCTCCCTTTTGGCAATGTGGTGAAGTCTATGGATTGCTTCTCAGAATATTTTTATTTTTTAAATTTTTTTTCTAATTACATGTAAAAAACAATTTTTGACATTCTTTTTTTTTTTTTTTTTTTTTTTTACAGAATTGCCATTTTTTTTTTGGTAATATTTATTTTTCTAATTACATGTAAAGATAATTTTCAACATTCATTGTTATAAGATTTTGAGTTCCAATTTTTTTTTTTATCCTTCTCTCCCTTACCTTCTCCCTCCTCAAAACGGCAAGCAATCAGCTCTCTTAGAGCAAAAATTTGGAAATTGAGAGGATGCCCTCAATTGGGGAATGACTGAATAAATTGTGTTATGTTATTGTCATGGAATATTATTGTTCTATGAGAAATGATAATCAGGCTGATCTCAGAAAAAAAAATCTGGGAAGTCCTCCATAAACTCAAGCAAAGTGGAAATGTACTGTATACAAAGTAATAGCAGCATTTTGGGATGACCAGCTGTAAATGACTTGCTATTCTCAACAGTATGAGGATCCACGACTATACTAAAGGACTTATGATGAAGAATCCTATCCATACTCTCTCCCTCTCTCCCTTTTTTTTAAACATTGTTTTTTTACTATTTTGTTAGGGTGGGAGGTCTCTGATTTCCTTTACAGCATGACTTTTGTGGACATGTTTTGTATACCTTCACATGTGGTTTCTTCATGGGGACTAGGGGTGAGGATAAGGGAAAGAATCTAAGATCCAAAACTTTTGAAAACAAATGTTAAAAATTGTTTTAAATGTAAATGGGAAAAATTTAGTAAATATTTTAAATATATATTTTTTAAAAAGCAATTTGACATAGGTCATATATGTATAATTATTTTAAACATATTTTCCATATTAGTAATGTTATGAAAGAAAAATCAGTATAAAAGGGAAAAATCATGAGAAAGGAAAAACAAACAATAACAAAAAGGTAAAAATAGTATGTTTCAATCTGCATTCAGTCTCCATAGTTCTTTCTCTGGTTGCAGATGGCATTTTCCATTCCAAATCTATTGGAGTTGGCTTGGATTAATTTAATATTCATTTTTTTTAATTTAAAGTTTGAAATTTGGACATTTGAAATTCTCTCTCTCCTTTTCTTCCTTTCCCCCCTCTTAGAGAAGGCAAGCAAATTGATATAGATTATATATTTTCAATCATGCAAAACACATTTCAATGTTAGCTATGTGGGGGAAGAAAACAGACAAAAAAACCAAGAAAAATAAATGATTTGGGGGGGGATTTTTTTAAAAGTATGTTTCAATCTGTATCCAGACTCCATCAGTTCTTTCTTTGCAGGTAAATAACATCTTCTATCACAAGTCCTTCAGAATTGTCTTGAATTATTGTTCACTTAATCTTATACGAGTTCATACATGTCTTTCCAGGTTTTTTTGAAACAATCCTGCTCACCATTTCTTAAAGCACAATAATATTCCATCATGATCATATACCACAACTTCATCAACAATGCATTAGTGTTTTAATTTTTCCACATCTGTCTGACATTTCATTTCTCTTTTCTGTTATATTAGCCAATCTGATAGGTATACCTCAAAATTGTTTAAATTTGCATTTATCTAACCAATAGTTATTTAGAGCATTTTTTCATATGACTCTAGATAACTTTGATTTTTTCTTCTGAAAACTGTTAGGATTACTAGGTGAGAACTCAGGTTGTCTGGACAGTGACAAGGTGAGAATTCAGGTTGTCTGGACAATTACAAGGTGAGAACTCAGGTTGACTTGATAGAAGGAGCAAGCTCATTGGCTGAAGTGGTTCTTCCCAGAAGCCCTTGCATTATCCCACGCCCATTCTCTGGGAGGATAAAAGAGACAACAGTGGGAAAGTCAGTCTGCCTGGAGAAGGATAAGAGCTGGAGGAGATTCAAGAAGAAGACTCTCCACATCACCTGGCGATTATCTAAGGACAGTGGAGATGCTCGCACTGGACACTGCCCTTCTGGTGGGTTATAAAACCTGTCTGCCGGAGCCAGTGCATCTTTGTCAAAAATTAGAAAATTAATGGTATAGAGAACTAAATTTAGAAGTTCCCTAGGGCTACCTGTGGCCCGACTTCCCTTCCTGTTGTCTCTTTTATCCTCCCAGAGAATGGGCGTGGGATAATGCAAGGGCTTCTGGGAAGAACCACTTCAGCCAATGAGCTTGCTCCTTCTATCAAGTCAACCTGAGTTCTCACCTTGTAATTGTCCAGACAACCTGAGTTCTCACCTAGTAATCCTAACATCCACAGGTAGCCCTAGGGAACTTCTAAATTTAGTTCTCTATACCATTAATTTTCTAATTTTTGACAAATTACCTATAATAAATAAATAAATAAATAAATTCTAATTTTTGACAAATTACCTATAATAAATAAATAAAATAAAGTTCTCACCTAGTAATCCTAACAGAAAACCACCTGTTAATATCTTTTGACTATGCAGAATGATGTTTGTATATTGGATTAAGTCTTTATAAATTTGAGAAATGAGGCCATTATCAGAGAAACTTGCTATAAAAACATTTTCCCAATTTTCTGCTTTACTTCTAATCTTGGTTGCATTGGATTTGTTTGTGCGCGCATTTATATCTACATGTATACACATGCCCCCAGGCATACACATATATATCATACACACACACACACACACACACACACACACACATATATATATATATATATATCTGCACACATACATACACCGACCAACATAACACACATACAGATATACACTTATTTTTTTCAATAGCATTTTATTTTTCCAAATACATGTAAAGATAATTTTCAACATTCATTTTTGTAAAACTTTGTACATAAGCAAGTACTTGCATATAAAAATGCATATACACTTACATACATATACATCTAAAACAATATTAATATGGCTGACCAATAATGTAGATTTCTCTCTTGATTGAATCTTTTTTGTTTGACTTTGGATGAGATCAATGATTATTCCCCTACTTTTTTCTAATAAATTCTATTTCTGATCATTGTTATTATATATATATGTATATATATATATATATATACACATGCATACATATATATGTATATACCTTTTATTTCCTATTTCTGTTAACTCTTCAACTTCACATCTAACCCATTAAATTACCTAGCTATTACATAACCTTCCCATGCCCTCCTCCCCACCTTGGATCCCTCCCTTATATTCTCCCTTTATTCTTTCCCTCCTTCTTTATTTCTCATTAATCTACACACACTGACATAAATCTTCACATTTTTTTTTCCCTCCTGAGGCTGGGGTTAAGTGACTTGTCCAGGGTCACACAGCTAGGAAGTGTTAAGTGTCTGAGACCAGATTTGAATTTGGATCTTCCTAAATTCAAGGCTGGTGCTCTATCCACTGCGCCACCTAGCTGCCCCTTCACATTTTTCTATACCCACATTATCCTATTCCTGTACCCCTTATTTCTTTATAAATTTTGGAGGGTGCTACTCTTTTTTGGTATATAATTCTCTCTTTATCCCATTCCCTATGCAAGTAGGTTTTCAAAACTAAAAGCCCTCTTCCTCCATCTAATTCCTCTGTTTTGGATCTTATTCTTTCACCTCATTCATATAGCATTTTTAACTTTTCCTAGATGGTTTTGCTTTTTAGAGTCACATCATACTCCGCTCTACCCAAATTTTTCTTTTGGACTACCCAATTACTAATGCCAGTCTTAAACACATAGTTTATGATTCCACATATAAAACATAAACAACTTGCCTTTATTGAGTCCCTTGAAGACCAACATCTTTGATGTTGGCTCTTATATGTTAAATTTTCTACTGAGTTCAGGTTTGTTTGCAATAAAATTATATTCATTCTCTTTTATTTTTCATTATTTCTATTTTGTTTTATTATTTCTTGGTCTTTTATAATTTCACTGGCTTCTCCTTGCCCAATTCTGATTTTCAAAGAATCATTTTCTTCTTTGAAACTCTGAATCTCCTTTTATAGTTGATTGATTTTCATAATCTTCTTGGTTTTTTGGATTGTGCTTTTTAAAAGTTTTTCCTCAATTTTAAAATCTTTTTTGAGGTATATGGATTGTTTTGGGGCAGGTAGGTTGGAGTAGGAGAGGTTTTTCTTTTAACTTCAATATCCTCCTCTAAAGATGAACCCCAGTCTTCCCTATTCCCATAGTAAGTTTCTAAGGTTGGATTCTTTTTCCTTTGCTTGCTCATTTTTTTTTTTTTTAAATATGAACTTATTAGTGCAATCACGTCTAATCTTGGGGAGGAGAAGAAGAGGAGGGGAATGGCGCTTCTAGCTTCAGATCTTTTTTCAGTTTTCCCCTATGACCTGGAACCCACTTCCCCTTCCTGTAATTTCTTGCAGCCAGCATCTTCCCTACCTTACAGCTTCTGTACTCAACAGATGTGCTGGTTCCTTATGGTCTAGGGCTATATCTCAGCAGCAGCCCAGTTGAGCTTACCTTATTAGTTAAGATTCCCTCAGTCTTCTGAGACTCAGACTCCAGACTCCCCACACTCAGGTGAAAGTTCTTTTGCTTCTGGCTCTAAACACAGGTAGCCCTAGGATTCTTTCCTTGTTATATCAATAGATCTAGCTGGGAGCTATTAATAAGTTATCATGAGATCTTTCTTCTCCTATTGTCCTAGAATCTCCTCTAAGTCTTATTTGTTTTTCACTTGTCTATGTTCACCCTGAGACACAATTTTTGTTTTGTTTGTGGAGGAATGCAGTGCTTGGAATTTTCTGACCTACTCCACCATCTTTACAGAATCCTCCTCAGTCATTTTCTACTTTGTATTGTGTACCTAATCTATTATACTAATCCACCACTCTATTTCTTATCCAGTAGCACATTGTTGATGATTACTGCTTTGTAATACAGTCTGAGACTCGATATTGCTAGGCCACTTTTCTTCATATTTTTTCCCACTAATTCCCTTGATTCTCCCACCTTTTGTTCTTCCAGATAACTTGTTATAATTTTTTCTAGCTCTTAAAATAATTCTTTTGGTATGGAAGTAAATAGGTAAATTAATTTAAATGAAATTGTCTTTTTGTTATATTGACCCAGCTAACCCATGAGAAATTAATATTTTTTCAGTTGTTTAGATATGACTTAATTTTGTGAAAAGTTTTTTAATAGTGTTTATATAGTTATTGGGTTTGTCTTGGCAGGAAGAATCCCAAGTATTTAATATTGTCTACAGTTTTTAAAAATAAAATTTCTTTTCTTATCTCTTCCTGCTGGACTTTGTTACTAATATGTAGAAATGCTGATAATTTATGTAGATTTATTTTATATTCTGAAACTTTGCTGAAGTTGCTAATTATTTCAATTAGTTTTTTTGGTTGATTCTCTGGGATTCCCTAATTATACCATTATCCTAATCCACCAAGGGTAGGAAACTGGGATACAGTAGTCCTTAGCTCATCTGGATGCAGCTCTCAACTTCTTCAGATGTCCAGGGCAAGATAAGGTCACTCTCCTGAGCTTCAGAAATCTAAACAGTCTGAAAGACCCAGACATTCTTTGCCAACCTGGACTCATGACCAGGACCTATATGCTCCTATGGCTGCAAGCACTAGTGAGCTAGTACTTCTCTTATCTTTGGGACAGAGATTTGAACTACATAAAGGCAATTTGATAGAGTCCCTCACCTAGTGAGTGAGTGCCAACAAAGAATTTTTCTGATTAGTTGTACAACCTCCTTATTTTCTATTGGTTGAGAGCTCCCAAAGTTGCTGCTGTTATTGATGAATTGTTCCCAAAACCTTTGGTTGGTGTTTCTCCCCTCCCCTTCCTCCCCATGGTCTATGCTGCATGGTCTTTCACAGGGTCTAACCAGTATTACACTGAGATGGACCTTTCTTGACAACTTTCTAAATTGTCTTTGGTGGAAAATTATTTTTCTTTAATGTTTTGTTGGTTCTGCCATAATAGAATTTGATTTAAAGCATTATTTATTTATTTAATATTTGCTCCACCCCTTACATCAAAACACACAAAAAAATTTACCTTTGTTTTTAAAATTTTTGAGTGCTACGTTCTCTCCCTTATTCCCACCTACTATTAAGAAACTACTTGTGAAGTTATGCAAAACGTTTCCACAAAAGCCAGGTTGTGGGGAAAAACATGTAGATCTCCCACCTGATAAAAATAGAATTCCTCAAAAAAAATTAAGTTTTAGAGACACTCAGAAAGAAAGAGGTAGAGAGCAACAGAAAGAGAAAGAGAGAGAGACAGAGAGACAGAGACAGAGACAGACTTAGAAACAGAGACAGAGACAGATCCAGAGAGAATGCTTTTTTTTTTTTTTTTTTTTTTTTAATATTCAGACACAATCAGTTCCTTCTCTGGTAATGGATAGGATTTTTCATCATAATTCCTTCAGAGTAGTCATGGATGACTGTACTACTGAGAATAATAATCATTCATAGCTGTTCATCCTGGAACATTGCTATTACTTTTTATTCAGTACATTTCACTTTGTGTGCATGGAGGGCTGTCCAGGATTTTTCCCCCTGAAAGCATCCTGTTCATCATTTCCCAGAGAATGATAATATCCTATCACAAACACATACCATAGTTTATAGAGCCATTCCCCAGTTAATGGGCATCCCTTCAATTTCCAATTCTGTCCTAAAAATATTTTTGTACATATAAATTATTGTTTCTTTTTTTTCCTGAATCTTTCAGTACTCATGTCAAGTAGTGATGTTATTATGTCAAAGGATATGCATAAATTTATAGCCCTTTGGGTACAGATCATATCTTTTGACCATTCATCAATTGGGGCATAACTCTTATTTTTTTTATAAATTTGATTCAGTTCCTTCTATGTTTGAGAAATGAGGTTAAGATATTTTTAAATTGTTTGGAGGGACATTGGGGAGAGCTCAGGTGCTTTTACTCTACCATCTTAGCTCTGTTTCCAAGGGTAAAGTTTTTTTGTTTGTTTTCTGTTTTTCTTTTTTTATTATTATTATAGCTTTTTATTTACAAAATAGATGCATGGGTAAATTTTTAGTACTAACCCTTGCAAAACCTTCTGTTCCAAATTTTCCCATCCTTCCTCCCACCTCTTCCCCTAGATGGCAGGTATTCCAATACATGTTAAAATATATGTGAAATCAAATATATGTATACATATCCATACAGTTATCTTGCCGCACAAGAAAAATCGGATCTAGAAAGAAAAAAAAAAACCTGAGAAGGAAAACAAAAATGCAAGCAAACAACAACAGAAAGAGTGAAAATGCTTTGTTGTGCTTCCCACAGTCCTCTCCCTGGGTATAGATGGCTCTCTTCATTACTGAACAATTGGAACTGGTCTGAAGCAATTCATTGTTAAAGAGAGCCACATCCATCAGAATTGGTTATCTTATAATCTTGTTGCCATGTATAATGATCTCCTGGTTTTACTCATTTCACTTAGCATCAGTTCAAGTAAGTCAAAAACAATCTTCACTAGTGTCCAACTATCCCACTAATTAATATCTTGCATCTCTCCTCCCTCTTGTGCCAAAATGGCTTGAGAAAGTCATCTATAATTGGTGTTTCTCTTTTTTCACTTTCTTCTAAACTCTCTATAGACTGCTTTCCAACTTCATTATTCATTATTCAAATAAAAGTTCCCAATGATCTCTTCATTGCCAACTCTACTGGCGGTTTCCAAATCCTTTTAATTCTTCACCTCTCTGCAGCCCTCCACATTACCTTCTTCACTTCAATGCTCTCTCCTATCTAGGTTTGAGTAACACTGTTCTCTCCTAGATCATAGACTAGGTGGACGGAGTAAAATCGAAGAACACTGGGAATGTAGAAAGACCAAGTTCTGAAGAGCTTTGAATGCTAACAATTTTCTACTTGATTCCAGAAGGAATAGGAAGTCTCTGGAGAGGTTCTGAGCCCATCTGATTGCTCCTTCTCAGTCTCCTTGTCGGAATCTTCTTCCATATGACACTGACTCATCATGCATGTCCCTTAAGGATGTCCTTGGAACTATTTTCTGACTTTATATTAATTCCCTTGTGGATCTCAACAGCTCCCATGGATCATCATGCCTATGTGGATGATTCTGAAATCTAGATATTCTGCCCTAACTTCCAATCTTTAAACAACAATGGTGTCTGAAACATCTCAAACTGAATGTCCCATGGACATCCAAAGCCCAATCTATGCAAAAGAGAAATCATTATCTTTCTTCCAAACTTTACTGTTTAAAAACACACAATAGTCACAATAGACTCACCACTCCCAGTGACATTCTTGATTCTTCTCTTTCACTGACCTCATGTATCTGATCTGGGGTTGCCATATCAGGAAATAGGTTTCTACCTTCACAATATTTTTTATATACATTTCCTGTCTATTCCTTTGGTATAGTTTCCCTTTACCTCCCACTTGGACTATTGTAATGACCTACAAGTTATTCTTCCGGCCTCAAGTGTCTTCCCATTCCAATTGTCCCATAGCTGCCAGAATGATCACCTTCTCTGCTCAGTGGCTCCTCATTACCTTTAGATTCAAACATGAAACCTCTTGTTTAACTTTTAAAGTTCTTCATTACTTGGCCCTTTCTTACTTTTCCAGACTTCTAATACTTTACTAATACTTTATTCCTGCCACGTACTCTGTGATTCAGCCATGATAGCCTATTTGGATTTGCTCACACATGCTGCTCCATCTCTGAACTCTTGTCTTTTCTCTGACTGTTCCTCTCTGCCTGGGATACTCCCCCTTTTCACCTCTTCCTCCTGGCTCCCTGGATTCCTTTAAGATTCAACTCCTGCTAAAGGACCTTCTTGGTTTCTCTTCCCTCACTAATTTGTCATCTTTTTTCTGAGGTTAACTTGCCTGTATATTTCTTTTTTTTTAATTAAAGCTTTTTAATTTTCAAAACATATGCATGGATAATTTTTCAACATTAACCTTTGCAAAACCTTGTGTTCCAATTTCCCCCCCTTCCTTCCACCCCCTCCCCTAGATGGCAAGTAATCCAATATATTTTAAACATGGCAAAATATATATTAAATCCAATATATGCATACAAGTTTATACAATTATCAAGCTGCACATGAAAAATCAAATCAAAAAGGAAAAAATGAGCAAGAAAATAAAATATAAGCAAACAACAACAAAAAGAGTGAAAAGGCTATGTTGTGATCCACATTCAGTTCTCACAGTCCTGGCTCTGGGTAGATGGCTCTCTTTATCACAAGATCATTGGAACTGGCCTGGATCATCTTAGTGTTGGAAAAAGTCACATCCATCAGAATTGATCACCATATGGTCTTGCTGTTGCCGTGCACAATGATCTCCTGGTTCTGCTCACTTCACTCAGCATCAGTTCATGTAAGACTCTCCAGGAAATCATCCTGTTGGTCATTTCTTACAGAACAATTATATTCCATAACATTCACATACCATAATAACTTATTCAGCCATTCTCCAACCGATGGGCATCCACTCAGTTTCCAGTTTCTTGCCACTACAAATAGGGCTGCCACAAACATTTTTGCACATGTGGGTCCCTTTCCCTCCCCTATATATTTCTTTCTTTTTTTTTTCTTTTCTTTTCTTTTTTTTTTTTTTAGGCTGGGGTTAAGTGACTTGCCCAGGGTCACACAGCTAGGAAGTGTCTGAGACCAAATTTGAACTCGGGTCCTGAATTCAAGGCTGGTGATCTATCCACTGCACCACCTAGCTGCCCCCTCCCCTATATATTTCTAATAAAATGCAGGTGCCCATAGTTGTTTGCAGGTTCCCCATTAGACTGTGGATGCCTTGATTGTCACAGATTTTTGTCAATAACATAGTATTTAATTTTTTGATCATTGCTTCTTCATCTTTCCTGAGGTCAGTCTAACTCCAGTGTCCCTAAGAATGATCTCCTCATCCTTCTTTCCCACAAAAAAGTTCCCTGTTAGCATGCATGGTAATAAATTTCCTTAAATGATTTCTCTTTGGCGGGATCTTTCTCCTTATAAAGTTGATCTCTTTTATTTCCTATCCTCGTCCAGAACAATTAAAAAGAAGAATCCTCTCCCCTGCACCCTGTCCCCCTCAATATACACCTAAACACAGTCACTCATTCAGTGACAAAGTTTTTCCTTGTCAGTTTGGTGTGTCCTAAAAAGTGTTGCATTTATAATCAGGAGACAACTGGGTTCAGATCCTGACACAGACAAGTCACTTTATTTCTTGAATGAAATCTCTGTTTTCTCATCTATAAAGTAAGTGTAATAATATATGTAATATCTAACTTGTAGGATAGTTTTGATGTGATTTGGTAGATGAGAATCAAATGAGATGATTATGTTTATTAAGTTCTCTGTAATCCTTAAAATGCTATATACATCTCAGTTATGATTATTTCTACTGTTATTATCATTGTATTAGGTCTTTACCGTTCCTAGATCACTGCCTTATAGGATATGGTTCCTATAGCTTAATGAAATTGTAATCTGTGCAATGCAGAGTTATCTAAGAAAGATGAGACATCCTGGAGTGTTTTGACAAAAGGCAATCCACTGGAGAAGGAACTGGCAAACTACTCCAGGATTTTTGCCAAGAAAATGCCCTGGACTGTTGGTCAACCAGGTCATGAAAGGTCAGACACAACTGAATGACTGAACAACAAAATTTTAGTCATTCCAGATGTCAATAAATCAGCAAACAAAGAACTCATCTGACAGACCTTTAATCTCTTTAATCTACTAATGATTAATTCTTGCGTGTAGAGGACTTCAGTGTTTTATAAAACATTTTATTGTGTAATTTGGGCAAATTGAGTTCCAGCAACCGTTTCACGTAGTTCTTTTTGTGAACTTTATTTTCTTTGGTTCTGACTTGTGATTTCATCAGTATAGGAGAGTTCTAGTATAGAGTCTCCCTCCACTAATTGAAACTGGTCCATCTGCACCAGAGAGAGAGAACTATGGAGACTGAATGCAGATTGAAGCATACTATTTTCACCATTATTTTGTTTGCTTTTTATTTCTCATGTTTTTTTTTTTTAATTCTGATTTTTCTTTCACAACATGACTAATATGGGAATATGTTTAAAATGCTTGTATCATATTGCTTGTCTTGGGGATGGAAAAGGAAAGGAGGGAGGGGAAAATGGAACTCAAAATCTTACAAAATGCATGTTGAAAACTATCTTTACATGTAAATTAAAGGCTTTTGAATTAAAAAAATTCTTTTAAAATGTTGAAAAATTGTAAATAAAAATAAAGAAATTGGTTCTGGGTTCTCATTAGCCATTCTTTAAATAGCATGCTCTAAAATGTTTTCAGGAAACCAAAATCAAATCCATCAGTCTAGATTTAAGACTACCCTTTTCATTTTTATTTAAATGAAGAGAATTTTTGTCCATCTCTAATCCTATGGAATCTTTCCCATTCATTATTTTTAAGAGCTCACTGAGTTCAGCAATTACATCTGCCCCTCTTTTTAGTAATCCATCTGGACCTTGTGACTTGAACTCATTGAGGGCAAGTTGGCAAACTCTATCTCCTCACCTAACTTAGGTTCTAGCTGCCTGATTATTATTTTTTTTTGTTCTGTCTTCTCCAATCTGAAAATCATTCTTCTTGAGAGAGAAAAAAAGAGCCAAAATAATAGTTGATCAGTTCTGCCTTCTCATATTCATCCCATCCATTGGTAGAGAATCAAAGTTTCTTAGCTCCTCCATCTTCAGCATAACTTTAAAAAATCCCTTTTTTGTCTGTAGCATTCATCATCAGTGTTAGGTGTGTACAACTGTTTGTACAAGACTACATTAATGGTGTTAAGTGTCTGAGATCGAATCTGAAGTCAGGTCCTCCTGCATTTCTCTGAAAATTGTTCATATTTTGGACTACTTATTGAAGAAAACTGTTTGGTTTTATGTATTGATGATATTTATTTATATTAGATATCAGATTTTTATCAATGATATTTGATATGAAAATGCTTTCAAAATTAACAATATCTCTTTATATTCTAGTTAAATCTTTCTTGTTTGACAAAAAAGTTTTACAGTTGCATGAATCAAAATTGTCCTTTATTTCTTAGAGTCACATCTATTCTTTGCTTGGTTATTACATTAATTTCCCTCCAGCTATAACTATAAAAAGCACCTCCTTTCATTCTCCTCTAACCAGTTCTTGATGATATAACTTGGAATATTTAGATCATATATCCACCTGAAGCTTGTTGTAATATATGGTGTAAGAGTCATACCAATCTTTTTTTTTTTTTTTTTTTTTTTCCGAATCTGCTTTTCAGTTTTCCCAGGAATTCTTTTTTCAAAATTTTATTTTAAACAAGTAAGAAAAGAAAAAAAGTTGCCATGGACATAGCATAACATAAGAGAGGATTCAAAATAAAAAGCAATAAATTTCCATTTCAAGAAAGTCTATGTAATAACTATACATTATACAATGTGTTCAGGTTTGTTCATCTTTTTTTTTTTCTTTTTCTTTTTTTGCTTCTTAATGAGTTTTCTTTTGTTCTCTGCTGTGCAATTTTTATTTTTTCTTTCTCCTCACTCAAGAAGGTTATGTAGATGTATGATTAAGTGTTCAAAATTTTATCTGTTTCCATTTTATGGGTGAATTAATGCAATTCACATCCTAAACTATAATTATTTATTTTTTATTTTCCTCCTTCCTAATTTCCCGAGTATCCTTTTAACTCTATTCTTTTTTGTTGTTGTTGCTGAGGCAATTAGGATTAAATGACTTGCCCAAGGTCACACAGCTAGGCACTATTAAGTGTTTGAAGACGAATTCAAACTCAAGTCCTCCTGATTTCAGGGCCAGTGCTCCATCCACTATGCCAGCTAGCTTCACTCTACTCTCTTCCCTCCACACTCCTTTGCTTTGCTTCTACCTGATAACTTACACTCCTATTACTTAATCGCCCCCCCCAAAAAATCCCTCTCTTATCCTTCTCCCCTCCCCTTCCCTTTGCCCAAAGGGCCCCCATTTAGTTCATGCTCTTTGGCTGGGATATAATATTTCCAGGTCTTGCTTATCTTAATCTCTTCTAGTATTTTTCTATTATAGCCATTAAGGACTTTGAAAGTCTTTAGATATCCCAAAGTAAAGCTCCATTTCCAGCTCAGGTTTCTAAGGGTACCCCCGAGGGATTCAGGGTTGTTTTTTTCCAATGTCATCAGTTCAAATCTTCATTCCAGTGTGTTCTTAATATAAATCAACAATTATTAGTGACTGTCATTTAATCAATTAACATCAATTAATTTTCCTAAAGAAACATTTACTGAGAAAATACAGGAAGAACAGAGTACAAATACTACTCTACCAACACCTGGGTGGCTCATTCTCCCTATAATATCTCTGCCCCTTGAGAGCATGGGCTCAAACTTGAAGCATTTTCTGTGGAGCCCTCTCCCACCAACATCACTCCAAAGGTGACGTGGCTAATGGATGAGTTCCTATTGTTAGTATAACTCAGCATCCTTGCTGGGCTATGATGGGGGCCCATACTAGGCTTAATCAAAACAATCCTTCAGACTCTTCTTCTTCTTCCTTTTTCTTTTCTTTCTTTCTTTTTTGCCGAGGCAATTCCCAGGTCACACAGCTAGGAAGCATTAAGTGTCTGAGGTCACATTTGAACTCAGGGCCTCCTGATTTCAGGGCTGATACTCTAACCATTGTGTCACCTAACTGACTCTTCTTTTAAATTTTTTTTCCTTCAGACTCTTCTAGTAGAATGCAAACTCTGGCCTGGTCAATGGACGTTGGAACTTTGTCAGCTCTTTCTCCCCATTTTCCAAAGTCCACAAGATAGAAGCACAGTCCATGGCACTCATTCACCTAAAAGTAAGAAACAATGAAATTGCAAGTAATAACAGGCTCTGGTGGCCCAGGTAAGGAAACAAATACCCAGAGTTCTCTCCCTACCTGTGATATTGAGATCCCTGCTTCCTCACACAAATGCAGCCTGGTGGGAAAGAGAAAACACCACCCACTATTAGTATCTTTTGAACATATTCTTAGTTTAGGCTCCTCTTCTTCATGTTCATAATAAGAGAACTAGAAACAAAGACTATCTGTGCTCTGAAGTCCAGATAGGGATTGCCAATAACAGACTAGGCTCAGAAGGCTGGGCTCATTGACTAGTCCCAATTTCTCTTCACTCTCTTTGACAGTTTTTATTTATTATTACTTTATTGTACAGATTAAGATTTGTGCAATCTTCATCCTCACTTTTTCTTGTTCTTTCTCCTGAGATTCTTTTATTCTTTCTTGCCTTCATCTTTCTATTTGCCCTCTAAACCAGACCATGCCTTGGAGAACTAACACATCTACCTCTGGAAATCATCTCCTGAGGGCTTAACTCTTTATTGTGATCATATTGCCCATTGTGTCTAGCTAACTCTAATCATGTTTCCCATTGAATTTTACCTCCTCTCTCTCCCCCAACTCAGCTATATAACTCTGTAACCTTAGTCAAATCAACTGATTTGGGAAGGAAAAGATTTTTTCCTATTGGAAAAAGTTAGGGACTAGAAAAGGGAATAAGCATTTATAGAAAACCTACTATGTGCCAGGTATCACATACTAAGCACTTCACAAATATTATGTCATTTGATCTTTAAGCAACCTTGGGAGATGGGTGCTATTATTATCTCCAGTATACAGATGAGGAACCCAAGGCAAACAGAAGTGTCTCTTGCTGGTATCATACAGCTTTGTAGAGACTTGATTTGAAATCAGGTCATTCTGACTCCAGACTTAATACTACAGCCACATTGCCTCCTAGGTAGGAAGGGCAAATGATACTGCTAATGTTATTGGAAAAGGCATGTCAAGCAGCTGCCCAGTAGGTAACTCCACTTATAAACTCTTTGATTTCCTGCATCAATACTCCCCTCCCTAGCCTTCCCTTCCCTATATATGTTATCTCCAGAGGGACTATTAAACTTTTGTATTTGCAATCCAGTACAATTCTTAGCACAATTTTTTGCATATTGTTAGTACTTAATAAGGAGAAAGCTGGATGATGCAGTAGATAGAGCTCTGGGCTTGAAATCAAGAAAACTCATTTGTGTGAATTCAAATCCAGTTTCAGATACTTCCTAGCTGTGTGAATCTGTTTGCCTCAGTTTCCTCATATGTAAAATGACATAGTAAAGGAAATGGCAAAATCTAGTATCACTGCCAAGAAAACCTCAATAGGATAAGAAAGAGTTGGGCACAACTGAAATGACACAACAATAAAAGAAAGTGCTTAATAAATGCTTTTTGCATTTATGATTCATTAAAATGAATTTTATTATCATTTTTTCAAGTTCTGTTTGGCTGCTCTTTCTCAGTTTTCTTTATAGCTCCTTAATTGTTGGGTTATCCCAACATTCTGTTCTATTCTTAGCCTTCTGTCTGTATACTCTCTTGATGATCTCATAAGCTTCCAAGGGTTCACTTATCATTTCAATGCAGATGACAAACAGATCTATAAAATCATCCTTGAGTTTTTCTCAGCTTCAGTGCTGCTTGGGGAATAAACTGTCTACTGGAAACTCCCAGCTGGTTATAATCCAGCCATATTAAATTCAAAGAACTCATCATCTTTTCCCCTAAATCCATTCCTGCTCTCAACTTCCTTTATTTCTGTCTAGGGCCTTCCTATCCTTCTAATCGTCCAGATTCACAATTTTCACTCAACAATTTCCTCTCCCTCACCCCACATAGCCAATCAATTGTCAAGTATTATCACATCTCTCCAATCCTTGCCCTTGTTTCTACCCACATGGCCCCATGTAGGTCAGGTTTTTATCAACTCTTACCTGGATTCTTGCAATAGCCTTCTATTTGGGAGCCCTACCACCAGTATTTCCCCTCCCCATTTCCAGAATAATATTCCTAAAATAATCTAGAAGCTCCTGTGGCTGGCTCCCTTTCGCCTCTAAGAACAAACTTAATATTTGAAATCCTTTATAATCTTTTTCCAGCCAACTTTTCTAAACATATAACATTACTCTGCTTCAAACTCTCTATACTTCAGTCAAACTGATCTATTTGCTGTCCTTCACACAGCACATTTAACCTCCCATTTCCATGCCTTTGTACAAGCTGTACCATATGCCTAGAATGCATTACTTCCTCACCTCCCTTGACAATCACTAGTTTCCTTCAGACCTTGAATCAAGTGATATATTCTATATAAGGCCCTTTCAGATCCCTCCAGCCTAAAGTGCCTCCCTCACACTCCAGATGTTATCTTGTATTTATTTAATTTGTTTTTATTATATGTATAAGATATACACTTATATATGTACATGTTTCATCTAATAGATAGTAAGCTACTTTTTTTTTTGCTTGTTTTAGCACAATTTAGCTGTCAAATAGTATGTGTTTAATTAATTCTAATTAATTTATAACAATTTGGTACTTGGTAATCTAATTGGTAAAGCCCTAAAGCTGCAAATTTATTCTGGTAATGTCAATGGTAAAATGTCAAAAATTTTGGTATTTTTTGTTATTAGCCCACTCCAACTATAAAGAATATGTATCTCTTTGGTTCTTTATCTTTTTTATTTCTGTAAAAAGCATTTTGTAGTTATACATGTATGTATGCACAAACATATATTTTTATTGAGAGAGGCAGCATCCCAATATGTATAGAAAGCCTTAGAATCAAGGTGACCTCTAAATCCTACTTCTGATATATACTGGCTTAACCTTAAGTCATTTCACCTTTCAGAGATTTAGACAACTTTTAAGATACAGAAGAGCTGGAGATCAAAATTGGTAGAAAGAAGTTTCTGGCCCTGGAACTCCTGACTAATGGAATTAAAAGTTATTCTATAGACAGACCATGTAGTACAATGGAAAGATTGCTGTATCTGAAGTCAGAAGAGCTGAGTACCTAAAACATGATTCTCCCAGTTACTACCTGATTGACATAGAACAAGTCACTTAACACCTATGAGTCTGTTTCCTCCTCTGTAAATGAGAGTCCTAACTCTGTGACATACATGTTATACACACCCTGATCATGTCTTTAAAGCCCAGTTCTCAGATTCTTCTATATTTTGAAAAATAAAGATAATTCAATAGAAAAATAAAGATAACAACTCAATAGATCCCTCCAACCTTTATATTTATGATTGCATGTTTAATAAATGAATGAAATCTGAATCTAATGAAGATCTACTAAAATGGTATGGGAAAGAAATGCTTCTACTATTGTATTTGCCAAGTATAAGTGGTTTTTTGAGCAGGAGACTGTCTTGATCGAGTGGTAAATTTGGAAAATTAACCCTGCAACATGTGCATTAGAACTAAATCCAGTGAATCTGTTTCAGGGTGATATCAGATTTTATGGGTTTAATTATGATCTCTCTCTAAATGACTTTTATATCTAAATACCCAGTTCTACAGTTTTTTTTTTTCATCTAAGTTTCAGTTCTGCTCTGTGGGACCCATTACCTCTTTGGGTCAAAAATGCTGAAGAGCAAGATCAAAGAGAAAACACTTGTGTAGAGTGTATGCATACCTGGGTCCAGTATGAAATCTTCCATTTCTCCGAAATCTCTGGATCCTAAAATGGTAGCAGTGGGATGGTAGGGATGACAGAGCTTTTAAGAAGGTTCTTAGCCAATCGGCAAAGGTTGTTGTGTGTGTTTTTATAGAAGATAGACACAAGGACAGGAAATAGAAGATTGCTACAGAATCATGGCTCAATCCTTCAGAGTAATTTCAGGATTGCTGAAGCTCAAAATAAACCGAGGCTTAATAAAACTAATAACAACTGAAAGAAGGTTTGGGAGATTTTTAAAGTTATATTAGGGGCAAAAAGAGATCAAAGATGGGATAGGACCATTTCATAGGAGAGATGGATGTTGATAAACAACAACGAGAAGACAAAGGTACCAAACTTTTGTTTTCCTTCTGCTCTAATTGACTGAGAAGAATGATCTCAATACTACAAAGGACAGAGCAAGATGGTGAGGTCTTGGATGAGTTCAAGTTTCCTCCTTTTCCTTGTTTCTCAGAACCCATTGACTTTATCTTCCATTATCTCCTCTTTTACGCCAATCCTAGGTGAAAAGCTGCTCTTTCTTGTCAAAATCAACAACTCTACATGCACCTTAGATCCCATCCTCTTTCATCTTCTGCAGAAGATTGTCACAATCATTCCCCTCTCTTATTAATCTTCAATTTTCCCTATTAATTGATTTCTTTCCTGCTACCTTGAAACACACCCAAGTCTCCTGTATCATGAGAAAAATCTCACTAGACTCTAATAGTGGCCAGCTAGGTGACACAGTGGCTAATGCACTAAGTCTGGATATGGCCTCAGACACTAGCTGTATAACCACAGGCAAATAATTTATCAATATTTACTTTATTTTCCTCATCTGTAAAATGGTCCAGAGAAAGAATTGGCAAACCACTCCAATAGCTTTTCCAAGAAAACCCCAACGGTCATGAAAACTTGAACATGACTGAAAATGACTGAACAAGAGACTCTTCTATCTCGTAAAGCTTCCAGTCCACATCTCTCTTCCCTTTCACAGGCAAAATCCTAGAAAAAGCTGTGCATCTTTTATCTTCACTTCTCTCATCCTTTGCAATCTGACTTCTGAACATCACTCAGTGAAATTGCTATCTCTGATGAGCTCTTCACTGCCAAATCTGATGGCCTTTCTCAGGCCTCATCTTTCTCAACTACTCTCTAGTATTTGAGACTGATGACCCTTTATTTGTGAAAATAACCTGTTTTGGGGCAGCTAGTTAGTGTAATGGATAGAGCACTAGCCCTGAGTTCAAATCTGACCATGGACACTTAACACTTCCTAGCTGTGTGACCCTGGGCAAGTCACTTAACCTCAATTGCCCCAGCAAAAAATAAAGATTACCTGTTTTTTGTGACACTATTCATTCCTGGTTTTCCTTCTCCCGTCTCTTCTTTGCTGGTTCACTCATATTATGCCTCCTGATTATGAGTGCATCATAAAAATTTTCTCCCAGGCCCTTTTCTCTAATTTGTCTCTCTTGTGGACCTCAACAGCACCATTGTAAAATTGGGATAATAACACCTACTTCAGTGTTGATGGGAAGATCAAATAATATAAGTTTGCAAAGAACTTTTATATTATGAATTTTATAGGGATATAATTGATAGAAAATTATTACTATTAATTATCCTCTCAATGCAGATGACTCATAGATCTATACATCAAGCCTTATGGTTTTTTTCCCTTTTCTCATGAACCCCAGCCCTAAATCAGTAAGGAATTGCTTAATGGGCATTTTCAGCAAATGTCTTATAAGCATCTCGAATTCAGTGTGTTTAAAATAGAACTTTTTATCTTTCTCTTCAAACCCTTTCCTTTATAGAATTCTCCTATTTCTGTCAAGGATCCCATCATTCATCCTATCTTCTATGCTCATAATTTCAGCACTATCCTCAATCGCTCACTCATTATTTCTCTCTCCCCACATTTCTAGTCAGTTGCCAAATTTGATCATTTCTACATCTTCAATGTGCCTTGAGTTGACTTTTTTTTTTTTTTTTTGCTGAGGCAATTGGGGTTAAGTGACTTGCCCAGGGTCACACAGTCAGGAAGTGTTAAGTGTCTGAGAGCAGATTTGAAGCCAGGTCCTCCTGATTTTAGGGCTGGTGCTCTAATCATTGCACCACTTAGCTGCCACCATGAATCCATTTCTAATGATTTACACAGACATGACTTTAGCTCAGGCCATCAGCACCTCTTGCTTGGACTATTGCAGTGGTCTAATTGGTCTCCTGCCTCTCTATAATCCATCCTCTACATAGCTGCCAAAGTGACTTTGCTTAAGAGACAATCTTACTACATGACACTCTCAACAAATTCCAGTGGCTATTTTGTTGTCTCTGGGATAAAATATAAATGCCTCTTTTTGTCTTTTTGCCTTGTCCTCTATGACATGTCCCTAACCTATCTTTCCAGGATTGTTATACACAACTTTTCTTCCCAACCTCAAATAAGCCAGGTAATTTATCTTCTATCTTTATGCTTTTGCACTGGCCATTCCCACATCTAGAATAAATTTCCCCTTCATAAAATCCTTATTTCCTTCAAGATGAAGTTCAAGCACTACTTTCTACATGATGCTTTTACTGATCTCCCCAAATATTTATTCTCTCCCTTGTTAAATAACTTTGCATTTATTTTGTGTTTATTCTGAATATACTTACATATGTACATATTGTTTCCCATGATAGAAAGTAAGCTCTTTGAGGGAATTTTTTTGGTCCTTGTATTTGTATCTCCATATCTAGCACATAGAAGGGACTTCATAACTGCTTGTTGATTGGTTAATTAATTTTAAGTTATTAATGGGAAAATATAATTCAGACAAGACTGAAAGGGTAGAGAAATAAGGAGGACAAAACAAATAAAAACTTCTTAGAAAAAAGCACCGCAAAGTAGTGTTTCTAAAGCTAAGAGATTGAGTATGAGATGATTTTGAACTACACATTCATCAGGATCAGTAAAAGTGAAGGGTCAATAGAATGGAAAATACGTGAATGAATGAAAGAGAGAAAGAAAAATTAAAGTAAATAAATTCAGTGTACACATTTGAATAGTGACTGGAATGAAGAACTTTATGAATAAAATGGCATCAAATTAGTATGAGAAAAATGAACCAAAGGGATAAAGTGCTGACTTAATAGAGAAAGAAATCAAATATCAATACAAAAGACATAAATGAAGGAAAACACAAACTTAAACTATCATACCCTTGAATTAGAATTGGCTAAACAATACAATGAGAATATAAGATGAATGAGAAAATGAAACCAACAATTTGACATATATAAGAAATATCTAACATCCAAGAAACAAATAATAAATAATGTCACATACAGAATAAATTTTACTGGAATAAATTTACTAGTCATAAGAAAAGTATAAATAAGTGAAAGTTGTAATTATCCCATCAAAGAAAAAATACAAATTTACAATGTTAAGAGAAATAAACAGGGAAAATATTATAAAATTTGTCATAGACAAATTAACAATATCATTGTTAAATATATATGCATTCAAATGGCATTTTCACAAAAGAAAAGTTTCCTGAATTGTAGAAAGTTCAAGATAGTAACATAGTTTTAAAAGACTTCAACATTCTGCTCTCAGAGCTAGATCAGTCAGCTAAGTTTAAAAAAAATATATATATATATATATATATATATATAAGCAGACTTGAAAAAGTTAGGACTGAAAAACTTGTAATATCATCTGAATGATGCTATATAGATAATTGTTAAAGAAAATATACATTCCTTTAGAGTAGGAAATGAGGAAATCAAACTGTCACTCTTTGCAGATGATATGATGGTATACTTAGAGAACCCCAAAGACTCTGCTAAAAAGCTATTAGAAATAATTCAGAATTTTAGCAAAGTTGCAGGATACAAAATAAATCCACATAAATCCTCGGCATTTTTATATATCACCAACAAAATGCAACAGCAAGAGATACAAAGAGAAATTCCATTCCAAACAAATATTGAGAGTATAAAGTATTTGGGAATCCATCTACCAAAGAATAGTCAGGAATTATATGAGAAAAATTACAAAACACTTGTCACAAAAATAAAGTCAGATTTAAATAATTGGAAAGACATTCAGTGCTCTTGGATAGGCCAAGCGAATATAATCAAGATGACAATACTCCCCAAACTAATCTATTTATTTAGTGCTATACCAATCAGACTCCCAAGAAACTATTTTAATGACCTAGAAAAAATAACAACAAAATTCATCTGGAAGAATAAAAGGTGGAGAATTGCAAGGGAACTAATGAAAAAAAAGTCAGAGGAAGGTGGTCTAAGTGTACCTGATCTAAAGCTGTATTATATAGCAGCAGTCACCAAAACCATTTGGTACTGGCTAAGAAATAGAACGGTAGATCAGTGGAACAGATTAGATGCAAAGGACAAAAAAGGATACATCTATAGCAATCTAATCTTTGACAAACCCAAAGATACCAACATTAGGGACAAAAATTCATTATTCGGAAGAAACTGTTGGGAAAACTGGAAATTAGTATGGCAGAAATTAGATATGGATCCACACTTAACACCATATACCAAGATAAGATCAAAATGGGTCCATGATTTAGGCATAAAGAAGGAGATCATAATAGATTAGAGAAACAGAAAATAGTCTACCTCTCAGACCTGTGGAGAAGGAAGGAATTTAATGACCAGAGGAGAATTAGAGATCATTATTGATCACAAAATAGAAGATTTTGATTACATCAAACTAAAAAGTTTCTGTACAAATAATACTAATGCAAACAAGATTAGAAGGGAAGTAACAAATTGGGAAAATATTTTTAAAAGTAAAGGTTCTGACAAAGGTCTCATTTCCAAAATATATAGAGAACTGACCCTGATTTATAGGAAACCAAACCATTCTCCAATTGATAAATGGTCAAAGGATATGAACAGACAATTCTCAGATGATGAAATTGAAACTCTATCCACTCATATGAAAGAGTGTTCCAAATCACTACTGATCAGAGAAATGCAAATTAAGACAACTCTGAGATACCACTACACACCTGTCAGATTGGCTAAGATGACAGGAACAAATAATGATGAATGTTGGAGGGGATGTGGGAAAACTGGGACACTGATGCATTGTTGGTGGAGTTGTGAAAGAATCCAGCCATTCTGGAGAGCAATCTGGAACTATGCCCAAAAAGTTGTCAACCTGTGCATACCCTTTGACCCAGCAGTGCTACTCCTGGGCTTATACCCCAAGGAAATACTAAAGAGTGGAAAGGGACCTGTATGTGCCAAAATGTTTGTGGCAGCTCTTTTTGTTGTAGCTAGAAACTAGAAGTTGAATGGATGCCCATCAGGGAGAATGGTTGGGTAAATTGTGGTATATGAAGGCTTATGGAATATTATTGCTCTGTAAGAAATGACCAGCAGGAGGAATACAGAGAGGCTTGGAGAGACTTACATCAACTGATGCTGAGTGAAATGAGCAGAACCAGAAGATCACTATACACTTCAACAACAATACTGTATGAGGATGTATTCTGATGGAAGTGGAAATCTTCAACATAAAGAAGATCCAACTCACTTCCAGTTGATCAGTGAAGGACAGAAATAACTATACCCAGAGAAGGAACACTGGGAAGCGAATCTAAATTGTTAGCACTACTGTCTATCTACCCAGGTTACTTATACCTTCAGAAGCTAATAATTAATGTGCAACAAGAAAATGGTATTTACACACATATATTGTATCTAGGTTATATTGTAACACATGTAAAATGTATGGGATTGCCTGTCATTGGGAGGAGGGAGTGGAGGGAGGGAGGGGATACTTTGGAAAAATGAATAAAATAAAAAAAAATAAAAAATAAAAAAAAAAGAAAATATACATTCCTAAGTATTACAAAAATAGACTAGATGTAATTGTAAATTAATGGAAAAGTCAGAAATATTATAATATATTCTTACATACCAAAAACAGGGGAACATAAGCAATTTATTGCTAAGGGAGGATTTAATAATATCATAAGTCATTATGTCAAAGAAAAAAAACCATAGCAACACTTAACAACCTTATAAAAGAAAACAATAAATTGAGACAATATACCCAAAATTTGGGCAATTCAGCTACAGTAGTCTTCAGAGAGAAAAATAAATATCTGAAAACATACATTAATAAAATGGAAAAGGGGAGATATATTAACTGAATTTGCAATTTGAAAAAAATGGAAAAATCAGCAAATTAATAAACCCAATATAAGAACAATTATAAAAGGTAGAAAAGACATAGATAAAATGGAAAATAAAGAACATAAAGTGATATTAAAAATCTTAAAAGCTTGTTTTTCAGAAGCAGTAACAAAATATATAGATTTTAATAAAAGAAAAGAAAATCATATTTTTAAACATTAACAAGGAGAATTCACAGCAGAAGAGAAAACTGATCCAGACAGGCAGGTAGCATAGTAGATGAGATGTGGGTTTTAGAATAAGAAAGTTCAAATCTATGGCTAAGATGACAGGAAAAGATAATGATAAATGTTAGAGGATATATGGGGAAACTGGCACACTAATGCATTATTGGTGAAGTTGTGGAATGATCTAGCTATTCTGGAAAGCAGTTTGGAACTATGCCCAAAAGGCATAAATCTGTGCATACCCTTTGATCCAGCAGTGTCTCTCCTGAGTCTGTATCCTAAAGAAATCACAAAAGAGGGAAAAGGACCACATGTGCAAAAATGTTTGTAGAAGCCCTTTTTGTAGTGGTGAGAAACTGAGAACTGAGTGGCTGCTGATCAGTTGTGGAATGGCTAAATAAGTTATGATGTATGTCATTACACACCTCTCAGATTGGCTAAGATGACAGGAAAAGATAATGACTAATGTTGGAGGGCATGTGAGAAAACTGGGACACTGATAACATTGTTGGTGGAATTGTGAATGGATCCAGCCATTCTGGAGAACAGTTTGGAACTGTGCTCAAAGGGCTTTAAAACTGTGCATACCTTTTGATCCAGCAGTCTCCACTGGGTCTATAACCCAAAGAAATCTTAAAAAGTTCTTATGGGAAAGGGACCCATATGTGCAAAAATGTTTGCGGCAGCCCTTTTGTAGTGGCTATAGACTGGAAACTGAGTGGATGCCCATCAACTGGAGAATGGTTGAGTAAATTGTGATATATGAATATTATGGAATATTATTGTTCTGCTAGAAACTATCAACAGGATGATTTCAGAGAGATCTGGAGAGACTTACAGGAACTGATGCTAAATGAAATGAGCAGAATCAGGAGATTATTATACGCGGAAAACAAGATTATATGAGGATTAATTTTGATGGACGGGGCTCTCTTCAACATTGAGATGATTCAAACCAGTTCCAATTGTTCAGTAATGAAGAGAACCATCTACACCCAGAGAGAGAACCATGGGAACAGAGGGTGGAACACAACATAACATTCTCACTCTCTGTATGTGTTATTTTCCTGAATTTTGTTTTCTTTCTCAGTTTTTATTTTTCTTCCTTCTTGATCTGAGTTTTCTTGTGCAGCAAGATAACTGTATAAATATGTATACATATATTGAATTTAACATGTATTTCAACATATTTAACATGTTTTGGACTACCTGCCATCTAGGGAGGGGGTGGAGGGAAAGAGGGGGAAATTTGCAATAAAATACAAAGATCAATGATGGAAAATTACCCACACATATGTAAATAAAAAGCTTTAATAATAAAAATAGGTTATGATATATGAAAGTAATGGCATATTATTGTTTTATAAGAAATGATCAGAAGGAGGAATTCAGAAAAGTCTGGAAAGATTTAAATGAATTGATACTGAGTGAAGTGAATAGAACCAAGAGAACATTGTACACAGTAACAAGATTATATGACAATCACCTGTGATGGACTTGGCTTTTTTCAATAATGAGGTGATTCAAGGGAATTCCAATAGGTGGGATGGGAAGTGCCATCCACCTCCAGAGAGAGAACTATGGAGACTGAATGTAAATCAAAGTATAGTATTTTCACCTTTTTGTTGTTATTGTTTGCTTGCTTGTTTTTTCCTTTCTTGTGTTTTTCCCCTTTTGATCTGTCTTGCACAGCATGATGAATATGGAGATATGTTTAGAAGAATTGTGCATATCTAAACTATATTAGCTTGTTTGCTGTCTTGAGTGGGGGATAAAATTTTGGAATACAAGATTTTGCAAAAGTGAATATTGAAAACTATCTTTGTATAAATTTCAAAAAAAAAATACTATTTTAAAAAAGATGTGAAAAAAAAGAAAGTTCAAATCCAGTCTCAGACACAGAGTTATTTAATCTCCTCCATTTTCAGTTTTCTTACCTATAAAGTGGGGATAATATCTACCTCCCAAGGTTATTATAAGAATAAAATGAGTTAATACTTATAAAATTCTTTGCAAACCTTAAAGCACTATATAAACATATCACAATCATAATAATTTATAGGTTAACTATATAAATATTTTTTAAAAATTAAAACCTAATATGTACAAATTATTCAAAATTTGAGGAAGAAAGCACTTTATTTTACTTTTTTTGAAAAAAAATTTAATATTTAAACCAGAGATAAAATAGAAAAAGATTATAGATTAATTTTTCTATTGAATACCAATAAAAATTTTTAAATAAAACCCTAGTAAAATTGCCATTTTATTTATACATACATATTTATATATGTATAAATGTTTATATGTATATGTATATATGTCTATATAGAGAGACATATGTGTGTGTTCACCATGAGATAATTGGCTGCATACCAAGAATGCAAAGATAATTCAACATCAACATCAACACAACAAAAGCAACTAAAACTTTATTTTTATTCAAGTAGTTTCAATGGGGAAAGCCATTAATAAAACATTACAATCACTTCTCTTAAAAGTTCTAAAAAAGGATGATCACAGGAGAGCCATTTTTAATATAATAAAATATATGTATCTTAAAACAAAAACTGACATTATTTGCAATAGAGAAATTCTACAATAACTACAAGGATAAAGCAAGAATGTTTCCTCTCCCTAGCATTATTTTTCCCTGGTATTATTTAACATAATTCTAGGTAATGCTAGCAAAAGCAATAAACAAATAAATTAAAAGTATAAAAATTGGAGGACATATTACATACATTTCTTTTTCTTTCTTTCCTTTTCATCCTTTCTTTTTGCAAATTACAAGATGATTTACTTTAAAAATTCCAGAAATTATACATAAGCAAATTTGGAAAGCAAGGGGTAATTTACCTCTCAGATCTTTGGAGAAGGGAGGGATTTATGACCAAAGAAGAACTAGAGAACATGAAATGCAAAATGCAAATGAAACTATATAAAATTAAAAAGTTTAATTAAAACAATTTTTAAAATTAAAATTAAAAACAAAATCAATACAAAAAAAATTAAAAGGAAAATACAAAGAGGGAAATTTTTTTTTTTAACAGCCAGTGTTTCTGATAAAGGCCTCATTTCTAAAATATATAAGTAACTGTGTCAAATTTAAAAGAATACAAGTCATTCCAGGGCCCTCTTCAACAATGAGATGAAACAAATCAGTTCCAATAGAGCAGTAATGAATTGAACCAGCTACACCTAGCGAAATAACTCAGGGAAATGAATGTGAACCACTACATAGAATTCCCAATCCCTCTATTTTTTTCTGCCTGCATTTTTTGATTTCCTTCACAGGCTGATTGTACACTATTTCAAAGTCCAGTTCTTTTTGTGCAGCAAAATAACTGTATGGACATGGACATGTGTGTGTGTGTGTGTGTGTGTGTGTGTGTATATATATATATATATATACATATATATATATATATTGTATTTAACATATACTTTAACATATTTAACATGTATTGGTCTACCTGCCATCTGGGGAAGGGGGTGGAGGGAAGGAGGGAAAATCGGAACAAAAGGTTTTGCAATTGTCAATGCTGGAAAATTACCCATGTATATATCTTGTAAATAAAAAAGCTATAATAAAAAAAAAAAAGAATACAAGTCATTCCCCAATTGATAAATGGTCAAAAAATATGAACAATTTTCAGATGATGAAATTAAAGCCATCTATACTCATAAAAATGCTCTAAATCAGTAATGATTAGAGAAATACAAATTAAAACAACTCTGAATTACAACCTCATACTTGTCAGATTAGCTAAGATGATAGGAAAATATAATAATAAATGTTGGAGAGGATGTAGGAAAACTAAGACTCTAATGCATTGTTGGTGGAGTTGTGAAATGGTCCAATCATTTTGGAGAGTAATTTGGAACTATGACCAAAGGATTATAAAATTGTGCATATCCTTTGATCCACAGCAATGCCATTACTGTGCCTGTATCCCAAAGGAATCATAAAAGAGGGAAAAGAACTCACATGTGCAAAAATGTTTGTAGCAGTTGTTTTTGTGGTGGCAAAGAATTGGAAAACGAGTAAATGTCCATTAATTGGGGAATGGCTGAATAAGTTATGGTATATGAAAGTAATGGAATATGATTATTCTATTAAAAAATAATGAGCAGTAAGCTAAGGGGAAGGGAATACAGAAATTGTGAGGAAAAGGGGTAAAATAAGGGGAGGAACTTTAAGGTGGGGGAGGGATACTAAAAAGGGAGGGCTGTGAAAAGCAAGTGGTGTTCACAAGTTTAATACTGGGTAGGGGAGTAAGAGGGAAGGAAAGGGGAAAAGCATAGGCAGGGGTTACTAGGATGGCAAGCAATATAGAATTAGTCATTTTAACCATAAATGTGAATGGGGCAAACTGCCTCATAAAGAGGAAGCAGTTAGCAGACTGGATTAAAAGTCAGAATCCTACTATATGTTGTTTACAGGAAACACCTGAAACAGGGTGATACATACAAACTAAAAGTAAAAGGGTGGAGCAGAATCTACTATGCTTCAGGCAAAGCCAAAAAAGCAGGGGTAGCCATCCTCATCTCAGATCAAGCAAAAACAAAAATTGATCTAATTAAAAGAGATAAGGAAGGGCATTATATCCTGCTTAAGGGTAGCATCAATAATGAAGAGTATCAATATTAAACATATATGCACCAAGTGGTGCAGCATCTAAATTCTTAAAAGAGAAATTAAGAGAGCTGCAAGAAGAAAGACAGCAAAACTATAATAGTGGGAGATCTCAACCTTGCACTCTCAGAATTAGATAAATCAAACCACAAAATAAATAAGAAAGAAGTCAAAGAGGTAAATAGAACACTAGAAAAGTTTGATATGATAGATCTTTGGTGAAAGCTAAATGGAGACAGAAAGGAGTACACTTTCTTCTCAGCAGTTCATGGAACCTATACAAAAATTGATCATATACTAGGGCATAAAAACCTCAAAATCAAATGCAGTAAGGCAGAAATAGTAAATGATCCTTTTCAGACCACAATGCAATCAAAATTACCTTTAACAAAAAGCCAGGGGAAAATAGACCAAAAAATAATTGGAAACTAAATAATCTTATACTAAAGAATGATTGGGCAAAACAGAAAATCATAGACATAATTAATAACTTCACCCAAGAAAATGACAATAATGAGACATCATACCAAAATGTGTGGGATACAGCCAAAGCAGTAATAAGGGGAAGTTTTATATCTCTACAGGCCTACTTGCATAAAATAGAGAAAGAGAGGGACAACGAATTGGGCTTACAACTAAACTTACTAGAAAAGGAACAAATTAAAAACCCCCAAACACAAAACTTGAAATTCAAAAAATAAAAGGTGAGATTAATAAAATTGAAAGTAAAAAAAAAACACTATTGAATTAATAAAACTAAGAGTTGGTTCTATGAAAAAAACCAACAAAATAGACAAACCCTTAGTAAACCTGATTAAAAAAAGGAAAGAGAAAAAGCAAATTGTTAGTCTTGTAAATGAAAAGGGAGAACTCACCACTAATGAAGAGGAAATTAGAACAATAGTTAGGAGCTACTTTGCTCAACTTTATGCCAATCAATTCGATAACTTAAATGAAATGGAAGAATACCTTCAAAAATATAGCTTGCCCAGATTAACAGAGGAAGAAGTAAGTAGCCTAAATAGTCCCATTTCAGAAAAAGAAATAGACCAAGCTATTAACCAACTTCCTAAGAAAAAATCCCCAGGACCAGATGGATTTACATGTGAATTCTACCAAACATTTAAAGAACAACTAACTCCAATGCTATATAAACTATTTGAAAAAATAGGGATTGAAGGAGTCCTACCAAATTCCTTTTATGACACAGACATGGTACTGATACCTAAACCAGGTAGATTGAAAACTGAGAAAGAAAACTATAGACCAATTTCCTTAATGAATATTGATGCTAAAATCTTAAATAAGATATTAGCAAAAAGACTTCAGAAAATCATCCCCAGGATAATACACTATGACCAAGTGGGATTTATACCAGGAATGCAGGGCTGGTTTAATATTAGGAAAACTATTAGTATAATTTACCATATTAATAATCAAATTAATAAAAACCATATGATCATCTCAATAGATGCAGAAAAAGCATTTGATAAAATTCAACATCCATTCATACTAAAAACGCTTGAGAGTATAGGAATAAATGGACTATTCCTTAAAATAATAATGAGCATATATTTAAAACCTTCAGTAAACATCATATGTAATGGCGATAACTAGAACCTTTCCCTGTAAGATCAGGAGTGAAACAAGATTGCCCACTATCACCATTACTATTCAATATAGTACTAGAAACTCTAGCCTCGGCAATAAGAGCCGAGAAAGAGATTCAAGGAATTAGAGTAGGAAAAGAGGAAATCAAACTATCACTCTTTGCAGATGACATGATGGTATACTTAAAGAACCCCAAAGACTCTGCTAAAAAGCTATTAGAAATAATTCAGAGTTTTAGCCAAGTTGCAGGATACAAAATAAATCCACATAAATCCTCAGCATTTTTATACATTACCAACACAATCCAACAGCAAGAGATACAAAGAGAAATTCCATTCAAAATAACGGTCGATAGTATAAAATATTTGGGAATATATCTACCAAAGGAGAGTCAGGAATTATATGAGCAAAATTACGAAACACTTGCCACAAAAATAAAGTCAGATTTAAATAATTGGAAAGACATTCAGTGCTCTTGGATAGGCCGAGCGAATATAATTAAGATGACAATACTCCCTAAACTAATCTATTTATTTAGTGCTATACCAATCAGATTCCCAAGAAACTATTTTAATGACCTAGAAAAAATAACAACAGAATTCATATGGAAGAACAAAAGGTCGAGAATTTCAAGAGAAGTAATGAAAAAAAAATTAAATGAAGGTGGCCTAGCTATACCTGGTCTAGAACTGTATTATAAAGCAACAGTCACCAAAACCATTTGGTATTGGCTAAGAAATAGACTAGTTGATCAGTGGCATAGGTTAGGTTCACAGGGCACATAAAAATAGCAATCTAGTGTTTGATAAACCCAAAGATCCCAAATCTTGGGATAAGAATTCATTATTTGACAAAAACTGCTGGGAAAACTGGAAATTAGTAGGGCAGAAACTAGGCATGGACCCACATTTAACACCACATACTAAGATAAGATCAAAATGGGTCCAAGATTTAAGCATAAAGAATGAAATCATAAATAAATTGGAGGAATATGGGATGGTTTACCTCTCAGACTTGTGGAGGAGGAAGGAGTTTGTGTCCAAGGGAGAACTAGAGACCATTATTGATCACAAAATAGAAAATTTTGATTATGCCAAATTAAAAAGTTTCTGCACAAACAAAACTAATGCAAACAAGATTAGAAGGGAAGTAACAAATTGGGAAAACATTTTTACAGTTAAAGGTTCTGATAAAGGCTTCATCTCCAAAAATATACAGAGAATTGACTTTAATTTATAAGAAATCAAGCCATTCTCCAATTGATAAATGGTCAAAGGATATGAACAGACAATTTTCAGATGATGAAATTAAAACTCTATCCACTCATATGAAAGAGTATTCCAAATCACTATTGATCAGAGAAATGCAAATTAAGACAACTCTGAGATACCACTACACACCTGTCAGATTGGCTAAGATGACAGGAACAAATAATGATGAATGTTGGAGGGGATGTGGGAAAACTGGGACACTGATGCATTGTTGGTGGAGTTGTGAAAGAATCCAACCATTCTGGAGAGCAATCTGGAATTATGCCCAAAAAGTTATCAAAATGTGCATACCCTTTGATTCAGCAGTACTACTACTGGGCTTATATCCCAAGGAAATACTAAAGAAGGGAAAGGGACCTGTATGTGCCAAAATGTTTGTGGCAGCTCTTTTTGTTGTAGCTAGAAGCTGGAAGATGAATGGATGTCCATCAATTGGAGAATGGTTGGGTAAATTATGGTATATGAATGTTATGGAATATTATTGTTCAGTAAGAAATGACCAACTGGAGGAATACAGAGAAGCTTGGAGAGACTTATATCAACTGATGCTGAGTGAAACGAGTAGAACTAGGGGATCATTGTACACTTCAACAATGATACTGTACGAGGATGTATTCTGATGGAAGTGGATATCTTCAACACAGAGAAGAGCTAATCCAATTCCAATTGACCAATGATGGACAGAATCAGCTACACCCAGAAAAGGGACACTGGGAAATGAGAGTGTAAACTGAGAGCATTGTTTTTGTTTTGTTTCTCTTCCCAGATTATTTTTACCTTGCGAATACAATCCTTCCTTTGCAACAACAACAACAAAATTCAGTTCTGCACATATATATTGTACCTAAGATATACTATAAGATATTTAATATGTATGGGAATGCCTGCCATCTAGGGGAGGGGGTGGAGGGAAGGAGGGGGAAAACTCGGAACAGAAGGGAGTACAAGGGATAATGTTGTAAAAAAAAAAAAAAAAAAAAAAAAAAAACTACCTATACATATGTATTGTCAAAGAAAATGTTATAATTATAAAAATTAATAAAAAAAATGTTCAAAAAAAAGTAAAAAGAAAAAGCCTCCAAAAAAAAATAATAATGAACAAGTTGATTTTAGAAAGGCCTGGAATGATTTACATAAACTGATGCTAGCAAAACAATTAGAACCAAGACTACATTGTACAATAAGAACAAGATTGTGCCATGATCAATTATGAAAGACTTGATTCAAATGTGACCTCAGATACTTGACACGTATTAGTTATGTTACTCTGGACAAGTCACTTAACCCCAATTGCCTCACCAAAAAAAAAAAAAAAAAAAAAAAAGAAAAGAAAAAGAAAAAGAAAAAAAGATGGAAGCAAAGGCAGGTACCAGAAAGAATAAACACAAAAGTATTATGAAGTTCTATAACAATACTGCCAAGTAACCAGATGGTCCAGGGGTAGATTGATAGACTTGGATTTGGGAAAACCTGTTTTCAAATCTGGCCACAGACCCTAAAATCTGTGTAACCCTGAACAGGTTATTCAATCTTTTAGCCTTAGTTTTCTCATAAATAAAATGAGGATAAGAATAGCATCTACTTCCCAGATTTGTTTTGATGAGCAAAGGAGATAATATTTATAAATTGTTTTGCAAACTTCAAAGCCCTATAGAAATGCTTGCTATTATTATTATTATTATTACTATGATGAAGGATGCTATTTACTTTATGACAAAGAGGTGATAGACTAATATGCAAAATGAGACACATTTTTGTATATTGCCAATATGGGAAGGTTGTTTTTTTTTGTTTGTTTGGTTATGCATATTTGTTATGAGGCTTTTGTTTGACTTTGGTGGAATGGGGGAGAAAAGAATAATACTTAAAAAAAATAATATTATCAGCATTTTAGGTCACAAGTTAACACTTGTGAGGAAAATCAAGAACAAGAAAGGTTTAAAAAAAAAACCCCACAAACAAACAACACTTTATGGGAGAGGGATAGAGAATCCAAAAGAGTTAGGACTATTGATCCAGGTCATGGGTCAGTGATAAGCAGCAACAAAGATAAAGCAGAAATGCTTAGCTTTTATTTGCTTTGACTAGAAAGTAGAGAACAAAAACTGGTAATAGACAGTTAATACCTAAGAGAAGTAGAAAGATAGTAAAGGGTAACTTAGCCAACCTTGAAAAGTCCAAATTGCCTGGGCCAGATGCAGAACATCCAAGAGTACTGAAAGGACTGGGAGAGATAATTTCTTCATGATCTTTGAAAGACTGTGAAGAACTGAACAGTAATTGCTCAAATGAAGGACAATGCTATTTTCATTTTTTAAAAGGAAGAGAATGAAATTTACAAAGTATTTGCTTGACTTCCATTCCTGACAAAAAATTTTAGAAAATTCTGCCATGGTGATGGATAGTGAGCACCCAGAAAAGAAAGCAATAACCACAAAGAGCCTCCATGACTTTATCAAAAGCAGTACATGCTAGACTAATCTCATTTCCTTTTTCCACAGTCACAACTGAACTGCTAAGGCACAGGAATTCTAGGGATAATGCTTCCTCAGATTTTAGCAAAGCACTAGATAAGATCCTATCTTGTTTTTAATTAAAAAGGGACTATCTTCTTTTCTTATCCCCCACTTGATGAGGGCTAGGTATGCTAATGTTAATTTCATCATTGACTATTGAAAATAGGGAGGAATTGGGGATACAATGGGAAGAGGCCAGTTGGTTAAATGTGGCAAAGATTGATCCTTCCCTCCACTTCAGCTCAGACTCAAGGCTCCCTGCCATTTCTTGTCCCCCAATTCACTGACCCTCTATACGCAATGATTTTCCCCTCCCCCAAGTAGATTCTCTCCATTGATCTGAGCTCATACTGGGTAATCCTAGCCAAAGAACTTCTCACGCAAACCTGGTCAACCTTTGACCCAAGATTGGACATTCTGCTTCAAGCCAAAGGCCCTTTAATCTGCTGTCAGGTCACAGGTGTTCAAATTCCCTTCCTCGTCTCCTTTCCCCCACATGCACACTCCTCTATACCTTGAACTTTCTAACCTGAGAACTGTTGACTCCTGAGGTTCAAAAGCCCAGGAGTTGAGACTGGGAAAGAGGGACCAGAAGAGGCCTCTGGCTTCCCAACCCTGTGGTCTTGCCTTCAGTTAGATTAAGTGCCTTCTGAGCCAACCAGACTTGTAATTCTAGTACAATCCCTTATGCATTTGTTTTTTAGTCATGTCTCCAGCTAGAAGTTGTTTAAAGACTGACTGGGGACAGTGCTCCTGAAACAAGAACTATGTTTGTTTGTTTGTTTTTTAATACTCTTAAAATTTCCCCAAAACATGCAAAGATGGTTTTCAACATTCATCTTAGCAAAATCTTGTGTTCCAAAATTTCTTCCTCTCATCCCTCATCGCCTCCCCAAGACAGCAAATAATCCAATATAGGTTAAACATACACAATTCTTCTAAACATTTTTCCATATTCAAAGAACTATGTCTTGGGCTATAGATGAGCCCAAGAAAAAGGTTAGCTTGAAAAAAACTGGGTTGAAGGGAGGAAAAATTAGTAAAAATAAGGTTCTACTATCACCCTCAAGTATACGACAACCTCTACAGGATGAGGAATCAGGCAGAATGGGAAATTGGACAGAGAAGGCAGGGCCAGGTACAAGCCATGGGGTGGGATCTTGGGATTTGGGAACACGAAAACATGGATATATTATGTAGAACTCCCCGTTCCCATAGTACATCCCCTTTTGCTGTTGTTCATCCTTTGTTTTTGAAGAGATCCAACAACATCAGACATGGGTGATGTTTTGATGCAAATTTGAATTGGATTTAAGTGAGAGAACTTGTGCACAAAGTCATCAGCTTCATTCTCTCCTTCAGAGTCATTGAAGTTCAATGGCAAGACAAAAATCAAAATGACTGGCAATGACCCAGGATGCACCAGATGATTTTGTCATCTCTGATGTCTGACCAAGCCCTACACACTCTACAGCACCTACTTCGGCCACCTTCATGGCTATTGGGACAAAGTGTTCTCTGCCCATTCTGCTGGGAGAAATCTTTATATGCTTGTAGTAGACTTACAATGAGAAAACTAAGACCTAGGGAAATTAGAAATGACATGTCTTAAGACTCAGACGCCATAAAAGACAGTATGCTATGATGAAGTAAGGATTGGCCATAACATGATATGGAAGCAAAGATCAAATCCTCTGGTGCTAGGTTGGAGAACAGGGACAATTAAATTAATCTCTTTGGGTCTGTTTTCTCTTTTGTAAAATGGGGATAAGAAGAATCAAATTACTTATTTCACAGAGTACTGGGACTCAAACGGTTAGTGGAAAATTTTTAAAATAAGGAACAAATTTAAAACACTACATAAATGCTACCTATGGAGATTGAAACTTAAGTCTTCACTGATGAGCTGAATTTCCCCTTCACCACAGTGCAGGTCCTATAACTGTTTAAAGTAGGAAAACCCATTCTCCTCATTGGTTTCAAAGTGGACGAAGTGGTATCAAAATCTTAAGCTCTTTGAACTTAAAAATAATTGCATTTATGGATTTGCTGAATTCTCTCAGAGTTTATATTAAGGTAGATTATTCCAATAGTTATTCAGTCTGGGTCCTAATTCCTATCACAATTTGACTCCTAATTTAGCCACAAATTGATCCTAAACTTTGCCACACCCTAAATCCATAATGCCCACAGATTAAACCTGTTTTCCTGTTGGCAGCTTCAAAAATGCAATGGGTCGAAAATAGAGTGGATGAGAGCATGTGAATAACAATGCATCCAAGCTCTTCTGTTGGACACACAAACTCAAAACAATCATCCTAGTGACCAAAGGTCAGAAGGGTCATTTTTAAATAGGAAAAAAGCTATTTTTGTCTCACTTTTTTTTTTCTTTACAATACCCAGGCAATATTAAAGTGATCCTCTTAAAGTACTGTTCTTAACATGCTCAATAAATTCTGATGATTTCTTATTTCCCTAAAATAAAATATAGATTAATCTAGGGATGAACAGGAATAACATTCTGGAAAATGATTTGGAATCATTTGAAGTGACTAAAATGTCCATATTATTTCCCCAGAGATTTTCACTGCTAGCCTGAAGTCAACTACCTAAAAAAAAAAAAAAAAAAAAAACACCATACATCTCAAAATATTTGAAGTAGCACCTTTTTAGTAGCAAAGAACTGGAAACAAACTGGCTAAACAAGTTGTAAATAAATGTAATATTTCTATATTATAAGAAATAGTGAATATGACAAATACAGAGAAGCATGGGTTATTTACACGAATTGATATAAATTGAAGTGATCAGGAAATTGTATATATAATGATCATAAATGCGAAAAATTGCAAATGGAAAAAATAGTGGCAATAATGACAAGTTATGGAAAAAACAAAAGGCATTAATAAAAATTTAGTTTAAAAATGCAAATTATTATGTTTGACATTTAAAACTCTTCCTATCCTGGATCCAACTTATTTTTTCAAGGTTGTTACAAATTATTCCCATCCAAATGATCTAAGGTCCAGCCAAACTAGCCTTTTTGCTCTTCCTCCCACACTATTCTTAGTGGCTGTGTGTCTTTTGCACAGGCACACCTAGATTTCACACACCTCCATATAATCCTCATCCTGTTTTTCTCCAAAGCAAAGTTCATGTATCATTTCCCTCATGAGATCTTGCCAAATAGGCAGAAAAATAGAGAATTTATTAAACCCTTACAGTGCACCAGGTACGGTGCTGAGAGCTGGGGATTCAAAGACTGATCTCTCAGCTGCTCATCCTTTCCCACCAATGAACATATTACTGTTTATTTTGCATGTGTTCAGGGATGATTACAACCTCTCAATGACCTTAAAGCACAGGTGCTTTAAGATGGAGGAGTTATTTACCCAGGAAGATCCTTACTCACTGGGAGCTCCCAATGCCAATGAAATCTTAGAGATAGCTATACAGACATATGCATATGTTGTATGTATATGTGTGTATGTACACATATAGAATATGTCAGCAAGTATTTATTAAACTTACTAAATGCCAGACCCTGTGGCAATATGGGTACATAGTCTCATTCCATGTTAGTTGCTTGAAGGGAAGGATTTTTCTTTCTTTCTATCCCCTGGACCTAGCACATAGGAAGAATAAGGAGTTGACCTCTGATTGCACCGAGGTAGGAAATTCCTAAAGAGTTGCTGAGAGCACAGAGCTCGAGTGATTGGATCGTCACACAGCCTGTCTATGCTGGACACAAAGGCAGGTGTTCTTGGCTCCTTCTGGGGACAGCTCTGAGCCGTTACCTGCTCTGTCTCTCCATTATACCTCTGGTACTTAGTTGGGGCCTAAGTTAAGATGTAGTCTTCATGAATTCAATCAATCAAAAGATACTCATTGAATTCAGTTCTGTGTTGGGCACTTCTAGGGTTAGAGAGGTTGATAGAAAGAGTTGTTAAAGTCTCTGCCCTTCAAAACTGGGTGACAAGATGCATCTGGGCTATTAAGTACATTGGGTGAGTCCACATTTGGATTCTGACCCCTCACCAAGGGGAGTTGGGGGAGCTACTTTCTGAATTCTCTCAATTCTGTCATTTTGCATCCGATTTGGTTTGTATTGGGGAGGGGGGCTGCAAGAGAATTCCCATTCCAACATGCCAACAATCCACAGCTGGGGATCATGGTTTGGGGCCTTCATCTCCCTTTAATGTAAAATCTCACTCAGGACTCCTATCTCTAGCTAGTTCTCTCTCGGGAAATCCTCGACGGCTGGAGTAGGGTGCCGAGGGCCAGAGTGCCCCCCCTCTCCCCCCGGCGTCCCTCCACGCAAGGCTGCCACTGTGTCAGCTGCCTGGGCGGGAGTGGGGGAAGCGAGGAGCTTTTCGGAAAGTGCGTGCCAGGTGTCCTAGGAGCGTGCCGAACGTGCAGATCCTTCCTGGCCAGGGCTGGGCTGCTAGGCACGCACGGCGGTTCGGCTACGGCGATTACGCCCCCGGCAGCCCTGGGCCCCCGCGGCTTCCGGGGGCCAGGCCGTAATCACTGGAATTCACTCGAGGGGTTGCTGACCTGGCTCTTTAAGAGAAGACTCCCCTTCCCTTCCCTCCTCCTCCTTATTTTCCTCCACCCCTTTTTACTTTTCCTCCTCCCCCCTCCCCTTGCGTGACTAGGTGATCTGCACGCGGTCGCCAGCCCGCTGGGGGACTCTGCGCCCGCCCTCGCGGTCACTTCTCACGCAACTCGGCCTCGCGCTTGCCAGAGGTCAAGCCCGGGCGACCTGGCACGGGGAGGGAAGCGGGGTCAGCGGAGCCAAGGTAATCAGATAGCCGCCAGCGCACTCCGCCGCCGCCGCCGCCGTTTGTCCGAGGGCCTGCGAGAAAGGAGACAGCCCAAACGTTGGTGGCGGGAGATCGCGCCGAATGAATCTGGCCCGCAGCCCGCAGCTGGCAAGCAGGAGCACCCGTTTTTAAAACGAGTTTTTAAAAACACACAGACACGCGTATTCACACACAGACATACACAATAGTAGGCACACGAATAAAAGTATATGCAAATGTATATATGTGTATACGCGCACAGGCACATATATGTCTTAAGCCTTGATCAGCTCTCCCCCCAGCAGCTCTCAATTGAATAAAAACACTCTTTCCTCCCCACCCCCCACTAGCCATGTGAGTAATTAAGCATCTCTAATGCTCGGCCGGGTCCTACAGCCCAAGTTTCATTCTGCGTTCTAAGTCCGTAGCCTCTGTGGAATAGGGTGAGTAGTGGGCCAGGGTTAAAACTCAGGTGCCCTGCCTCTCAGTCCCTACAAGAGGATTCTGCAATCAACTCGACAGCGAGTGTAGTGGAAAGAACCCGAGGTTTTGCTGAAGGGTAGGAGACCCCTTCCCAATTCCGGCCGGCTGGCTGAGACCCGGGGCCGGCATGACTTAGCAGGACCAGGTGTTGTAGGTGAACTTTAAGGAACAGGCAGGGAGGACAAAGGCGTGGGGAGTTGGGAGCACAGGGAGGAGGACTACTCCTCGGTTCTTCGTAGGCTCCTCCACGACTCCCATCCCGGTCCGCCCTTCCCATCTTGAGCTCATTCACGACCATCTTAGAATTTTCTCCGCACTTCTTCCCAAAGATCTGGTTGTCTCATAAACATATACAAATCAAAGCATTTTTAAAAAAATATGTTTTGAAATTTTCTATTTGGAAAATAACAGACCCGCTTTGAGTATAACCAGAAGGTGCAGAAAACTGCTTCGGGCTCGCACCTTTCTAGAACAGGTACGCGATGGCCAGGCAGCGCTTGACAGACTGGCGGTGAGTGCCCGGCGGAAAAGCCGGGACTCACGGGCGGCGGGGTTGAAGAGCCACGGAGGAACTCTGCCCGCGAGGGCAGTCAGGAGCGGGCCCCCTTGCCCTCCTTTCTTCCCTTTTCCTTTCCTTTCACCCCTAACCATCCCCCTTTCTCCCTCCCCTCCCCCGCCGTTGCCCTCCCTCCTGGCTGGCCCTTCTTCCCTTGCGGGTGATATCTGACCCGGGATCGAGGACCGAGGGTCGAGATAAATCTCTCACGCGAATTTAGACACTGTGTAACCTGAGCCAAGCCACTGACAGCTCCTGAGAGGCGGGACCCGCATCCGTCGGCAGCCCTCCATTCCCACCTCCCCGAGCGCCTTTACCCCGAAGGCTAAGTGGAAGGGAATGAACACTTGTCCTTAAACGCTCTGCACTAAACGCTTTCACAAAGCCTTCATTTAAGTGGGAGCCCGCGCTGTCCTTGCTGTGTACGCCGGGGGAAGAAGGGGGGGACAGAGACCGAGATGTTTTGGATGGAACCCTGGGAAAAGTCAGCACCTCCTCGAACTTGGCCGTCCGAATTTGCCCTAAAACTCTGCAGAAGCGAGGGGGTGATGTTCCTTCCACCCTAGCCCAGGTTGGACTCTCCCCCTGCGCCCTCCGAAAAACCCGAATGACTTTACTTTTGGAAGTCTGCCCATACGTGAGGGTCCGCTCTTATTAGTAAAGGAGCCCAAGAAATGAGGGGCCCAAGAGCGCCGACCCCCTGCTCCCTGCAATAATATACCCGGGCGCCCCCTAGTGAGTTAGGATCCCCTTCTCCTGCTCCTCTGCATCCCTGCCAAAACTTTTGGATAGGCACTGACATCCCTGTTTTCTGACTGGGGTACAGTCTTTTCTCCGGACTAGGCGACCCCACCAACTCGCCCCGCCCATTAAAGGCGTATGCGAGACGTTGCCAATCATCTCAGCCAATAGAGACGAGGCGGGTTGCATATAAAGGTCTGCTGGAAGCTCTGTTCTTCACATCTTCTGATGACATTACTTCTTAGCATCTTTCAGCCTAGATTGAGCGAGTCCTCGGTCTTAGACGTCTCCGACTCTCAGTCCAGGCTGACCCTCTGTCAGGCACAGGTAAGTGCTGGGGTCCTCTCCACTGTCCCTGCAACAATGAAAGAAAAACAGCTCTGTCTCTTGATCTTTGCAGGGCATCCAAGATTGGGAATCATTAGCTTTTAGAGCAGAAAAGGTCCTAAGAGATTAAAGAAGAAAAGCAAATCTTTACACAGGTCAAATGACTTATTCAAGGCCATTCGGTTAGTCCATTTGGGCCAGGGTTAAAATTCAGGTGTTCTGACACCCAGTCCCATTCTCCTTCTATAACCCTAAGAGAAAAGGATTCTGCAATCAACTCTACAGCTAATGTAGTGGAAAGAATCCTAGATTTGAATCAAAAGGATTGGGGATTGAATCCTGACTTTGCCCTTCACCATCTTGTGTGACCCTGGGCAGGCAGAATCACCTACTTTCTCTTAGCCTCAGTTCCATTATCTGTAAAATGGAAGTAATAATACTTGCACTACTTATCTCATTGGATTGTTGTGAGAAATAGAGTTCCATATATACATGTGGTATTATATTATTGCATCACTGTTATCAATCACTATGGGTTAAATACCTCCTCTGCCAGGAACAGTGCCAGGTGTTACTTCTCAGGCCTCCAGGACACCCATTCCAGCTGTGCCAGTCTCCAAGGATTTCTAATCTAGGGATACGCCTATGAAAACTCTAGTCCCTTTGTCATTCTTTCTCTAACTGACTGAAGATAAGGATGCCCTAGGAGCTCTGCTACAGAAATTATAGCAATTCTTCAAAATTGTTAGCTTAAAAGAAGGTTTGGGTATGGGAGAATCAAATCTGCCAGGTGATAAGACGGTAGTCTTATCCAGGCTTTTTATTTTCTTATTCCTGCTCTTGAGGACCTTACAGGTACAAATCAATACTTCAAAAAAGAAATCTTACACTTCAGAGAATAGAATGAGAGGATGCAGGCTTGATGCTTTACAGAAAAATTTACCAGTATCTAGGTCTATTTCCATATATTGGGTCCAGCTATGACCTTTAGTCTGATCTGAGCTTAGAAATTTCTTCCAAAAGAAAAATGGCTGTTATCTGCCATCCTTAGCCTGAGCAGGGCCCTGGAAGATTGCTCTAACATAGCTCAATGCCCATCTCATCCCCAACTAGCATCTTAACTTCTGGGAAAGAGTTGGAGGTTTTCCATTGATCACTGCAATCCTTGGCTTTTGCCCGACTTAAGACAATGTCTCAAAGACAGAGAAATACTATGTGGCTGAGGATTCATTGATTACATCTCCCTCTTTTTTCTCCTATGGTGGGAAAGCTGAAAGGAATGCCATACTCATAGTCCAGAAGACTGCTGAACCAGAACTGGGAGACTAGTGAGGAGAGAAGGCTTCCCAACTTCTTGAATGGTGCTATTTCTACTATACTTTTATTCCATTATTTGGAGCTTCATTCATCCATTTAAACATCCTTGAGAATCCTCTAATTGCAAGGCAATGGGCTAGATATTGAGCCAGATGCCCCGGAGCTCTATGCAAAGCTGACTCTCTTCTGATGCTCATCCCTATATTTGCATTCACCATGGTATGATCTTTCTTAGTCTAGTCCAAAAAGTAGCGTCCTTTCTGGTAACATCTAGTTCAGAAGTCCAGGCGGTAATTTCCTTACAACCTCAATGAGCAAATAACTTTCAGAATATTCCCTTTCCCTTGGAGACTGGATGATAAAGTAGTATCTTATCATTCATTCATTTGAAACTATAGTGAGAAGGAGAGCATAGACTGGATTTCGCCTCCCCAGGGATCAATTCTTGTCTTTTTCTAAGGAGCACTTCAGATCATCCCTTCCCTTTCCCCCACATTTCATCCCTAATTGCACTGAAATAACTAACCATAAATTTCCTGCTGTGCATTGTATGCTGAAGGCCAAGGATCATGGCCCAGACTCAAAGCTTTCTAGTAGATATGATGGCTCCCATCCCCAGCTTGCAGCAGAGTTGAAGAAAGCTGGTTAGTTAAGCTTTGCATTTAGTTCTGCTGTCATATCCTCGTTCTGTCCCTCTCTGCTCTTACCAGAGTGATATCTGGTACACAACAGGCGCTGAGTAAACATCATTTGGCTGAGCTACTCTCCCTTTTTCAGACTGGATTTTAAACAGAAGTGCAGATAACTTGGGGGTAGATCTGAGCAACTTTCCCCAAGGGATCAGGGTCCATTCCTGTATCTCCAGGATAGAGGAGCTATTCAGCCTTTTCAGTCACATCCAATTCTCTGTTTTCTTGGGTTTTCTTGACAAAGATACTGGAATAATTTGCCATTCCCTTCTTCAGCTCATTTTACAGATAAGGAAACTGAGGCAGAAAGGGTTAAATGACTTGCTTAAAGTCACACAGATAGAAAGTATCTGGGATTAGATTTGAACCCAGGAAGAGGAATCATCCTGATTCCAAGCTTAGCACTCTATCTATCTTACCTTTAGTTGCCGTCCCCCCTCCCCTCCCTCCCACCCCAATATATATAAGGTAGAACATTTGGTGTTTCCACCATCTGAATCCTTAAGTTCCAACAGTCTCAATCTTCCAGGCTGATGGGTTGTTATGTCCTTGTTTTCAGAATGGGATGGAAACAAGGACAGGACTTGACCTTCTGTCTCTCCTAACGAAAACTGTAGGGATAGGGAATCGCTTCCCTCTTAATCTCCTAGGCTATTCCCAAGAGGGCAGGACAGTGGGGCAAGTATCCAGGGGCTGAGGTGAGGCTCTGGACCTGATCTCACACCCAGGAAAAGTTTGAAGGGAAGGATACCCTGCATGTTCCCCTCCTTCTCCCTAATAACTATTATCCTCCTAGACTATAGTATCTACCTTGATGCTATCTCAAATGACTGTGAGCAACCAGGACTGATTGATTTAAGTCCTGGGTCCCTGTATGTAAATTTCTTAGGGCTGTTGGGTCCAATAAACTTTGTAAAGCCTTTCCTGTGAGTCCAGTTCTGTGCTTAATTCTGAGAGACAGGAGGAGCAGGCAAAAGCAGGAGGAGGAGGAGGAAGAGGAGGAAGAAGAGGGGGAAGGGGAAAGGGAGATAAGAAGTGTGGGAGAAGAGAGGAGGAGAAGGAGGAAGGGTGGTAGAGGTGAAAGAAGAAGAGGAGGGAGAGGAGGAGAAAAAAAGAGGAGGGGAGGAAGGGAAAGAAGAAGAGAGGAAAGGGGAAATGGAGTGGAAGCAGAGGAGGAAGAAAAGAAGAGGGAGGAAGAAAGGGAGGGGCAGGAGGGGGGGAAACAGAAGAAAGGGGTAAAGGAAGAGGAAGGGAAAAAGAAAGGTATGGGGAAGAGGAGGAGAAGAAGGGGCAGGGGAGGAGAAGGGGAAGAAAAAAACACAATTTCTGGATCTGGGGAACTCTGGGTCTGGTAGAAGGAGTCAGGGCACATCCATGGGAAAATTGGGAGAGATAGAAGACAGTTCCAGTTCATTGGTTCCTTGCTTCAGAAGCACTGGGTTCCAACTTTCTATTCTTAATTTGCTATGAAACCTCCTCCAGATTTAGCCATCTTCCCAACGTTGCTGAGATCACAGGACCTCAGGATCCCTCCTGAGCACCCCTCCAGTTCCCCATTCCCAAGGTTACAGGTTTTTCTTCCTGCTTTTCTCTCAACAGCCAGTTTTCGCTCTCTGCCGAAGATGATAACAAGTGCACTTTCCACATTGGCATCCCTCAGCACCTTCTCAGTCACAGAGCTTCTTCTGGCCTCTGTTGTCTTCGCCCTGGCCTTCTGGATCATTAAATCTTACTCTGAAAAGATTCCAAAAGGCCTTAAGAGCCCACCCGGACCCTGGGCTTGGCCCCTGATTGGCAACATCCTGACGCTAGGGAAGAATCCCCACTTGGCCCTGGCCCAGTTGAGAGAGAAGTACGGTGATGTGATGCAGATTCAGATCGGTTCCACCCCAGTGCTGGTTCTAAGTGGCCTGGAAACTGTTCGCCAGGCCCTGATAAGACAAGGAGATGACTTCAAGGGCAGACCTAATCTCTACAGCTTTTCCTTAATTGAAGATGGTGACTCCATGTCTTTTGGCCCTGACGCGGGGGAGGCATGGGCGACTCGGAGGAAGCTGGCTCAGAATGCTCTGAAGACCTTCTCCATGTCCTCTTCCCCATCCTCTTCCTCCTGCTACCTGGAGGAACATGTGAAGAAAGAGGCTGAATGCTTGATCCAGAAGTTCCAGGAGGAGAAGGGTCAATTCGACCCTTTCAGATACGTGGTGTTGTCTGTGGCCAATGTCATCTATGCCATCTGCTTTGGAAAGCGCTACAATCATGAAGATCAAGAACTACTCAGTATTGTCACTATGAGTACTAAGTTTGGAGAAGTCACTGCCTCTGGAAATCCAGCTGATTTCATCCCTCTGCTCCAATACTTGCCCAGCAGCAATATGGCAGCTTTCCGGGGACCCTGAATGAGAAAATCACTAATTATATTCAAAAGTTGGTGAATGAACATTACAAGAGGTTTGAAAAGGTAACAACAAAAGGGACTCAGATGTAGGAATAAGGCATTTTGCAGAGAGAGAGAGAGAGAGAGAGAGAGAGAGAGAGAGAGAGAGAGAGAGAGAGAGAGAGAGAGAGAGATTGAAAAGCAAACAAACAAAACCCAGATGTTCTACAAAGGAAGAGTCATATGAGTGAAGAATTTAGAAAAGGACAAGCTCATTGAAAGCTCAGAGAGATCAGAGAAAGTTTCCTAGAAGAAGCAGGAGTTTCCTTGGACCTGGCAGGATGGGGAGGATTTAGCTTGGAAAGGAGCACCTATTCCAGGGAGAGGAGACAACTTAAGAAAAGGTGCAAAGTGGGGAAGGTATGGGGTTTGGAGCAGGTGGAGGAGAGCAGGCGGCTAACCAGAGCCGCACTTTGGTGCTTACCCTAACCCTCTAGCCTTGCCTCACCAGGGTTGCATTCGGGATATCACCGACAGCTTAATTGAACACTGCCAGGAAAGGAAGTTGGATGAGAATTCGAATGTTGTGCTGTCAGAAAAGAAAATAGTGAACACCGTCATAGACCTCTTTGGAGCTGGTAAAAGCCCCCTTCCCTGCTGCCCTCCAAATGCCCAGTCCCATACCTGCTTTGGGCCCAGCCATAAGGCTCCCCAGATTCCTCACTACCTCCAATGTGTTCCTCCCCTCACTCCAGGGCCAAACAACCTATCTCCTTTCAAGCCTGCTCCATCTGAATTCAGGGGAAAACCAGCCATCTTAATTTCAGATCCAGCTAGAACAGCTCTGTAGATGCCTATAGCTATCAAGACTCCATTGACTGGGGACAAGTTCTTCCTCAGGAAAGTTCTGGGGGAGTTTTGTTTTACATCTTTGGCCCACAGGAGCAAAATTTTCCCCACGAAGGCTTCTCGAGATTTCACCGGGGACATGTTAAGAGATCTAGGACACCAGACTCAAGAAATGGCTGGCTTCTCTTGGCTCGTGTCTGGGAGGCCCTTTCACACAACAAAAAAGTCACAGACTACGCAGGCTCGTCTCAGCTCTACCAGTGACATTCTGGAGGGAACCAAGGGAAATCCCTTAGGTTGTGTGGGCCTTGATTTTCTCATTGATAAAATGGGAATAATAATCACTACTCTTCTTATGTCACAGGAAGGTAATAATAATCTTTCACTTTGGTGAAAGCATTTGTCACCCAAATGCACGGAGCACTGTACTTAGGGTCAGGAGACATCTGAGTTCAGACCTTGTGTTAGACTAAATTTAATCATTTAATCTCTTGTTTCCTTGTCTGTAAAATGGAGATGATAATAGCGCCTCCCTCATGAGGTTGAAAGCCTACAAATGGTGGCTATAATTATTGTTTTTATTCTCCTTCTCTCTCCAGGCTTTGACACCATCACCACGGGCATTTCCTGGAGTCTCCTGTACCTTGTGGCAAAGCCTGAGGTCCAGAAGAAGGTCCAGGAAGAGCTGGGTAGGTGGATGGAGTGGCAAGACCCTCCCTGACTCTTTCTGGGGTGGCGGGGATGGGAAGGGACAAGGTGTGGAGGGAGAGGTGGCTTTCTTCTGCATGCTTTGACCCTCCTTTGTCCTGCAGACACAGTGATTGGCAGAGCGCGCTGGCCCAAGCTCTCAGACAAACCTCAGCTCCCCTACCTGGAGGCCTTCATCCTGGAAACCTTTAGGCACTCTTCCTTCCTCCCTTTTACCATCCCCCATAGGTGAGACCTTGTAAACAAGAGGATCAGCTGTCCACACCTGAGTTTCACCGTTCCCCTTAGTACCCAGAAGTCACCAGGAACAAGACAAGATGGGAAGAGGGAAATCAGGGAGGAGAATCATTCCCCATCCACAAGTCCAAATGTCTCTGGGACAGAATGAGGAAGGTCAGAGGAAGTAGATTCAGTCCCTCATGACTTCTTTCCCCCAGTCTCTACTGAGGGAAGAGAGCAGTGGTAGTAGAAGCCAGAGGTGTCTGCAAAGAGAGGGAGCAGGGAGCCATGGGGGACATACCCACCCCCTGTCCCCACTTCTTCCCGAGCCTGACAGAGGTTTTTTACCCTACTCAGCACAATCAGAGCCACCACCTTGAACAACTTCTACATTCCCAAGGGACGCTGTGTCTTTGTGAACCAATGGCAGATTAACCATGACCAGTAAGTCAAATCTGGGACCTGACAGGGGTCTTGGTGGGGAGAGCCTTGGATGTGTCTTATGATGATTGTCAGCCCAGCGGAAGGCTGGGGACCTCCTCCATGCAGAGCCTTCTGGGCCATACTTCAGAGGCTAGGCCTTGGCCTGCGGTCTGTGCCAATCTTACAGGGCAGGGTACCCACTCACATGCTACATTGCCCTTGTCCCTAATCCTCAGTTCTCAGTCTGGTTCTAGGGCTCTGACTCCTGTTGGGAGATCCTGACCGATCTCCCAAACTCCCATCTCATCTGTTGTTCCTCCTGTAACAGGAAAATATGGGGGGACCCATCAGAGTTCCGGCCAGAGCGATTTCTCAGTGCAGATGGCACTATCAACAAAGCCCTGAGTGAGAAGGTGATTATGTTTGGCCTGGGGAAAAGGAAGTGCATTGGGGAGATGATTGCCCGATGGGAAGTCTTCCTCTTCCTGGCCATCCTCCTGCATCAGATGGAGTTCAGTGTCCCCTCTGGAGTGAAAGTGGACTTGACCCCAATTTATGGACTGACCATGAAACATGCCAGCTGTGAGCACTTCCAGGCTAAGCTGCGCTCTTAGGAGAACTAAAGGCTCCAGGATAGGATGTTGTTATTTTCCCTGGCCTGCTCCAACAGTGTGGAGGGAGGCTTCAGACTGAAGCTGATGAACACTTGCCCACCTCTGGTGCTCTGACTTCTGACATCCTGTTGTTATCCCCTAAGAGGGACTTCTTTGTCCTCCAACCCCTGACCTTTCCTCTTGGCTCCCAGGAGCCTACCCCTTCTTAGCACAAGGGTTAAAGGGACAAGACTCCCCACTAAAAGAATGTTTGTATTCTGTTCTTGGGTTTAAGAGGCTTGGCTGGGGATGAGAGCTGAGAGCCCTGAGCCTCGGAAAACTTCAAGCAAAGTGTTTGAGAACTCTAAGAGAGAGGACATGGGACCAGCCGTTTATACTGGCCCTTTCCATTAGGGTATGAGGAGATTTGTTCTTCTTTGCAGAAAGGAAGGAAACTTTGAGCCCCTTTCCAGGCAAATCAAGGTGGGTTCAGGGAAGAGAGTTGTCAGGTGGGAAATCAGTAAATAAAGCTTGCCTACATGATTGACATTGGGCCAATCTCAGTTTCACAAAAATGCTCCAGATTCCAAGGGTGAGCAAGTCATGGACCAGCACCTTTAGTATAGTAACATGAGTCCAATAAGATCAATATAGGTCTAATTGGTCCTGTGAGCGCCATAGCAAGGACCAACTTTCTTCCACCTTCCCATGAGCCTTTGCATTCTGATGCCTCTTTTCAGTCATTTTTCTGACGAGCCAGTGACTGAGTGGTACCTAATAAGAGTTTGGAGGAGTAGGAATATAGAGTCCAGAGCCCCATGACCATAGAATAGAGAATGGAATAAATTATACGAGATGCTGCCCTACTTTCTTTGATCCATCCCTTAACCTTGTCTGCTTGGACCAAGCCTTTGTATTTAAGTCTTCAGCATATTAGTATTTTGCAATTGAAGGATTTGGCTTTTTTTTCTTGGCCCCAGAAGGAAAGTGAATTTCAGTTTAATATAAGGAAGAGCTTCCTAATGATCAGGAATATCCCCAAGGAGAATGTTCTGCCTCAGGAAATAAGGCTCACCCCATCTTCAATGGTCTTGCTTGATGGTCTTCAAGCAGAGGTTAGGTGACCAATTGTTAGAAATGTTGAGCTGGGGATTCTTGTTCGAGCATGAACGACTAGATGACCTCAATGTCTCTTCTAGCCCTGAGTGTCTATGGTGGAGAAAAAAAAGTAACTCAAGCATTGGAAACATTTATGTTTATGTTTCATTTATTCGTGAAATAATAAACATGTATCCCCCAAACTCTGTGGCTGATGTTTGTGAACTTCAACGTGTAGTCATTGTGTTTCAGTTGCTACACTACAGTATAGGGTTTGAAATAAGGAAGGAATTACCAGACCCTGTCCTCAGGGAACTTGCAGTCTTTACAATGAACAAAAGACACATGCATGTGAAACAGTAACGAGAACAGTCTGCTATTTGAATGCATGGTACACCAATCTGATAGACAGAACAATGCAAGACTATATATATATATATATATAAATATATATATACACAAGAAAGGCTCTGTTGGGGGAGAGGAGTTACTGAAAGTGATACTAACATTACCAAAAAAGAAAAAGTATTAGTAACATATATTTTTGAAAAAGGAAATGTGCAGAATTCCAACATGGGCTCCAGGGACCTCTCCACTCTGTTTCTGATGGTAATCCTGAGGGTCAGGAAAGCAAAGGAGGGGAAAAAGAGAGAAAGAAGAAGGAAATTGTGGAGGGAAGGACTGAACCACAAGGGAGAAGGGACTTGGGAAAGCAGAGAGAAAGTAATCTTCAACATTTCAAGCCCTTCTTCATTCTCTTCACCCCCGCTACTTTCCCAGTCTCGGAGCTGGTCTCATTGGCACCATTGGCACCAATCCCATCCTATCCCATCTCCTCATTGTCTTACCCTTCTCCCACAACTGTAGCTCCTAGAATGGAAAGCTCACATTAAACTGAATGTATTTTCCCTCTTGAATGCTGGTAAATAATATTTCCGTTCTTTGTCTACTTCTAGAGTCAGCATTAAATCCTATTTATAACTTCCCCTTTCCCTTTCCCTTGAGGGTTTGAGTGAAAAGGAAGAGGGCATAGGAGAAAACCCTTTAACATTGCTACTAGCATTGAAAACACTCAGGGAACCTCCAATGAACCACATAAGTTCTTCAAGGAGGAAAATGGATTTGGGGTTTGAAGGGAAGGACACTTCATTTCAACAAAGAGGAAATAAAGCAAAAATCATCAAAACTATTTAGAACTGGCTAAAAAAAAATCATACAAGTGAACCACTTAGTTCCCTTTTTGCTGCTACCACCAGGGACTTTTAAGCCCAATTTCCATCCTCCCTGTTTTACCACATAAATAGAATAAAACCACATATTTACAAATACCAAAAATCAAATTCTTCTATATTTAAGAATGTTTTAAATATAATATGTTATATTTCAGACGTTTTTCAGGATATCTTCAGCATTTCATCTTGGAAGTGGATAATGGGAATCTGGGGTTAATAATAAACAACAGGATGAGATTGGGGATGCTGTTGATGAAACCAGTATTGGGCTAGAGAACCAGCATCACTGGAAGTAGGGGTGAGAGTGGAAGAGTGGCAAATTCATGAGATTTAAAGATAGTAGGAATCTTGGGAATCATTTATTTCCAGCGGATTTGAACCAAGTTTGGGTCATAGACCTCTTTGGAAGTCTGATGAAGCAATTGGACACCTCAAAATAATGCTTGTTCGTGTGTAACCTAAAATACATAGAATTACAAAGAAAATTAGCTATATTGAAACAGTTATCAGTATATTTTAAAAATAAGCATAAGTTCCCACATTCACTGAAATCTACCCACAGATCCCATAGTGTCCATGGACTCCAGGTTAAGAATCTCCGAGTCATTCCCTTCACTTCATAGATTCAAGTATCACAGATTTAGAGATAGAAGGGACATCTAGTCCAATCGCTCCATTTTATAGGTGAAGAAACTAATGTTTAAATAAAGTAAGTGACTTGCCTGGTGTTACCCTAGCTAATAACTAACAGGATTGGAATTAAGGCTTTCTGAAAGCAGATCTAGTACTCTTTCTACTACAGATGGAATTTTCTTTCCTTCCTTCCTTTTCTTAATACTACTAGATCCCACCCTGGGGTAATGGGAGACACTGATTGGGTTAGAAGTGGAGGATCTTATTTTGGGCAAGAACTAAATGAAGCTTGAGAAGAGGATGTCCCCCTCTCCTAAGCCCCTTCTCCCTTCCAGTTCAGTCCTTCCCTCCAGAGTTCCCATTCCTCCTTCTCTCTCTTTGTCCCCTTTCTCTTTCCTCCTTCACTTTCCTGAACCACAGGGCTACCACCAGAGAGATAGTGAAGATGGCTTCAGTTCTACTGCAGTAAAAATAGGAAGAGTTCTGGGAGCCCTTGTTGGAGTTCTGGGAGCCCTTGTTGGAATTCTGCACAAATTTCCTTTTATACAATCACTTGGTCAACTGGATTGATTGCCCATTCTAGGAAGAAATTCATTGTAAGAAATGTTCTTAAATTAAAGACTATCTGATTATCATTTTTGACTGGGCTTCTGCAGCTAAGGGCTACCTTCTGTATATATATATATATATATATATATATATATATATATATATATATATATATATATATATATATATATATATATATATATATATATATATATAAACTATTCTTAGGATCCCAGGTTTCAGAGATTAAAATCAGAAGTGTTTTTTGAGGTCGTTGAATCCAATCCCTTCTTTATAAATGAAACCAGAGAGATCAAAACTTTTCTTTAAGATAGCCCAGTAGTAAACTGCTCTTCCTGAATTTAGTTCTAGGGGATTGACTGTATCCCACCTTTACATCTCACTTTATCCTACTGACTTTCCCCAAGGGATTCTACTAACTAGGATCCAACCTCTGAATGACAATATATGGCTTACCATTTTTAGAGCTGAAAGAGACCATGCATATTATCCAGTACTACTTCTCACCAGCACCACTGTAGAGATGAGGAGACCAGAAGGGCCTGAGAGCTTAAGGGATTGGCTTAGAGTGACACAATTAAGGGTGAAATAGAAAAGATTCCAACTGAACTCAAATCCAGGTCTTCTTACCCTACAACTTCTACCATGACAATGGTAGAGGTAAATAACAAGTTCCCCAGCATTTATAGAGAGTATATATGCTCTCCCCCCACCCAAACAATTGACTGAATTGGAAGGGGAAATAATTTGGCCCTATCCCCTGCCTTGGCAAGTAGGTGGCAAAATGGCTAGAGCCCCAGGCCTAAAGTCAGACTCAGACACCTGTGTGACCATGGAAGTCACTTAAATCTTATTTGCCTTGGTGTCAGTTGCCTCAGTCAAATGAGGACACACTGAAGAAGAAAATAGTAAGTCATTCCATTGTCTTTGCCAAGAAAGCATCATGGAAAAAAGTTCATGGGACACAAAGATTCAAACATGGAGCAATGACTGAACAGCTACAACTGAACATATCTATAGTGATATAAGAAAGATAATAGGAGCAAGTAGAGCTACTTAACAGCTATTTGGAGGCAATTAGGTAGCTTGGAGAGATCCCCAGGCCTGGAGTGAAGAGGATCTGATTCAAATCAAGCTTCAGATACTTATGAGCTGTGTGGTCCTAAGCAATTCACTTCACTTTGCCTCATCTGTAAAATGGGCTGAAAAAAGAAATGGAAAACCATACGAGTATCTCTGCCAAGAAAACTCCAAATGGGGTCAAGAAGAGTTGTACATGATAAACAAAAGGTCAAATGAGGTTGAATTTGATGACTTCCAATTCTAGCTCTATGATCCTTTTATGGAACCCTATAATTATTAGATTAAAACTTGTATCTCTGTGATGGTCTACAATGGTCCTGCATGAAGGCAGGAAGTTGGGCAAGATGACTCCTCCAGATACCTTCCAGCCCCTTTAACTGAGGTGAATTCTACTCTCAACTCATTGGAAAGATCAAAGTGACCTATTGTAATGGGTCACTTCTATCTGAACTTGAAAAAGTGCTGGAACTCTCTCTTCCCAGAAATCAGATGGAGTCAGGATCACTAAACTTCTTTATTCTTGATCTTTTAACGGTCAAGGTCAGGGGCTTAGGCCTAGCAACCTCACACACACCTTCCTCCCTCATAAGCCAGGAGACTCCGAGTCTGTATCTCAATTCCTCTTCCTCCTCCTACTCCTCCCATACATGTCACTTCCCCCTCTTTGTCCCACCAATCAAGTCAGCACAGAACAGCTGGGGAGGGTCAACCTTCAAACAAGTTAATGGGGAACTGTCTAATTGGCAATTAGTCTCACGTGCTTCATTATCGAGTGCATTGCTCAGTTCTAGCCCTTTACAAAAAAGTCCAGGGATCCATTCAATTCAGTCTTCCCCATGTCTAGGAAGCCTCAGGTTGGTGAACAGTTGCTGTCATTGCAGAGCAGGAACTACAAAACATGACTTTGATGTTGGCCCTACTCCAGGAACCAATCTGGAACAAGCTGCCCTTCCTATCAACACCTGGATTGTCTCTTGCAATCCAGGAACAATAAGCTGCCTATACAGCCACAGGCTCACTCAGCTGTGGACACTGGAGCATCATGCACAGGAGCCAGATTGGCCGGAGATAATTTTACATCAGGCATTGATCTACCCAGTTAAATATTAACCATGACTATAGAGGTGCAAATCCCCTCGGCCCCCCACTGCCTGTTTCCCATTATTTTACTTTGGACATCTCAATAATATTCCTTATCATATGGGTAAGAAACTAAGAAAGGATAATCTGAGAGTTCAAATTTTTATAGGACTTTTTACAAAATGGTTTCCATCTAACAAGCCCATGAAATAGGTAGTACAAGTATTGTCTTTGTTTCACAGGAAGGAAACAAACTTAAAGAGATTCATTCACAACCTGAGATAGCTAGTGGAGGCAGAACTCAAAATGAAGTGTTTTGACTCTGAGCCTAGTGTTTTAAACTGCCATCTCCAGCACTAACCACTGACCAACTACCACTAGTGATCACATAAGCCCCAAACCCCTGGAATGCCAATGCATTCCAGCCCACTGCTCTTAACCTCCAGCCCAGTGCTCAAAGCCTGACAGCGGCTTCATTGGAGCCACAATGTGCAACTTCAGCATCCATTTCTGCAGCAATGACAACTACTGAAGAACCTCCCAAACAAAGCTTTCACCATGAGAAGTCCTTGCCATGATCAGGAAAAGATGTGATTTTTATCACTGGAAGATAAAAAAGATAAACTTTTATCTGCTTTGTTATAGTACTCTAAGGACTCTGGGACTTTTCCACTAGACTTGCTGCTGAGACCTATTGATGTTTTCTCCCCATCAGAGGAAAGTCTTTGAGAATAGAGACCATCATGTATTCTGATGGAAGTGGATATCTTCAACATAGAGAAGAGCTAATCCAATTCCAATTGATCAATGATGGACAGAATCAGCTACAGCCAGAAAAGGAACTCTGGGAAATGAGTATAAACTGTGAGCATTGTTTTTTTTTTTTTTTTGGTTTTTTTTGTTTTGTTTTGTTTTTCTTCCCAGATTATTTTTACCTTTCGAATACAATCCTTGCTTTGCAACAACAACAACAACAACAACAACAACAACAACAAAATTTGGTTCTGCCCATATATATTGTACCTAGGATATACTATAAGATATTTAATATGTATGGGAATGCCTGCCATCTAGGGGAGGGGGTGGAGGGAAGGAGAGGAAAAATTCAGAACAGAAGGGAATACAAGGGATAATATTGTAAAAAAAAAATTACCTATGCATATGTACTGTCAAAGAAAATGTTATAATTATAAAAATTAATAAAAAAAATTAAAAAAGAATAGAGACCTTCTTTCATTTTTTAATACCCCCCTCATATAACCAGTGTTTAATTGAGTGCTTAATAAAAACTTTTCTCTCATTTATTCATTCACTGCCCCCAAAGAGCAGTTGTCCCATTTCATGCAACCTAGGGGAAAGCTCCCTCCTACAGACAACATGAAATGGACATATCCAATCTGAAAGATTCTGATAGGAGAGGGAAGGTTGCATGTCAGAACACTGGAATGAATAATCTGAAATTTAGTCTTCAGGAATCATGTTCTTATATGTCCTAGAACCCAGGTGGAAGTGTTGGGTATGAACTTCTGTCTCACTCTCTGCCCCTAGGCCAGGATAATATCTTATGGTTATATGGATATGAAGGGCTTTATCCATATTATGCCATACAATTCCTACAATAACATCATTACAACACTATAAAATATGGATTAAGACAAGATTGTTATCTCCATTTTACTAATTAAAAAACTGAAACTCAGAGAAGAAAGATTTGGCCACAATCACTTGGCTTATTAGCATCTCCTCTCAAGACCTCAATTTTCCTACCTCTAAAATGAGGGGGGAATGATTAAATGACCTTTAAAGTCCTTTTGAATGACAATACCGTTATCCCTTTCACACTGAGGGGGTTAGGGGCATCATCCCATAAATCTGGAAAATTCACATAAAATTGTTTGATCCTTTCATACCAGAGAAGAGATTTGAATTATTATAGTATTAAAACATAAAATATATTGATATTATACAAATACTATACATATATTTTATGCATTTTAGAGTTTCTAAACTTTTTCTGTCATCTGTTGCCCTTTGTGTGTCATTTTCAGCTTCCACAAAACTCCCCCCCATCCAATTTCCCATTTAATTTCTTATACTGACCTGGTATATTGAAATCATAGTGAAAAACTGCAATGTGAAAGGGATAACTTTTCTGATACCATATTTAGTGCCCTCTGTATTATATTATCTTAGAAAAACTATTGGACATGACATCAGAAACCTTGGTTCAAGCATGATGATACAAAGAGAAAAGAGAAGAAGGCTTAGGACAGAGTGTTGAGAACAATTCCATGTGTAGTGGGCATGATCTGGATGCAAAACCAGTAAAGGAAATCAGGGAGGAGCAGTTGGAAAGAAATAAGGAAAATCAGGAGAGAGAGAGAGAGAGAGAGAGTTGGGGTATAGAAGGAGGGAGGGAAAGAGAGAGAAAGACAGAGAACAATGATATGAAAACCTAGGGAAAAGAGAATATCTGAAGATTATAGTATTCAATAGTGTCAAAGATTGCAAACACGTCAAGAAGGATGGTTATTGAGAAAAGGCCATTAGATTTGGTTAGTCAATAGTAGTTTTGAGAGTACAGTTGAAATATTGAAATCAGAAGCCAGATTGCAATTCCAGAATTGTGTAAGAGAGCAAGTGGAGTCACTGAGTATAAATGGTTTTCTCAAGTACTTCAGCTGAGAAGAGAGCTGTAGGACAATATCACGATAGTAGATTAAGTGAGGGTTGTTTTTTTTTAAATGTTGGGGGGGGTACATGGGGATGCTTGTAAGCCACAGAGAAAGAGTCAATAGATAAGCAGAAATTAAAGATTAGAAGAGATAAGAGAGGTGATTTGTTGGAGAATTGTGGATGGGATAGGATCAAAGCTGCATTGTTGCAGGGGCTAACTTAGTCAAAGAGAATGGTCATCTCTTCATGGGAGTCACAGGAAAAGAAAACAATGTGGGAAGATGTCTGAGTGATGTGAGAAGATGAGGGGAACTTTTGGCAAGTGACCCCAAGTTTTTCAATGAAATATGAACTGAGACCCTAAGTGAGAGGATGGGGGAAAGGATATTATGGGAGGGTAGAGGAAGAATGAAAAGGCTTGGAATAATCCCTATAGTTCAGGTCCTAGCTTATTTTTCTCCTATATTTTTTATAAAAAACCAAACAGAATCAGGATTGAAGGAAGAGACAGACTAGTTTTGACTACTGGAAACCAAAGATTTCTTTTTAAAACTTAACCCAGGAGAAGGAGGAGAAAAGGAATGAGGAAGAAGCATGAAGAAAGCAAAAGAGGGAAGGAAGATTCAGGTCATTTTTTTCCCTATTCATTCTGCAATTTCTCAGTGGGGCCTGCCTGCCAAACTTATTGACTTCCCTGGACTTCATGCTCTTCATCCTATTGCATTCTCTACATATGGAAGGAATGCCAATCATATAAGCATTTAGGAGTACCAAAAGGTCAAATTGCTCTCCAGAATGGTTGGATCCATTCACAATTTTATCAACAACGCATCAGTGTCCCATTTTTCCCACATGTCCTCCAACACTCATCATCTTTTACTGTCATCTTAGCCTTATACATCTGACAGATGTGTAGTGGTATCTCAGAGTTGTCTTAATTTGCATTTCTCTGATCAATAGTAATTTGGAACACTCTTTCATATGAGAGGAAATAGTTTCAATTTCATCATCTGAAATTTGTCTGTTCATATCCTTTGACCATTATCAATTGGAGAATGGCTTGATTTCTTATAAATTAGAATCAATTCTCTGTATATTTTGGAAAGGAGGCCTTTATCAGAACCTTTGACTGTAAAAATGTTTTCCTAGTTTGTTGCTTCCCTTCTAATCTTTTTTGCATTAGTTTTGTTTGTACAAAGGCTTTTTAATTTGACATAATCAAAATTTTCTATTTTGTGATCAGTAATAACCTCTAGTTCTTCTTTGGCCACAAATTCCTTCCTTCTCCACAGCTCTGAGAGGTAAACTGTCCTTTGGTCTTCTAATAGCAATGAAAATCTCATGTCTTCCTGCCCTTGTCTTTGATGTATTCCCCTTAACAAACAGTTGCAAATATGCCAGGTAGGGAAGCAGGCTAACCTGTCTGCTGGTTTCTGTCAACCCTATAAAAACCCTACGTCCTTTCACAGAGGGCTTTGGATACTAATCCTGTGTGGTCAAGTCAACATAATAAATTCTCCGATTAAAAATTTTTCAACTCATCTCTATATCTCGGCACAACAGTCACTGTTCATGCCATATGATTTCAGTAAATCCCTGTTTGTTGAGTTTATTCTGTCAACTGAAGACATTTTTAAATATCCATTTTATTGATAACTTTAACTTTTACATCACTTTGATGTTCCAATGTATCATTTCCCCTGTTTTTTCCTACAGAAAAATTCTTTAGAAGTAGTTAGTATCATAGCGGCAGAGTACAGGGCCCACACTCAGGAAGACCAGTATACTTAGTAGCCACATGACCCCAAGCAAGTTAGTTAACCTTTATTTGCTACCTTCTTAACTGTGAAATGGGAATAATTACAGTATCAACCTCAAAGGATTGTGAAGATCATGTGAGAAATTTTTAAAGCATTTAATAGAAGACCTGGCTTATAGTAGGCACTAACATCAAAAGAGCAAAGAGCAGAGGGAGATAGTTTTTCTTATTTGCTTATGATAACATGTAAACTTGGTTTGTTGTCCTTGCATAGATTGTACACCCATTTTATTGTGTTTATGTGTACACACACATACATATATATTGTTTTATTGTTCTGTTTATTTTGTATCTGTTCAGATAAGGCTTCCTACACTCCTCAGGAGCAGCTGGGTGATACAAAGGATAGACTACTGGGCCTGGAGTTAAAAAGACTCAAGTTCAAATTTGACTCCAATACTTAACTAGTTTTCTGATCCTGGGCAACTTACTTAACCTCTGTTTGCCTCAGTTCCCTTATTTGTAAAATGGTGGTAACTACAATACCTATCTCCAAGGGTTGTTGTGAGGAACAAAGGAGATAATATTTGTAAAAAGTGTTCAGCACAGTCCTACACATAGTAGGCACTATATAAATGCTTATTCCTTTCTTTCACCTTCTCCATATTTATTATATTACTTCTTACAGCAGAATAAGAGTCCATGAGTTCATGTTTTTACAAGTTGTTGAGCCATTCCCTAATCATGGGTACCAACTTTGTTTTCCAATTGCTCAACTATTAAAAATGACCATACTGTTGAAGGCTCATGAACTATAGAAAAATGGACCTCCAAAAGGAATCAAACATGGTGGGTTATACTACTGTGGTTATTGAGAATATAAAGAATACACGTTTGTTGTCCTGCTATTTCAGTTCAATTTAATGAACGTTTATTAAGTAACTCCTATGAAAGACAGTGCTGTGCAGTGGGTAGAGAGCTGGCCAATTATAGCTAAGTTCAAATCAAATTTTTGACTCTGAGGTGTATGGGATATTCAGGGAAAATTCAGGGAATTCAGGGAAGACTAGCACCACTGATGAAAGGGCTGCTCATCCACCTTTATGGTCTTCCTAATTCACTGAACTCTCATCTGTGGCTTCAAGAAGCAAGCAATGGCCACAGCCTTATAAAATGTTTTGGTAGAAGGGCTGAACCAGATTGAGGGTAACCAACAGGTTACCTGAGGGTAATCAACAACGTTAATTGTCTAGTTGTTTTCCAGTGGCTCTGACTCTATGTCACTCCATTTGAGATTTTCTTGGCAAAAATACTTGAGTGGTTTGTCATTTCTTTCTCTAGTTCTTTTTACAGATCAGAGAACTGAGGCAAACAGGATTAAGTGACTTGCCAAGGGTCACCTAACTATGAAGTGCTTAAAGCCAGATTCGATCTCAGACGACAAGTCTTCCTAATTTCAGGCTTGGCACTCTACCCTATAGACATATAAGGGATAAAAATTCTCTGTCCTTAGAATTTCCATCTGTCCTGGTCTGATTCAAGTTCTTTTGCTACCCCTTAATGACCACATGATTATGCACAATATTTAAACTTTCTAAGTTTCCATTTAGGATTCTAGTATGACTAGAAGAGGCTTGGGACACTCTAGTCCAACCCCTTCATTATATAGATGCAGTCCATAAAGGTCAAACCACTTGCTCAAGGTTAAAGGCGATAAAGATTAGACGGGGTATTTGAACCCAGAGCCACTGACTCTAGAACCAGAGCTATTTCAACTATACCATACTACCTCCCCTACTACATGAAATGAGCATAAAACTAGCATATCTCATGGGCTTATTGTGAAGAAAACATTTTATAAACTTCAAAGTACTTTATCATTGACCTGATATTAATATCTATTTTAAGGACTTGTATGTTCTGTAGCCTGTGAAATGTTACAGTATTTTGAACTATTACAATTTTTTAAAATGTAGAAAAGTGACATGTAAAAGTATGGCTTTTAAAACCATAATTTTAACTTAGATATCAAGATAGCACAAAATTATGCCCAGGGAGTGTGGTAGAATAGCAAAGAGTTCTCCATTTGGAATCATGGGATATGGGTCCAAGCCTAGCCCTGTCCCTTACTTGCCTGAGTACACTTGGGCCAATCACATCTCACTTCTGGGCTTCACTTTTGTTATCTATAAAATGAAAGGTTGGAACAAATGACTTTGGAGTTATCCTCTAGCTTTATGTTCCCTAAATTAGTAGCTTTTAATTCTACCAACCCATCAGTGTGTTCAGAAGATGTCTGCCCCATGCATGTAAAGACATCCTCTGGAAGAATGGACAGATGAGAACTATTTGTTCAAAGGTCACGAAGGCACCTGAAGCCGGCTCTAAGGAGCACCTGAAGCTTCAGACGCTGAAGATGCTAAGGTCATCCACTGCATCCTTGGCCATCATCAGTTATCTTCACTTTTGTCCTGTCACTGGACTTCAGTGACTTAGGAAGAGAGAGGGAGACTTTTTGGAAGATTTGTGCAACTCTGTCTCATTTAAATCCAATTCACATGCAAGTTAAGACATCACTATGATGTCACTGGTTGTCTTCTAAATGAAGGACAAACAACAATACACAACAACCACAATCTCCGACACATACTGTCTGGCTGATCCTAGGCAAGATATTTTGGGCTCTTCTCAAACATTGTAATTTGTTGACCACTTGCACTGTTAGAGGGAATTTCCTCCCTAGGAATTTCCTACATTAATAAAACTAATAAAATTAAACACAGGTAAACATGTGCAGGGAGAGGCAAGTAGGACTTGTACAAAGGGATCTTATAATGTCAGGTGTGAACAACAGAAGGCAGGCTGGTGAGGCTTGATCACAGAGCTGTGGGAGTAATTCAAATAATTTAAGGTAGCTCTTGAAGGAAGTTATAGATTCTAAGAGGTAGAGATGAGGAGAAGGAAGATTTCAGGCACACAGGGCAGTCTTTGTAAAGGCAAGAGATACTGGGGGTGGAATGTTGAGTTCAAGGACCTGAATGAGCCAGTTTGGCAAGATAGAGAACATGAAGGGAAGTAATATGAAACAAATCTAGAAAGGTACATGGCCTTTCAAAGTCTATCATATTCAAAGACTTTGTATTTAATCCTAGGGATAATAGAGAGCTGCTGACAGTCTAAAGCAGGGGAGTGACATGGTTACTTCTGGAGAACAAGATTCATGGATCATGAGGCACATGGTCACTTGCACTGTTTCTCTTTTCAAGTGGATATGAGGAAAAGAGGAAGTATCTTAGAGAAGAGAATCCCACAATGACACCTCATTCCCATTCCCTTTCTTTTAACCTGGCCCCTATTTGGTTTTTTAATAGTATTTTATTTTTCCTAATTTCACAATTCTTTTTTTTTTTTAAATAAAATTTTGAATTCTAAATTTTCTCTTTACCTTTCTACTCTCCCCCCCCTCCCTAAGCAATCTGATATAGGTTATATATGCACAATCATGTAAAATCTATTTCCAAATTAGTTATACTGTGAAAGAAGAAACAATTTGCAAAACAAATACAGTTTATAATAGGGAAAAAAAAAACACAAAAAAAGGAAAAAGGTGAAAATAGCATGCTTCATTCAATCTGTATCCAACCTCCAGAGTCCTTTATCTGGAAGTGGATAGCATTCTTTTTGTCATGAGTCTTTTAGAATTGTCTTAGGTCATCGTATTGCCTAAAAAAGCTAAGTCACTCATAGCTAACCATAGCACAATGTTGCTATTACTATGTACAGTGTTCTCTTGGCTTTATCTCATTTCATTTTACATCAGTTCATGTTAAGTTTTTCCAGGTTTTTCTGGATTCCACTTTGTAATGTTCTGTTCTCTAAATTGTAATCGTTCTCTGGGAGCAGGATTCTTGGGGAGCTTCTGGAGGCAGTCTTCCTTTCAGTTCAGTTCAATAATCCCAAAATGCAGCCAGGAGTTAAAGTCCTTTACTGTCTCTTTCCAAATCTTATCTCCAGATCCTTTATTTTCTCCTACAAGTCTTATCTCCTTCACTTGGGGCTCGGCTAGCTTTCTGGAGGCCTTCCTCTCTCTTTGGTTCCCTAAAGCTCTGGTCCCAATGTCTCCAGCCAGTACCATCTTGGAATCTTGAATGACTCTTAACTCTAAATCTCCTAGAGTGTGGGAATCAGACTCCGCCTCCAAGAGTGGGCTTGTGGGTACTCCCTGGGCTTGAGGGAGCTCCTTAAAAGTATGCTCTCTTAAAGGTGTGAATCTCATGGAATTCTAGTAAATACATTACTAGAAAATTGTTAAGTATCATGCTAAATTAAATAATTATATCCATTCCAGTGACTTAGCACCTTGTAAGAATCCTAACACTACTTGCTCATCATTTCCAAAACCACAATGATATTCCTTTCACATATCAGTTTGTTCAGCCATTCCCCAATTGATGGGCATCCCTTTCATTTTCAACTTTTAGTCACCATAAAAAAAAGGCTGCTATAAACATTTATATATATATATATATATATATATATATATATATATATATATATATATATACACATATATATGATTATATCCTTTTTATGATCTCTTTAAGATGAGACTTAGTAGTGCTATTGCTGGATCAAAGAGTATGACTGATTGTTATTGGGCATAGTTCCAAATTACTCTCCAGAAAGGTTGAATTAGTTCATAACTCTACCAATGGTGCATTAGTGTCCTAATTTTCCTATGCCCCCTCTAACAGTTATAATTTTCCTTTTCTGTCATATTAGCCAATCTGATAGGTATGAATTAGCACCTCGAGAGATGTTTTAATTTTTATTTCTCTAATAGAGCATTTTTTCACATGACTATAGATAGCTTTGATTTTTTCATCTGAAAATTGTCTGTTCATATCCTTTGACCATTTATCAATTGAGGAATTACTTACATTTCTAAAAATTTGACTTGCTTCTCCATATATTTCAGAAATGTCTTTAGCAGGGATATTTGCTGTAAAAATTGTTTCCCAGCTTTTTCTTTTAAATTTGCTTGCATTGGCTTATGTAAAACTCTTTTAACAATCAATATTATCCATTTTATATCATGTAATGTCATTTCTTGTTTATTCATAAATGTTTCCCTTCTCCATAAATCTGACAGGTAAACTATTCCTTGCTCTTCTAATTTGCTTATGGTATCACCCTTTATGTTTGATTCATGTACCCATTTTGTTTTTCCTTGTTTTTAAAAAGTAAACCATAACTTCACAAGGAACCCATGTAAAGTTGCTCAGAGGTCAAGTCATCTGGAATGCTTAGATTATAGACAATCAGGCTATATTGCTTCATTTAGCTGAAGTGCTCAGTTAGGGTGAGATCACTGCTGGTACAGGTTTTAGTTTCTAGTTTACAGGTCAGAAGTATATAAATCAGCAGCAGCAGCATGGGAGATACTGGGTCTGCAGCTCTCTAGATCTGCCTGAGAACTAGGGACTCAGAATTCTTCAGGATTTATGGAAATGTTTAAGCCCCAGGACAGGGGCTTTCTGGGAATATTATCTGAAAAGGCCTGTTGTTGCCTAGTGGTTTAATCTGTGAGGGGAATGGAAATCCCAGATGGGAAAGGGAGTGGCAAACTGACCAAAACAGGAATATATTATCACTTGCAGGGCAGGCATCTAGAATCCCTGGAGATGGGAATCCCAGTCCTGGAAATTAGCCATCTCAGCTCCTTCCAACTCTCTTGGGAGGTGAATATGGATTGTAGTAACACATAGATGTTGTTTGAACTCTTCTTGTATGTCTTCAGGGATGGAAACTCCACACCTTTCTGATATTTGCTCAGTCGAGTGCTCTTTCTCCTGATGAAAACAATCTAACTTCCCCCAGTTTTAAGACACTTTTCTCTTGTTTAGGCTTTTCTGTATACAAAAAAAAAAAAATGTTCACAAAACTCCTGAAAGTATTAACCAACCAAGTCTTTATTAGGCTCCTACTGTGTGCCAAGAGAGGCAGTTTGGTTTAGTAGAACTATCCTCAAAGCTAGAAATAACTGGGTTCAAATTCTGCCTCTGATAAATATTGATGGTGTGAACCTGATCAAAGTAACTCTTAAGTAAGTCAGTGCTCTAAATGGATCAAACAGGAATATACTAACTATATCTAACAGTCCCTGTGGACTCCATAATTGACTTAATTTTAAATATCATCTACATTTTTATTTTTGTTAAATATTTCTAATTATTTTTTAATTTGCTTTGGACCTATTTAAGAGTGTGGTGGGCCCGAGTATCAAATAGCTCTAATCTAGGCAATTTTAAGGTCCAGAGAAGGTGCCTTTCTGTTTCACTAGAGGGAGTTTCTTCAAAGGATAAAATAGTGGACTTGGATTTAGGATAAACTGAGTTCAAATCCAACCTAAAACACTTATTAGCTTTTCAACTTTAGGCAAGTCATCTAACCTCTTTGCCTTATTTTTATCATCTGAAAAATGGGAACAACAGCACTGACCATCCAGGGCCATTGTGAGAATCAAAGGCAGTATTTGTAAAGAATGTTAAACATAGTGTCTGGCACAGCTATTATATAAATGTTTCTTCCTCACACTTCCCCTTACTTCCCCCCCATTCCCATTCCTATGTAGTAGGTGCTGTTAAGTGATGGAGATAAAAAGATAAAGGTCATACAGTCCTTGCCTTTAAGAAAATTACTTTCTCTTGTGAGGAAACACAACATATTACATAGATACGCATATATTTATACATGTAATATATGTTGGTACATGCAATATGTGTAGTAACATACTACACAGATATATGTGTAATATATGTATAAATATATATACACACACATACATGACACGTTTATCTGTGTAGTATGTTTGTTGTTCAGTCATTTTCAGTTGTGTCCAACTCCTGTGACCCCATTTTGGGATTATCTTGGTAAAGATAATTGAATGGTTTGCAATCTGAGGCAAACAGAATTAAATTACTCGTTCAGAGTCACACACCTAGTAAGCATCTGAGGTCAGATTTGAATCAGATAAATGAGTCTGCTTGACCCCAATCCATTGTGCCTCTTTCTTTCTCTCTATTCCCCTTCTCTCTCTCTTCCCCTTCCCTTTCTTCCTCTCCTTCTCCCTCTCTCTTATGTGTATATATATATTTGTATCCTGCTTTCTAGAGCTCCCAAGTTGGGGTGACAAAATGTACCATTACTTTCTAGAGCCCCCACACTGGGGTGATTAAAATATATCTTCCTAATGGAGAAGTGATGAGGTGGAACTCCTGAGGATAGTGGAAAAATGGAGTCTGTTTATTTCAGGGACCTTCCCCTTTATATAATGTAACAAAAATAACACTGTGCACATGGGACCACATAAACAACTTGTGGGACTACATAAACAACTTGCTATTACATAGTTTGACACCTGGGATCACTCTGCTTTAATCTCAACACAGGGTGTCACTGCACCTGACTTCTCAGGAAGGCCAAGAGCCCTCAGGGGAGATGAAGAACCAAACCAGACATTGTCATCAGATTCCCTCTGGGCTGAAGGGTCTTATACCCCACTCAGAATTTCTCCACTGTCTGTGACCTCTACATACATATACATATATTCAGATACTACAACACCTACACATATACAATTAACCTAAGAGTTTGTGGGGAAAGGGAGCACACAATGCTACCTGTAGAATGAGGTGATTAGTCTGAGTTTTGATAGAACTTAGAAATTATGGAAGGGCTAGATGTAAGTATATTTATGAAAATAGCTAGGAGATAGGAGATAGAATGTCCTGTGGGAGGAGCAGCAAGAAAGTAGTTTTTGTTGGACTATAGAGATTTTAAGGAGGAATAATGGGTGACAAGATTGGAAAAGTAGGTTGGAGCCACATTGTGGCTAGGAAGAGCTGTGGCTAAGGGGGAGTCATGGGAAAGACAAGAATCATGCACATGAATATATCACTTTAAGGTCTGTAAAGTGATTTACATGTTATCTCATCTGCTATAGATGAAAGGTGAAGGAGCCTTAAGTTGTAGGTGAAAGAGTGAATTGAGGCCTAAGGGAATACTTTGTTTTGTAATTCTTCGATGAACTTATGTAATGCAATGCATTTTGTATCTTCACTGTACTAAACTAAGTTGTATAAAAGTAGGTACTAAAAGTTATCTAAACTTTGTATCCCAATAAACTGGGAAATCATTTTTACATTTAAGAGTTCTGATAAAGGCCTCACTTCTAAAATATATATAGAATTGACCAAATTTATAAGAATTCAAGCCATTCTCAATTGATGAATGGTCAAAAGATATGAACAATTTTCAGATGAAATTAAAATCAGTTCTAATCATATGAGAAGGTGTTCTAAATCACTATTTGATCAGAAAAATGCAAATGAAGACAACTCTGAGATACCACTACATACCTCTCAGATTGGCTAAAATGACAGGAAAATGATGAGTGTTGGGAGGGGATGTGGGAAAACTGGGACACTGATACATTGTTGGTGGAACTGTGAATGGATCCAGCCTTTCTGGAGAGCAATTTGGAACTATGCTCAAAAAGTTATCAAACTGTGCATACTCTTTGATCCAGCAGTCTCTCTACTGGGCTTATATCCCAAAGAGATCTTAAAGAAGGGAAAGGAACCCACATGTGCAAAAATATTTGTGGCAGCCCTCTTTGTAGTGACTAAAAACTGGAAATGGAATGGATGCCCATCAGCTGGAGAATGGCTGAATGAGTTATGGCTTATGAATGTTATGGAATATTATTGTTCTATAAGAAATGATCAGGAGGATGATTTCAGAGAGGCCTGGAGAGACTTACAGAACTGATGCTGAGTGAAATGAGAAGAACCAGGAGATCATTATATACAGCAACAATATTATATGACAATCAATTCTGATAAATGTAACTCTCCAACAATGAGATGACTGATGCCAGTTCCAATGATCATGTGAAAAAGAGAACTATCTACATCCAGAAAGGGGACTGTGGGAACTGAATATAGATTACAACATAACATTTTCACTCTTTTTCTCATTGTTTGTTTGCATTTTGTTTTCTTACTCATTCTTTCTTTTTTTAATCTGATTTTTTCTTATGCATCAAGAGAATTATATAAATATGTTTATACATGCTGATTTAACATATATTGGATTGCTTGCCATCTAGGAGACGGGGTAGGGGAAGGAGGAGAAAATCTTTTTTTTTTTCTTCCTTTTTCTATTTTTTTAATTAATTTTATAATTATAACATTTTTTTTGACAGTACATATGCATAGGGAATTTTCCACAACATCACCCCTTGTACTCCCCTCCATTCCGAATTTTTCCCCTCCTTCCCTCCACCCCCTCCCCCAGATGGCAGGCACTCCCACACATATCAAATATGTTATAGTATATCTCAGGTACAATACATATGTGCAGAACCTAATTTTTTTGTTGTTGTTGTTGCAAAGGAAGAACTGGACTCAGAAGGCAAAAACAATCTGGGGAGAAAAAAAATGCCAACAGTCCACACTCATTTCCTGTAACATGCCCTCCTGGCAGTTACAATTACTAGTCTGTCCTAGGCCCAACAAGAGTACCTTTGACCACTGACCTTTGCAGTGTCAACTCTACCCAGCTCGCCTCCTCTGAGGCCTTCAAAAGTCTCTGACCACGATCTCTTGAATCTATAGCTTAATAACCGGTAGCGCACTCAAGAACAGCCACGTGTAATCTTAAAAGCCTTTATTATACCTACTCCCATAATGCCCTGACTTACTGCCCTGACTTGTTAACTCCTTAGTGAACACCTGGTCTGAAGACCCACATGTTCACTACCAAACTCCTTACCTCTCGGTTATCCATCAGCTTGGCTTGGCTTGGCTACCCCAGGCTAGGGAGCCAGGTTAAAGAAAGTGACTGCTGTCTGCAGTGGTCTTATAAAGGGCCTGTAAGGTCACACACACAGCCAACCAGCGAGAGAGTCGTCACCCATTATGAAGCTATCTCAATATGGCCAGGATCCCACCCACAGGGCAGTCCTATATCCGCAGAGATTACTTCTGGGCCACTCAATCTCCTGTTGCGCTGTGGCGTCACCCATTTAAAGGACCCTTACAATTCCCTTCTCTTGTTTTGCGGAACCGCATCCTTACAATTTCCCAGTATTCCTTTTCTGGGTGTAGCTGATTCTGTCCATCATTGATGAATTGGAATTAGATTAGCTCTTCTCTATGTTGAAGATATCCACTTCCATCAGAATACATCCTCATACAGTATCATTGTTGAAGTGTATACTGATCTCCTAGTTCTGCTCGTTTCACTCAGCATCAGTTGATGTAAATCTCTCCAAGCCTCTCTGTATTCATCCAGGTGGTCAATTCTTACAGAACAATAATATTCCATAACATTCATATACAATAATTTACCCAACCATTCTCCAGTTGATGGGCATCCATTCATTTTCCAGTTTCTAGCCACTATGTAAAGGGCTGCCACAAACATTTGGGCACATACAGGTCCTTTTCCCTTCTTTAGTATTTCCTTGGGATATAAGCCCAGTAGTAGCACTGCTGGATCAAAGGGTATGCACAGTTTGATAACGTTTTGGGCATAATTCCAGATTTCTCTACAGAATAGTTGGATTCTTTCATAACTCCACCAACAATGCATCAGTGTCCCAGTTTTTACACATCCCAGGAGAAGAAAATCTGAAACACAAGGCTATGCAAAGGTCAATGTTGTCAAATTATCCATGCATATGTTTTGAAAGTAAAAAGTTTTTAAAATTAAGAAAAAATAAACTTTGCATTCTTTCTGACTAGTTTTACTGACTAGCTTTGCCACTTCATAGAGATAGAATAAATGTATTCAAGATGTGATGGAAGAAAGGAGATTGCAGAATGATGAGGCTTCATGTCAAAGCACAAGAGATCAAATAATTTTCATCTCCCTTTCCCTCTTCTTTTCTTTTAAAAAGTTTTATTCTCTTTTTCCTTCTTAAAAATGTCATTGCCTCTTCCCAACAATTCCCCATCCATCTAGCCAATAACAAGTAAGTACAACCAAGCAAGGGCAGCTAGATGGCTCAATGGATAGTACACTGGGCCATTTGAGAAGACCTGAGTCCAAATTTGGCCTCACACACTTACTGTGTGGTTCTGGACAAGTCACTTAACCTGTTTATTTCAACTTTCCTTATCTGTAAAACAAGCTGAAGAAGGAATGGCAAATTACTCCATTATTTTTGCCAAGAAAACCCCATGGACAGTGGTGAGCTGCTATGATCTTCAGTGACAGACAATACTGAACAATAACCAACACACTGACCACCACTGAAAATGTAGGCCCTCTTCTGTACCTGTTGTTCACTAGCTCCTTCTGAAGAGTGGGAACATAGGTTTCACCCCTCAAGATCTGTCCCTGTATCTTTATCAGATCCCTTTTTTCTTTTTTTTTTTTTTGCTGAAGCAATTGGGATTAAGTAACTTGCCCAGGGTCACACAGCCAAGAAGTGTTGTGTTTGAAAGTGGATTTGAACTCAGGTCCTCCTAACTAAAGGGCTGGTACTCTATCCACTGTGCCACCTAGCTGCCCCATATCCATTATCTTTTAACATATTTTCCTTTACATTATTTTGATCCCAAAAGTAGTAGTTCTGGTTTGTTGTATGCACTGTTTCTGTTCACATCTCCTCTCTTTTACAACCTCTTGAATTTGCTGGCTTCTTTCCATGTTAGGATTACTAGGTGAGAACTCAGGTTGTCTGGACAGTGACAAGGTGAGAATTCAGGTTGTCTTGATAAAAGGAGCAAGCTCATTGGCTGAAGTGGTTCTTCCCAGAAGCCCTTGCATTATCCCACACCCATTCTCTGGGAGGATAAAAGAGGACACCACTCCAGAGATGAGAGGGGTCTCTGCATTACATCAGGCCTGACGGGGCTCTCTGCAGGAAAGGAAGTCACTTCTCTGGACAAGAGTTAACAGCAACTGCCTGGAGATAACGGTTCACTACAGGAAGAAGAATCTGTCTGAGAGATTTGAGTTGACACAGCAGATCTCTTCCCAGAGAGCGATCCGGCAGCTTCTGGAGACGACAGCTCGCTACATTTGGCGTCCACATGTGGGGCAAGGACTTTTGCTTATTCTGACAAGAGGAGCTAGACCAGACCTTCGCAATTTGGTGCCCGAACAGGGACAGACACGGTCCTGATTCCAGTGGAAAAGCCTCCCATCCAGATCTCAGTCTCTCTAACCCAGAACCGTGAGTAACGAGGAAACTTTGTTAAAGATTAAGTGAGCATGCTAATAGATAAATAAGGAACTTAACTTGTTAAGGACTAAACCAGGAATCTCTTATAGCTGAAATGGGGCAGATGTTAGCTATATTCAATCCCTGGACCTCAGCCGACTCAACCCCAGCCCCAGAAGCAACCTCAGCTCCACCCCCATTCAGGAGTGGTACTATAGAGAGTATAATCAAGATAATTGAGGAGCAGAGTTTACTTGTAACCTGGGTACAGATTGCTAAACTCTTGGCTGCATTAAGACGCACATCCCCTTGGTTCTTAGAGGAAGAAAAGATAGATGTAGATAAATGGAAGCTAGTGGGATTTGAAATGAAAAAATTTCATGCAAAAAATGGGCCTCATTCAATTTCTGCAGAGGTATTTTATATCTACAACATAGTTCAATTAGCCTTAAACTATCAAGCAAGTTGTAGGAGAAGGAAAAGTTTTAAAAATGAACAGAGGAGGAAGTGTGAGGCAAAAAGGAAAGATCAAGATCTTGCCCTAGAGCAAGAGGATTCAAATGAGGAATTATGGTATGATTCTCTTGAAGAAGCTTCAACCCTGCCTAGAGAACAGATTATTGGCAGGCCCACATCAACCCCACCTTCAGAGGTGGAGGAAGAAGGAGGGGAAGAGGCAGAAACACAAACAGAATTGCCTGTGAAGCAGCCTAAGCCTATGACAAGATTAGAAAAAGCATTGGTTAAAGCTAAGAGAGAAGGACAGGATATAAGTGATTTTATACATGCATATCCTATGATTGAAAATATTGACTCTGTAGGTAAAAAAAGGAGAAGATATGCACCTTTAGATTTGAATAAAATTAAGGATTTGAAAAAAGGTTGTACCCTTTATGGGGCTACATCAGCTTATGTCAAAATGTTACTAGATGGTTTGTCTTATGAAGTCCTAACCCCAAATGATTGGAAATCCATAGCAAGGACATGCCTGGAACCTGGAGAAAATTTATTATGGCTTGCGGAATTTCATGAATTATGTAAAATTCAAGTCAGATGCAATTTGGAAATAGGAGTTAACACACAATTCACTTTTGAGCACTTAGCTGGTGAAGGTCAGTATGGAGAGAATTCGGAACAGATTAATTATACCATGACAATATATGAACAAATTGCTAAGGCTGCAATAAAAGCTTGGGGTGTCCTTCCTGGACAGAAAGATCGTGGAGAGGCTTTCACTAAAATACAGCAAAGTCCCAATGAACCTTTTGCAGATTTTGTGGGACGTTTGCAAACTGCTGTCAAAAGAACTATTGGAGAAAATTCAGCTACAGAAATAATGACCAGACATCTGGCTAAGGAAAAATTGGACTTCCTCACACAAGATGAGACTAATGGACAATGGACTTATGGACATTTATAAATTTTCAATTTATGATTATTTGATTATGTTATTTGTTATATACTTCTAGCATGTGTTATGTTATTATGTTACTATGTGCTTATGTAATTTATGTAATTATGTGTAATACTTCCCATATTGATGGATTTATGTTTCAAGGTCATGACTGTCCTATGTTCTAAATCAAAAGAAAGGGGGAGATGTTAGGATTACTAGGTGAGAACTCAGGTTGTCTGGACAGTGACAAGGTGAGAATTCAGGTTGTCTTGATAAAAGGAGCAAGCTCATTGGCTGAAGTGGTTCTTCCCAGAAGCCCTTGCATTATCCCACACCCATTCTCTGGGAGGATAAAAGAGGACACCACTCCAGAGATGAGAGGGGTCTCTGCATTACATCAGGCCTGACGGGGCTCTCTGCAGGAAAGGAAGTCACTTCTCTGGACAAGAGTTAACAGCAACTGCCTGGAGACAACGGTTCACTACAGGAAGAAGAATCTGTCTGAGAGATTTGAGTTGACACAGCAGATCTCTTCCCAGAGAGTGATCCGGCAGCTTCTGGAGACGACAGCTCGCTACATTTCCAGGAGTTCAGTCCAACAACCAGGCACTACTACTGATAGCTGCCCAATTTCAGGCTTAATGGTGAGCTGATTTCTACCCCCTTATACTCATCCCATCCCAAGAATTCTGCATCTCTTCCTGGCCAAATACTGGAATGACAAACCCAGTTCCCCATCCTCTACTTGCTGTTCCTTTATGGTTATTCACTTCAACCTTGCTTCCCATGTTCTACTCAAGATTTGCTACCCTTCTTTAGAGTTTTCCTGAAATCTTGGCTTCAAAATCAATAAACTTCATTCTAAGCCCTTTTACCTTCTGCTTACCTTGCTGAAATAAAGTGCTCTTTTGATGACACCATTTTCTTCACCACCCTTACAATACTGGCTACACTTTCTCTCACACACCTTTCACTCATTGGCTTTGGGTGGGGGGAGTTTGTTGGACTACTTCTTGTTCCTCTTTATCATTTCCATATCTTCCCTTGAAAACTTTCACTAAGCAACCTCTTTTCCTTTCTACTTTATAATATCCAATTGTTACCCAAACCAATTTCTGGTGACTGTTAACTATAGGCCCTCAGGAACATTTTCCTTTCTTTGTGAATTCAAAACCTGATATCTTTCTCTGCTCTAATCTAGAGGATCTCAACATGTATTTTGACTCTCTAATTCCCTAACTTTCCAGTTCCTTAGTCTTTTCTATCACCATAATCTGCTCCTCTACTCCACCTCAGCTATTCATATAATCAACCCCTTGATGCTGCCATTCTCCACAAGTGTTCTACACAAACATGCTCACGAACATGCAAATTCCTTATCTGATTATATTATCATTCCATCTTTCCTCATACTTTACAGCTCTTAACATGTTCTCCATTCTTTCTGCCTTCCAGTTATTTCCAGATAATCAGCTTGAACTCCTCTTTCATATCTCATTTCCTTAAAGAATCACTGCAATATTACAAATCATCTCTATTTTCTTTCCTTGACTCCTTGTCCTAATGCTGACCATGCCTTGCCAGGCCTCAACCCAGGATTATTTTGATTATCTGCTTCCCCAGCTCCTATTTATTTTCTGCTGAATGGGCTGAAGGAAATCATTGAATCACATTGATTGGGTCTAATACCAATTTGGGTTATATAATTTTAAATGGACCTTCATTGCAATAAGATAAATATTCTGTTCCTTTGTGATTGATTGGATATTCCACTCTCCACAATGGTTGCTCCATACCTTCTGGTCTCATCCCCAGCCTCCTACAATCTCCCCTTCTTCTACATCTTCAGCTAAATATCTTGCTTCATAATTCAATGAAAAATCCAACACTGTTGCTGAAAGCTCCCTCTTTTCTCCCTCTCTTTATCTGATATCATTCAAACATTTTCCTCCAATATTTCACCCTTGTTTCAGATGAAATGGTGATCCTTTTTGCCAAGAAAAATCTTACAAATATACCTTTGATCCCATCCCTCCAGAATTTTCTAAAATGTCATCTATTGACTCCTTCCCTAGTACCTACAAATATCCTTCAAGTCTCCCACATCCTTTAAAAAATACTCTCATTTGATCCAATCATCCCTGTTAGCTGTTTTATATTATTTCTTCCTTTTTATCCAACCATAGCCGCTTTCCCTTTGAAATCTCTATTTCCACTTCAGCATTCACCGAAACTATTACCCATCTGCCTCTTCCCCTCCTCCTCCTTCCTCCACCTCTGAAGGTGGAGTTGATGTGGGCCTGTCAATAATCTGCTCTCTAGGCGGGGTTGAAGCTTCTTCAAGAGAATCAGAGTCATCACACCCTAATTCCTCATTTAAATTCCTTTGCTCTTGGGCAAGATCTTGATCTTTCCTTTTTTCCTCACACTTTCTCCTTTGTTCATTTTTAAAACTTTTTCTTCTCCTACAACTTGCTAGAGAGTTTAAGGCTAATTGAACTATGTTGTAGATATAAAATACTTCTGCAGAAATTGAACGAGGCCCAATTTTTTGTGTGAAATTCTTTCATTTCAAATCCTACTAGCTTCCAGTTATCTACATCTATTTTTTTCTTCCTCTAAGAACCAAGGGGACGTGCGTCTTAATGCAGCCAAGAGTTTAGCAATCTGTACCCAGGTTACAAGTAAACTCTGCTCCTGAATTATCTTAATTATACTCTCTATAGCACCACTCCTGAATGGGGCTGGAGCTGAGGCTGCCGCTGGGGCTGGGGTTGAGTTGGCTGAGGTCGAGAGATTGTCTTTAGCTAACATCTGCCCCATTTCAGCTATAAGAGATTGCTGGTTTAGCCCTTAACAAGTTAAGTTCCTTATTTATCTATTAGAACACAATAGTTTCCTTGTTACTCATGGTTATTTCTGCATCAGAAAGTCTTTTCCACTGGAATCTGAATCAGAGGTTTTTCCACTGGAATCAGGATCATGTCAGTTCCTATTCAGGCACCAAATTGAGATGGTCCAGTCTAGCTCCTCTGAAGAGCTCAGAATAAGTCCTTGTCAGGATAAGCAAAAGTCCTTGCCCCACCTTGGGCGCCAATTATGTAATGTGCTGTTGTCTCCAGAAACTGTCAAGAGCCGCTCCAACTCTGACCTAGAACAGAGACTCTTCTCCATCTCTCGAGTGCCGCCCTCTTTTATCCTCCCAGAGAAAGGGCACGGGATAACGCAAGGGCTTCTGGGAAAAATTACTTCAACCAATGAATTTGCTCCTCCTAAGCATGTAAGCTCCTCCCCAGGAGTTCACAGAAGTAAAACTCCCAGTAAAGGCCAGAACTAGAGAATTATTAAGTACTGACTTAGAACTTAATAAAAACCTAATATCTCATTATCTCATTAGCACTTAGTAAGAACCTAACATTTAGGCAACTCAAATTCAACATGTCCAAAACAAAACTCATTCTCTTAACTCTAGAAAAGTTCACACCTTTTCTCTACTGACACACCCATACATGTCATCACTTCTAGCTTGGACTACTTTGATAGCTTGCTAACTGGTCTCACTGATTCAAATCTCTCCCACTCCTAAGTAGCTTCCACCTGGCTGCGAGGATCACATCATCTTGTTCAATGAGCTCCATTTGCTTCCTGTTCCCTTCAGAATAAAAAAAAAAAAAAAAAAAAAAAAAAGCCCCTTGTTTGCCATTTAAAACTTTTTTATAAGCTGGCTGTTTCCTGCCTTCAGATTTCACATTTTCTATGATCCAGCTAAATTGGCCTATTTGCAGGTCTTCAAATTATCTGCTGCCCCTGTGAGTTTGCATTTGTAGCAGGTGAAAGATGAAATGAGGAAACAAAGGTTCAAGCTTTTGAACACAATTATGCAAGTGCATAACAAATCAGAACCAGTTGCATTAGATCCTGTGACAGGTGAAGACAGATTTTTATGCATTAAAAACAACCCATCAAATAAGACCAGCTAATCAAAACAATCAGAATTACAAAACTCAGTAATCTGATTTCTAACTGGAGGAAAGATTAGTGACTTTTCAAGTTGGGAGGGAAGAGTGAACAGGTGCATTTTCTGGATATCAGAAAAAGAAGAGTTCCATTCCCACCTTATCTCTGTGAACAATCCAGGGAACATGGAAACAATAACTTATTGAACATTACTGACCCAGTTTTCAGATAAGATATATGAGTTTCTTGAGATGTATCCCAGGATCTAATAGTGCCTAACATACTGCTTGCTGAATTGAATTGCAGGTTTCAAATCGCCATGTGAAATTTCAGCAACAGAGACATGTGCATGCAAACTACAAGAGAATCCCTGTAGCACAAAGGAGGATGGATGGTGTGCATCCAGTCTCTGAAGGGTTTGGGGAGCAGCTCTGCACAGGAACATGAGTAGTAAGGACCACAGAGGCTGTTACAGAAGCTGTAGACCAGGGGTTCTCAAACTATGGCCCTGGGCCAGATGCGGCCCTCTGAGGACGTTTATGCGCCCCACTGGGTTATGGCAAACGGGCTGAGGGTGGAGACAGAGAGAGAGCTTTTGTTGTTACTACAGTGGGGCCTCCCGCAGTCTGAGGGGCAGGGAACTGGCCCCTATTTAAAACGTTTGAGGACCCCTGCATGTTCCTTCCTATAGATCAAGATCATGCCCTAATGGCAGGCTTGAAAACTCACGAGAGTAAAGTCACTGCCCCATTACTGGGGAGCAATTGTTCATATTCCTCCCCAGCTCATTTAACAGATGAGAAAACTGGAGGAGACAAGGCTGCTTAACTTGCCGGGTCACTCTGAGGCCGAGGGCGTCCCCCGACTCCACCCCGTGCTCCACGCCCCTAAGGGCGCGATCTTGCTCATCCGAACTCTGTCAGGAGCAGGCCCGAGAGCGGGCCTAATATTAACAGCCGCCTTCCAGGATCTTCCTGAAGGACTGACATGGTTCCTGCGAACACAGCCGGGGCGATGTCTGTATATTCTAAGACAAGCGTGCACCCTCCATATTAACATATTTGCATAAATATACATAATACAGTAACTATGTTTCTGTCTAGGACCTAGAACAGATACAAGGAAGCGCCTGCGAGCGGACATTAGTGGCCCGGGCCGCCTTCCCCAGAGCAGCATCCAGCCCCTCCTCCCTCCCCGCCACATCTCGAAGCTGGGTTTGGGGCCTTTGTCACTGTGGGTTCCTCGCCGCTGTACGTTTCAGGTCCCGTGACCGTCTCGGGACCGGCGGCTCCGGCCCATCCCTTCTTCCTTCCCCGGAGACGCCCCCTCATCACCGGTTCCAAGGCTTCCCACAAGTCCCGCTTGTACGGGGGACACGGGAATTCCCTCACAAATCGTCTCCCACTTGATTCCCACGGTTATGCAGGGAAGTTATGGCGCCCTTTGAATGGATTAGGAAACTGAGGCAATGGAAGAGTGACTCGGAATAGAGTTTGAATCCACTGCGCCGGGCCCGCCCCCGGCCTCCCACGTGGCTGCCCACCTCGCCCACTCCCAGGCAGCCGTTGATCCCGGTTGCTCTGGCGACGCGGAGGATGTGACGACATGACGCCGGCGTGTGGACGCCGGGACACTTCCGGCCGGCGGCGGGCGGCGGCGGCGCTGGGGTCTGTAAGTGTGTGGGGCGGCGCGGAGGCAGCGGCCCCCTCCGCTCGCTCTCCCTCCAGCCCTCCCTCCCTCCCTGCCCTGCGGGCTCCCCCCGCCCGGGCCCCAGGCCCGGCCCAGCCCGGCGCCGCGGCCGGACCTTAGGCGCGGGCGGGCCGCGCGGGAACCACCGACTGTACCGACCCAAACCTGCCTCCCGCCGAGGCCTCGGGGGCGCGGGCCGGGCTGCGGGGGGAGGGGCGCGGGCCGGAGTTTTGGGCTCCGACTTGGGTCTAGCTGCGAGATGTGGGGGGCGGCCGCCCTTCCTGGACCGTCAGTGTTCACTTCTCCTTGTGAGGGAGGGGCTAGGGCTGCTAAGTTTCTTTCTCCCTACTTAGCAGGCCAAGCAGCCCGCGCCCCCGTGGCTGAGCAGGGATGCCTGGGGTAAGGGGCCTGGAGGCTGGGAAGGGAGCCAGAGACCCTCCAGGGCCCAGGGCCTCCTATCTTGAGCCACGCGGACTTCTCCGAACCCCCTTCCCTCCTACCCTGGAGGCCTCCCCATTGTGAGGATGGGCTGGTCACCGACCTGGGAGGAAAAGTTGTGAAATTAACACCTGTGGAGGGGGGAGGAGCCCCCTTCTCCCTTTCTCCCAGAGCTCTTAGAGTGAAACCTCTCCAAAGCGGGGCTCACATCTGGGGGGGGGGGTCTTGTGTTTTCTTTCGTGCCCTCTCCTCGCTAGTGAAATAAATCCCGAAAGACACGTTTCCGTTTTCTTAGAAAGCCCCTTCTGGGATTAAAGGCGGGACTAAGCTGGGCGCTGAATCTGGCCGGGGTCTGACACTCCTCAGACCTGGGTTTGGATTTGACAGGGGCCCGTTAAGATTCAGATTGGGTCCTTCCCCCAGCCCCGGACACCGCCCGCTGCATTGTATGCACTTACTCCTAAAGAGAATCAGTGGCGGACTATTCTGTTGTCATTCTCGTGATCTGGAAGGGCTGTAAGCCCTGTTAAAAGTTCCGTATTATAGGTTTTCTCAGTGAGAATGAGATTTCCTTTTTGGAGGAAAAAGTTAACTGGCCCTCAGAGGGGAGAACTGTGGGACTTACAATGATTTCTAAAGCATCTCAGTCAGATATCAGCCCATTGTAAGATATGGTTTTTACAGTTTGTGAATCTATGAAACCAGAACCAACGAAGTTCACCATATCATCCTTTTCTGAGCCAGAAAAACACATTCCCAGATGAGTGGAAAATTCATAACTTTTTCCAAAGAAGACCACTGTTATATATTATAAATACAGGAGCAAGTCTCTGGGTTCTAATCCTTGGTAATTCAAGATGATGCAGCTAATTATGTTCTGCTTGTTCGGTTCAATAAACCTGAAGAGCTAGTGTGTTCAAGAAAATGAAACAAGCCCTGTCCTCAGCAAATTACTTACTGGATGTGTACACAAATAAATACAGTGGCAAATTGAGGGAGCAAGGGAATTCTGGGAGTAGAAACAATGTGGAAGGCTTTGGGAGAAATGGCACATAAAGTCTTGGAGAAAGCCAGATACTGAGGCAGTAAATGCAGTGGAGAAGAAAGGGAGAGTCAAGTGAAGGAAACAACAATGGTCTCGCTAGAATGTAGATTTCTTTTTTTTTTTTTTTTTTTTTTTTTTTTTTGCTGAGGCAGTTGGGGTTAAGTGACTTGCCCAGAGTCTGTACACAGCCAAGAATTGTTAAGTGTATGTGATCAGATTTGAATTTAGGTCCTCCTGACGTCAGGATTGGTGCTGTATTCACTGGGCCACCCAGCTGCCCCAAGGATGTAGATTTCTTGTAGAAATAAAGCTGAGAAGGCAGGTAGAAGCAAGATTGGAAGGTGTAAATGCCTGGTGAGGAGATTATGCTTTTCCATTTGGATAGTGGGAGCCCCTGAAATTTTTTGAAAACAGAGGTCACATGGTCAAATATTTGTCCTAGTTTTGATGAAGAAATGAATTGTGACTTCCATGATCTTTGAATAGACTACACAAGTACTAGGGGCTTCCACCCTGAGGTTCGGTCTTTTTGGGTTTACAGTTTCTGTTACTGTTTGTAACATGTATCTTTTCTAAAATTACTCCTGCTAAAAAGTAGGGTTTGGACTTGAGTACTTTGTAGCCTTTGAAGTAGTGTCTTAGATTAGAAAAGAATGGGACTACTTTAAAATAAACAACAAAGTATTCCATATGCTTTGTTTCATTTCATCAGTGGATACAATAATGGAAGATTCGGGATGTGATTTCTTATATCTAATTTATACTCGGATCCCCTCTTATCAGTAGTGAGCTTGTCTAGAATTCATCTGTATCAGGACTAAGACCTTATTCTTTCCCATTCAAGGTTTATGTTAGATTATTGACCTCTGTCTCTCTACTTGTGTGTACAACAGGTGAATGCAACCAGCCTGTAGATCAAGTCCATGTAAGTGTAATAACACTTTTATCAAGTAACATGGGCCTACTTTTTCTAATTTCCACCTCCAGCTTTGCACATGTTTTCTCCCTACCTTGGAATTTGACCCTCCTTCCAAGTCAACTTAGTCTTCAAACTGAAATTCACCTACTTTCTCTGTTCAGCCTTTTATGACTCCTGAAGTTTACAGGAATCTTTCTTTTTGATTCCTGTAGTATTTACAAGTAATGCTATTCCTGTGATGCGTGTTCTTTAGCAAGTGTGTTAGTGATTTGGGTGTGTTCTTTCTACCCAATGAGAGTGTTTATATTAGGGTATCACCATCAGCTGAAACTGTACCTGGCAATAGGTGGTCACAGAAGAAGGCAGGTCTATCATTTGCTGAAACAATAAAGGTAGTTGCATGTTCTTTGTCCTCCCTGAGTTTCCTCCAGGTACTCCTCCAAAACTGCCTGTAGTGACGTGTAGATTCCTGTGGAGTCCTTGTGTTTAAGCATGGCAGGGGAAAGTTCAAAGCCCAACTGACACACTGGAATGGAGTTAGTGCTGATGACCTTGATAAGTGGTAGATTGCTGTCTGACTGACCACAGAGTCTGGTGGAAGCAATGCTAGCTGACTGTCAGGATCCAGGTTCAAATCCCAACCCTTCCACTTAGTAAGTGACTAGAGAAAGTCTCCATGGATCTCAGTTCTCATCTGTAGAGTGAGGGAGTTGGACTAATTGTGGTTCATCATATCTTTCCAAGTTCTGGGATCGAAACAGCTCCTCTTCTCCAAGAGCTCACAGTCTTTGTATCTTTAGTAGTTAGCATGGTGAGTGGTATATGAAAGGTGCTTCATAAATGCTTAGTGATGTGACTGAAGCACTGGAAACAGGCATTTGCAGAAAAGAGAATGCTTTAGTAGCGATCATAAAGTGGATATTTGAAAGTATAATTTTAAACAATTGGACTAAAATCTGCTTAGACTGATCATATTTTGAGGTGGTTTGCTTTTTCTTCGTTTTTTTTTTTTAAAGTAACTTTTTTACTTATTTCATTAAATACTTGCCAATTATAGCTTTAACATTCATTTGTTTAAAATTTGAGCTCCAAATGCTCTCCCATCTATTCCTTTTCCCCAGAAGGCAAATGATGATATCAGTTATTAAAAATGTGAAGTCATGTAAAATATATTTCACTATTGTAACAGAAAACACAAACAAGGCAAGAAAAAAAAAGTGAAAAAAAGTGTACTTCAATCTACTGTTAGGGTTCATCATAAATAGAGGTGGCTTTTTCTTAAAAGAAATTAGAGACAAGAAAAAAAAAACTGAATACCAGGATAAAATAAGGTATTGGTCTTCATATTTAGAGGAAAATAGGAAGGGAAGAAAAGCTTTTTCCTTCCCATAATAAAAATTTCTCAATGTTAGTGTTATTATCACTCACATAAAATAAGTTTTCATTGTGCAAATGATAAGAACATTTAATACTATAAAAGGCTATAAAAACAGATTTTCTTTTAAAAAAGAAATGATGGGTCTCAAACACTTAACACTTTCTAGCTGTGTGACCCTGGGCAAGTCACTTAACCCCAATTGCCTTAACAAAAAATAAAATAAATAAAAAAGAAATAAATACCTTATGTTTTTTAATTTCCCAATTATTATTCTTTATATTTTACTATGTTATGTCATAGTTTTGCCTGTGGAAGTGTCAAAATAAGCTTGTCAAGAAAGTGTTGTGGGGTAAGGGGGAAGAAGTATGATAGACCACAAATATCAACAGGAAATCTTAGTTTACCAAAATCTCTATTTTGGTAACTCCTTTTGTAGCATTTGCTGGCCTGTCCAAGAACTGCCATATGCTCAAGGTATATAATCAGGAGTGTTGAGAGTTTGGACTCCAGTGGAGAGATTGGCCACTTTCTCCTTTCTTCTAGAGCTATTTCCTCACCTTATTTTTTTTTTTTCTCCCTGAGGCTGGGGTTAAGTGACTTGCCCAGGGTCACACAGCTAGGAAGTGTTAAGTGTCTGAGACTAGGTTTGAACTCAGGTCCTCCTGAATTCAAGGCTGGTGCTCTATCCACTGCGCCACCTAGCTGCCCCCTATTTCCTCACCTTCAAACAAGGGGCTTGAATTAGATTATTTTTAAGATCCCTTTATTTTTCTTCCTTCCCTCCTAGTTCTTGGCACTTGCTTAGTCTGAATAACATTGTTCTCTTCATCTTTAGCGTTCTCTTCTATCTATGTGAAAAATTTTTATGCCCTTAAGCAAAGATTGAGAAGCTCTCTAGTGTTTTTGTTAACATTAAAATTTTCAAAAAGTTTTAATTATGTCTTTTGTTTTGCTATCATAGTCATTTCCTGATATGCTTTCATTTATAATAAAAATTGATAAACAAAATCAGTTGACAAAATGACCAACTTAGTCAACATCTTCCACTCCTGGTTTCCCACCCCAACTGAAAGAAAGAAGGTGCCTTCTTTTTCTCTTCTCCAAGGCCAAGAATGGAGGTTATAATTACTTAGTTTGTGACTAGTACAAGTTAGTGGATTGCTTGCTGGCTTTGGCTAGAGGCCTTTTCACTTGCTTTATGGTAGTTGTATCACAGGAGGTTTTTAGAGTTCTTGGATTCATTTTCTTACCACTTTTTCTATATTTTCTTTATATAGATGCCTCCAAAATAATGATTTAAACAGTGAGATTATCTTTCATCCCATTTGTGGTTCCATGTATTGCCCATTGTGTGGGAAATGCCAAACCAATCTTTAAGTTCCTGACATTTTTCTTGTTACCATTTAACAAACTTTGAATCTAAGATCTAAAAATATTTTTGGACTTGTGAAAATTTTATTATGTCCTGACAAAGGATGTGTTTCTTTATTGAAAAACCTTTTTGGGGAGATTTTAACTTTTTCTTTAAGAAAAACTTGATCCCAAGTTGATCATTCTCTTGGGAGTTGTAAAAGATAGATTTTTCTTTATGAATTGTCTTTGAGATAGACTTGTGACAGCTGTATTAGCTATATTAGAATTGCTTGGTTGTAAACTGGTACACAAATAAACTTTATCTAATGAACTTGTCCTGAATAATGTTATAATTTGTTTCCTATCCTGTTGATTTGATTTAAGATTATAGAGGAAGATTCTATTGCTTTCTGTAAGGTACATGAGCGATGATCTAGCCTAGTGGTTTAAAACTAAGTAGAAGTGGGGACTGCTAAGAATCTATGCAGCTAATATGAATTTATTTTTTAAATTGAATATTATCTCTGTTTTGTTATATTTTTGATAGATATTTTCCAGTTACAATGTAATATGGTTTGAACCTTACTTCTGAGTATAATAGACTACATGCGGCCCATAGGCCATGTGTTTTGACACCTCTGATCTAGTCCACTTCCTTTATTTTATAAATTAGAAAGTAAAGCCCCAAAAGATAAAATAACTTGCCTGGAGTTATTTATGAGGTTAGTTACAGAGAACCAAGCTCTCTTCCTGATTTTTAAGTTCAAGTTTCTTTCAACTATTTATAGGTGTCATTTGAAAAAAAAAAACAACCCAAATGTTTTTAGTGATGAGTTATCCATTAGCTCCCTTAAAAGGATGGAGGACCCATTTATTAAAAGTTAATATTTGCCCAGTGTCCAGCCTTCTGGAATACTTCTTGAATTTCTTTTAAAATTCTTTGTCTCTTCTTTGTTATAGTGATCCCATATCAGAAACATGGCTTCTGATTGGCTGGGCAGTATTGTATCTATCAACTGTGGGGACAGCTTGGGAGTCTATCAGGGAAGAGTATCAGCTGTGGACCAGGTCAGCCAGACCATTTCCTTGACCCGACCTTTCCACAATGGAGTGAAATGTTTAGTGCCAGAAGTCACCTTCAGGTAAGTATCTTTACAAGGCCACTCTTCTCCCTCCCTTTCTTGGTCACAACAGTGTACCACAGAACTTGAACCTAGATCTTATTTATATTTGGTGTTCTATAATATGATTAGTGCCTTTGGATTGCTTCTGTGCCAAAGGCCATTCAGTTCAACAAATACTTAAGGTCCTTCTAGGGACAAGAGCTTTCGGTGTGTTTTCTTCTTATACTGTATATAGGATTTGCCTCTTATTTGTTTTCCATACATGTGCTATAAAATTGAAATGTTTACTGGCAGTGTATTATTTGACTTTCGGCAATACAAGTAGAATAAGAAGTTATTCTAATATATTTGTTTCAAAATAATCTTTATTGTCTAGAATTTTTCTTTCCATCTCTTGTACATATTATATATATCTACCTTTCCTTTTCTTTCCCAGATGTGGTTCTTGTTGATTTTGGGGTGAAGTTTCTTCTTCTTTATGCACAGTTTAGTGTATTGTAAATATGTGGGCTATTGCTGCAGTTTATCCCCAAAGACCAGTGTGTTAAAACCGTGTATTGTCATTCTACCTGAAAATTATGTATCTTATACAAGGAACTACACTACTGCCTATTAACAAAAGACAAATGGCATAGTTAAAATATATTTACCCAGTAGACTGTTTTGATTAATATAGTTAAAATGAGTATATTTCAGAAGTTTTCTTTCCCATTTTCAATTTATCATTTTATTCTTATTTTTCAACTTTTTCAAGTTGAGTGAAATGTGGACAAAAGATTATTTAACTTGGATTTGTTCCTTAACTTCACCACTTGTTAGCTTTGTGACTGTGAGCAAATCTTTTAAGCTCTCTGAGCCTGTCCTCATCTATAAATTGTGGTATCTTACTCTCTGAGTATTGCAACTTAGCAAGTATTTATAAAATATCTGCTACATACCAGATACTATACTGTTTGAGGGATACCAAAATAGAAAGCTGTAAATAAAAGAAAATCTCAGAGACAATGCACTAGGGTAAGGAGTTCGCCTGGTAAGAAAAGTTGCTTGCAGAAGCTGAGATTTGAACTGAGTCTTTTTTTTTTTTTTTTTAAATAATAGGTTTTTATTTTTTTTCAAAATACACACAAATATGTGTAATATTCTCTCTAAAATGTAATGTTCTCTGTTGAAATTTTCTTGGGGTCTCTGGAGTTTCAGTTCAGTAATCACCACACAAGTAGCTAGGGGTTAAAGTCCAAATCCTTTATTGTTTCCTTCAAAGTCTTATCTCCTTCACTTGGGGCTTGGCTAGTTTTCTGGAGGCCTATCTCTCCTTGGTTCCGACAGCTTGAGCTCCTGCCTGCCTTCTCTGGCTTCTGAATCTCCCCAACTTCCAAGGGTTTGTGTTTCAGCCTCTAGCCACCACAAAAGTGGACGACAGAATGAATCTGTCTCAGCCTCTGAGAGCTTCTAGTGCGCTTGTCTCTTTTTTGGCCCTGAGAGCTTCTCCCTTATATGTTCCACACTGAGTGTACACCAATCATTATATCACTAGGAAACCGTTATTTGTTGTAGGATTAAATCAGTGCTAAACTACATTTAACAATTGTCTCCTCAATTCCACTTAGTACCTTGTTTCAAATTCTGGCCAATAACAAATATGGTTTTCAGCATTCATCTTTGCAAAACTTTGTGTTCTATATTTTTCTTCCTCCTTCCCCTTCTTCCTTCCCCACTTCCTCCTCCCCTGGATAGAAAGCAATCCAATATAGATTAAACATGTGCAATTCTTCTAAACATATTTCCACATTTATCACTGAGTTGAGTCTTAAAACAATCCAGGAAAGCCAGGAAGCAGAAGTGAGATGGAAGAGTCCTGTAGTAAAGACCTGGAGTTTGGAGAAAAGTGCTGTGTGTGAGGAACAAGCCAGAAAGCCATTGTGGCTGAATCACAGAATACTTACAAGGGAATAAATTGTAAAAAAGAGTGGAAAGGTAGAAAGGGGCCACATTGTGAAAGGCAGGCAGAATTTTATATTTGACAAGAGGTAATAAGAAGCTCTAGAGTTTGTTGAATTGGAGGCAGGAAGATATGATTGGCTTAGCACTTTAGGAAAATCACTTTGGTAGGTAAGCAGAGATTGGATTGGATTGGAATAGGGAAAGGCTTGAGTCAAAGAGACCAACCAGAAGGCTATTGAACAGTAGGCCAAATATGAAGTAGTAAAGGCTGTGCTATGATGGTGGCTGTTCTTGTAGAGAAGGGAAGTACATATGAGGATGTCATAAAGTTTGACAGGCCAAGATTTGACAATAAATTGGATATATGGGGTAATATGATTATTAAGACGATGCTAAGGTTGTGAGCCTCGGTTACTGAGGGAGTGTGATGCCCTCTGTAGAAAGAGGAAAATTGGAAAGAGTAGAATCTGAAAGGAAAAACACTGAGGCAGAGCTCTCAGATAATGGAACTTTATTTAAAGTTCCAATGAAATGAACCTCAGATCTTCCTCACAATTTGAGATATCCACTTCCTCCAGGGCCATGGTTTTATAGTGCTTGATGCCTGGACAATACATGTGGAACAAGCCAAAAATACAGAGTTCATCAGAGAAATGGAACTCTTGTGTATAGCAGAAGAGAGAGCAGCATTTTCATAGATGCTTTTAGTAAAAGGGCAGAAATTGGGAAGGAAAGGAAAATGGTATACCAGATGAAGAATTTCCTGAGGAAAGAGAGAAAACCACTTGGGATCTGGAATATAATTGCCACCATCATCTTAATTGAGTTCACAGTTTTGATAAAGGGCTATACCCCCTTATATACAATTTATTGTAATTTTTTATTTTTGAATCTTCTAAATTGGTCAGAAATTCTTATTCAGTTAATTGGCATTTGTTTTTCAGTATGTTGCTGAACTAGATGTTGCCACCCCATGTAACTCTTTGCCCAACCACAGCTGGCAACATGAACTGTGGTTGTGACCATTATCCCCTTTGAACTTCTCTTTGCTCTGATGAGTCATCTCAAGATGTTTGTTTTATTCAATTTGGATTGGTTGGAACTAACCTCCAGGCAAAGGGATAGAACTGTTTATTACATAAACATTTCAATTCCATATATTTTATTTTAAGAAGAAAAGGAATTTGAACCAGAATACAGAAGATATATCAGAACTCTGACATTCAGTCAAGTTACTGAGAACCTTTTTACAAATAAGGCAGCATCCTTGTACACTAGTTTTTTTTTTTTTTGTTGTTGTAACTGTTTTTAATAATTTGCATACATTTTTATGGTAGGGACCTCCCAAACTCACAATATACAGTTTTTATATTTATTTCAATCCATGGATATAGTTTTACTTTAAAAAAAAAAAAAGATACAGTAAACTCTTTGTCTTTATTAATATGTATTAAGATATGACCAATACACTAATAAGTTTTCTTTTTTATGTTGTCATCCTTAAAATGGTATATGGCATTGATGCCTAAACCAGGAAGAGCCAAAACAGAGAAAGAAAATTACAGAACAATCTCCCTAATGAATATTAATGCAAAAATTTAAAATAATATATTAGCAAAGAGACTACAGCAACTTCTCAATAGGGTAATACACTATGTCAAAGTGGGATTTTTACCAGGAATGCAGGACTGGTTCAATATCAGGAAAATCATTACCAAATCAACCATATCAATAATAAAATTAATAGAAATGATATGATAATTTTAATATATACAGAAAAAAACGTGACAAAATACAGCATCCATTCCTATTAAAAGCACTAGAGAGCATAGGGATAAAGGGACTTTTTCTCAAAATAATAAGCAGTATCTATCTAAAACCATTCTTTTTAATGGAGAGAAACTGGATGCATTTCCAGTAAAATCAGGAGTGAAACAAGGATGCCCATTATCATCACTGTTATTCAACACTATAAAGCCAGAAGTGCTGGCTTTCATGATAAGAAAAAAGAAATTAAAGGACTTAGACTAGGCAATGAGGAAATAAAACTATCACTTTATGGATGATGTAGTTAAGAGAATTCTAGAAAATCATTCAAAAACCTACTGGAAACAATTCACAGCTTTAGTAAAATTGCAGGACATAAAATAAATTCACACAAATCATCAACGTTTCTATATATTATTGACAAAGACCATCAACAGGAAATAGAGAAATTCCATTTAGAATTACGGTAGACAAAATAAATACTTGGGGGTCTACCTGCCAAGACAAACCCAAGGACTATATGAACACAATTACAAAACATTTCTCACACAAAGTCAGATCTAAACAGTTGGGAAAATATCAATTGTTCATGGCTAAGCTGAACTAATATAATAAAAATGACAATTTCACCTAAAAGATGATGGCTTAGCAATACCATACCTAAAACTGGTACTATAAAGCAACCATTTGGTACTGGTTAAGAAATAGAGTGATGGGTGAGTGGAGTGAATTAAATACAAACGACACAATAAGACCTGTAACAATCTAGTATTTGATAAACCCCCAAACTTAGCTTCTGAAATAAGAACTCAGTATCTGACAAAAATTGCTAAGAAAACTAGAAAATAATATGTCAGAAACTTGGCATAGACCTACGTCTCAAATACCAAATACCAAATAAGGTCAAAATGGATACGTGACTTGTGCATAAAGGATGATACCATAAACAAATTATGAGAACAAGGGATAATTTACCTATCAGATCTCTGGAGAAATTTATGAACAAAAATTGGTGAACATTATGAAAGATAAAATGAACTCAAAATTGTTTTGTACAAACAAAACAACAGAAACTGGATTAAAAGGGAAGTACAAAACTGGGAAAAATCTTTACAGCCAGTATTTCTGATAAAGGTCTCATTTCTGAAATTTAAAAGAATACAGGTCAAACCCCAATTGATAAATGGTCAAAAGGTAGGAACAATTTTCAGATGCTAAAATTGTTGTTCTTTATTATTATTGGTTTTTTTTTGGCTGAGGCAATTGAGGTTAAGTGACTTGCGTAGGGTCACACAGCTAGGAAGTGTAAAGTGTCCAAGACAAGATTTGAACTCAGATCCTCCTGACTTCAGGGCTGGTACTCTATCCACTCAGATGATGAATTGAAAGCCATCTGTTGTATGAAAAAATACTCTACGTCACTATTGATTAGAGAAAGGCAAATTAAAACAACTCAGAGACTCCACTTCATACCTCTCAGACTGGCTAAGATGACAGGAAAAGTTAATGATAAATTTTGGAGGGAATGTGGGAAAACTGAGACACTAATACTTTGTTGGTGGAATTGTGAAATGATCCAACCATTCTAGAGAGCAATATGGAGCTATACTCAAAAGGCTATCCAACTATGCATATTCTTTGACCCAGAAGTGCTATTTTACTGGGTCTGTAGCTCAAGGAAATCATAAAGGAGGGAAAAGGACCCACATGGGAAAAATATTTGTAGCAGCTCTTATTGTGGTAGCAAAGAATTGGAAAATGAGTAGATGCCCTTCAATTAGGGGATTGGTTGAACAAGTTGTGGTATATGAAAGTAATGGAATATTATTGTTCTACAAAAAAATGATGAACAAGCTGATTTTAGAAAGGCCTGGAAAGATTTACACGAACTGATGCTGAGTGAAATAAGCAGAACCAAGAATACATTGTACACAATTACAGCAAGAATGTATGATGATCTACTATGAAAGAATTGGTTCTTTTCTTTTTTTTTTTCTCTGAGGCTGGGGTTAAGTGACTTGCCCAGGGTCACACAGCTAGGAAGTGTTAAGTGTCTGAGACTAGATTTGAACTCCGGTCCTCCTGAATTCAAGGCTTGTGCTCTATCCACTGTGCCACCTAGCTGCCCCAAATTGGTTCTTTTCAATGATTCAGTGACCCAAAGCAATCCCAATAGAGTTTTGGGTGGAAAATGCTATCTGCAACCAGAAAAAGAATTAACAAGAATGAACATAAATCAATATGTTCTGTGTTCACTTATTTTTTTCTATTTTTTACTCTCTCCCATGGTTTTTCCTTTTTGCTTTAATTTTTCTCTCCCAACATGATTCATAAAGCAATGAGTGCCCCAAAATTAATCATTGTTTAAAAATGTTTATATTAACTTTTGAAAAGTCAGAATTGTTTTCATCTCCATTAACATAACCAGCCTTACCCTTCATCAGCCAGACTCTCCTAGGGTTTCAATATGTATCTTTTTCTCTGTGTGTATCCTTGGCCACTTAAAATTAGATTTTGTGTGATAGTAAAAATCCCTGTATATAATTAGAAGTATGCTAGAACCTCTACCAATTATGCCATTACAGAGTTATATCACAACAGCTATGCTCCTCTTGCTTCCAAGATTTATGTGTACAGGAAAAAATAGAACTCTGAAGGAAAAGTGGATGCAGTCTGTAGTTTCCAAATGAACTTGATATTTTTTTTCCTTTGGTCATTATGCCTGCCTTTCTTGTTGGCCCAAAGTTTCCAGATACCTTTTCAGTGTTCTGAAAGGAAAGACTTCACACCTTCTTCCCACCTACTCTGAGATGCTCACTACCCATTTTGTTCCCATGTTGTTAGCTTGTCCCCTTGAGCTCAAGACATGATTCTTTTGCTCTTCTCCTAGTAGAGACTGCCATGTGAAGAAAATGGAGAGCCAGAGAAGCTCTGAGCTAGCTCATGAGGTCCCTCTATATGCACTCCACTGGTCCTAGCACAAGGCTGTGCACATAGCAAATTTTCAGTAATTTTTTGTTTACTGAATCTGAGAATTTTAAAATGTGGCCTGTAGCATTTTACTTGTTTTTTTTTCCCCCCTACTCTGCTTTTAAAATAGCTGCAAATCAGCAAATGAGCTTTCTCCTTCCAACAGGGTACAGTATTCAGCTGAATATTATATTGTAGGGTGAGTCCTATTTCTTAAGGACACTAGTTCTTTTACTCCTGAGCTTCAGTGAGATCAGTGGATGCTTTTGTCTGATCCTAGCTTTTCATTGCTATTTGTCAGTTTTTTGTTTTGAGATTGGGATTCCTTTTTTCTGTTTCAGGGCAGGTGACATTACAGAGTTGAAAATTCTGGAGATACCAGGCTCTGGGGACAATCAGCAATGTGGAGACACACAACAGACAGAATTAGGCCTACCTGGTGTTGGCTGTCAGGTGGGAATCAGTCAAAATGGCACAGGAAAACTGCTCAAGAAGTCCACATCCTCCAGTGCCCCCCAGAATATCCCCAAGAGAGCAGAGATGAAGACTCAGGATGTTGCCATTTCACCACAGCAGCCATGCTCAAAGAGCTATGTGGACAGGCATATGGAGTCTTTGAGTCAGTCCAGAAGTTTTCGTCGGCGACACAATTCTTGTAAGTGTTATCCTGTTGGCATTTTCTTTTTAACCTGATGACCCTGGGCTGTGAAGTCTTAGCACCCCTTCCCTAAAAGAAGACTTTTATCACAGCTGACAGAAAGAACTTCACACAACTTAGAAGGATTCTTTTGTCTCGGCTCTCCTTCCTATTTCCTCACTTTCTTTCAAGATCTTAAGGGAAAAGGAATCAACTATTATATATACATCCTCATCCCTACATCATTTCATTTGTTCCCTCCAGTTCTCCCTGGAGTTTACCCAGTGTTAAAAGTTGGAAGACACCTTAGTGATAGTCTAGTTTTATTCACTTGTTTTTTAGATGAAGATGAGGACTCTTGGGCCCAAAGTAGCATGGCAGTGAGCTGGTCTGCAGCCCAAGACTTCAGATGTGTTCTATTACACACCTCCTCTGATCTTCCCATTTACCTATAGTCACACTTACCTTCTGCCCAAGAGGTCTGACTTTTCTGGAAATTTAAGTATTTTGTGTCTTGTATATTGAAGACCAGTTGGAAATAAATGGTCACAGATTTGCCATGACTTTTTGGATGTTGATTAATGGAGCTTCAGGGATTACTTTTGTTCCAGCAGCTATACTGATATATTCTTCAGCTAGTTTAGGGACAGGATGGGGATTGTGTGTAAAATATGATTTTATTACTGATTAAATCTCCTGGATGAGGAAAATTACTCCACCAACCAAGGCAGAGCATCACCTTGTGTGCAGTGGATAGTCTTTACAATATTGCCTGCAACCTTAGGAGATTGTGACTCACCCTGTGTCATCCAGCCAGTTGGGATCAGAGTCCATCCTGTGTCGACCTAGAATAACACAGCAGAGAAGAGACAGCACAATGAAATGGGAATGGGGATAATATTAACTACTACATGAAAAGTAAGACAAAGGTGGTATGGGTCAGTGGGTAGGGTGCTCGACTTGAAGCCAGAAAGACTCCTCTGATACTTTCTGTGTGATCTGTGGCAAATCAGTCACTTAAACCTCTCTGAGACTTAATTTCCTCATCTGAAAAATTATGATATTAGTTTATATTATATATGATAATAATAATAAGGTCACAGGGTTGTGAGGATCAAATGAAGTAATGTATGTAAAGTGTTTTGTAAACTTCAAAAATCTCTGTAAATGTCATCTGTGAAGTCCTGTTTAAATGTGAGTTATTAATAGATACAAGTAAATGCTTATTTGCTATGTTGTTAAACTTCCAATTTACTATAGCCCTGAAAGAATAGCAATAAATGTATTGGGAGGGTATATTTTAGGTATTCAGCTTGTTTGTTTGTCATGACTTACCCAATGTGATACATTTTGGGTTTTCTTGGAAAAGATACTGCAGTTTCCTTCTCCAGCTCATTTTACAGATGAAGAAATTGAGACAGACAATAAAGTGACTGACCCATGATTAGACAGCTAGTGTCTGAAGCCATATGCAACATTTATTGAAACTTTTTACCTGCTAGACACTGCTATGCACTGAAGCACCTCTTCATTCCAACATTTTCACAAGATGTCCTTGTTTCTAGTCCGTGCTTTCATTTTATCATTTCTCAAGCCTTTCCTTTACATCATCTCTTCAGTTAATGGTCATAACTCTTACCTCTTATATTATCTCTTAGTTAAGCACAATTTTTGACTTGTCCCACTAAGGAATTTAATCTATTTACTTTTTCTTCCTTTAAACTTATTTAGGCTTTTAAGCTTTAATCTTTCCTTTCTTTTTCCACATTTGACTTTATTCATTCATTTCCATACATGTTTATTGAATGTCTATAATATTCAAGGTACTACGAGGAACTCTAAAAGTATATGGTTTTTACTCAGTTTACATTGCAGTAGTAAAGATAAAGCATATATATGGAAAAACTACAGTATGAAGCAGTATATTAGTACCAGGTGAATGGTCTAAATGATGGGATCCTTCTCTACTTTCCTCTTCAGATTAACTGAAAACCTTCATTTCCAATTCTGTGTAGGATCAGCAGTATCATTCACAGGGTTGCTATGAGCATCACAACATATTTGTAAAGCACTTATCTCAGTGCCTGGTATATTGTAGGCAATTAATAAATAACTCATTTCCTTCTGCTAATCAGAGGCAGGATCTGAGAGCACATGATTTCAGGAGAAACTATTTGATTTCACAAACATTTATTAAGTATTTTCTATGTGCTGGGGGGGTATGTAGACTTTAGATGAGTCAAGGTTTCTAGAGAACTCAGCTCAATTTTGGGAACTGTGGGAATTTTTATTAGATTAGTTTTTTATCCATTACATTTTTTATCCATTGACTCTTAGTGAAGTCCAGTAATTATTGGTTTGTTGTTGTTTTTTTCTGTCATTGTGATCAGGCTTATTCTTTCCAGGAGCATAAACCTGATCTCTGCCTTTCTTTCCTGTACCATTTTTCCTTAAGAGCAAAACATCTTTGTATGTTGTTAATTTGTTCACTTTTTTCATATTTTGTGATTTATAAATCCCTTTCACTTGCATTATTCGATTTGCTTTCCTACAACCCTAAGGTTGACAGGCAGGCATGATTATCTCCTTTTACAAATACTGATGGAATATTACATTTGGTTTCTTGAAGAAAAGGGGGGAATAACTCTTTGTGGTTTTCTGGCCCTCTCATTCTTCCAGAAATTCCCAATGTCCTCTATTGTTGCTTATTACAGAAAAGCAAATTCTGAGCTTTCTGAAAGTTGGCTGAAGGTTAGTAACTTCCCCAGGATTGTTTTGTGCTGCAGTAATGGTGGGAAGTTCTCTCAGCTCTCAGTGTAAGGAGAGGTGTAGTCAATTCAGAAATGTATCAACAGGTTATGAAGTGAATAAGCTTGGGAAGCATTGGTATGTAAGACTTTGAAATACCTCAGGTTATTCTAAAACCTGTTTATTCTGCCTGGATCACAATGAGGAATTTCAGAATGGGAGGATAAGGAGATTGCTTTGAGTGACTTTCTCCTTTCTTGTCATTATGAGCTAAGTCAAATAGACTGATTTCAGGTGGTTAGATTTGTCAGGTGGCAGGTTTCATGTAGTAATGGGAACCCACCCACTCAAGTATGTCTTTGTAATAGAATGCTTTGGGAGGTGTGGGTTTTGCTTCCCAGAAATAAACTTTTAATACAATTGTTGTTGACTTGTTTTGGTCTTGTCCAACTCTTTATGACCCCATTTAGGATTTTCTTGGCAAAGATACTGGTTTGCCATTTCCTTCTCCAACTCATTTTACAGATGAGGAGACTGAGGAAAACAGGGTTAAGTGAGTTACTTAAGGTGATGGCACAAGTTTCTGAGGCCTATTTTGAATTTATGACTCCATGCTGGTGCATGCTGTGCCTAACTGCCCCATTTTTAACAGTATTATGTGTGTTATTTCTAAATTAACAATGACTTAATAAGATATTGCACCTTCTATGACAAATACATTGGGTAATTTAGGATAATGTACAGTACAGTTTGGTGATTACATAAGCATAAGTCAAGACTGACTGGTAAAAAAGGTCCAGAAAAGATGTAGCACTTGAATCAGAGATAGATCTCAAACTAAATATCCATGGGCTTTTTTGTTTTTTTTGTCCAAAAATGGATTCTACATATTTATTTTTATGAAGCTTTTTATTTTCAAAACACATGCAATAGATAGTTTTCAATATTCACTCTTGCAAGACCTTGTGTTCCAAAAAATTTTTCTCTCTCCTCTAGATGACAAGTAATCTGATGTGTTAAATATGTGTAATTCTGCTATACATATTTCCACATTTATCATGCTGCACAAAAAAAATCAGATCAAAAAGAAAAAGAAAACAAAAAGCAAGCAAACAACAACAACAAAAGTGAAAATACTTCGTTGTGGTCCACGCTCAGTCCCCACAATTCTCTCTCTGGGCACAGATGGCTCTCTCCATCAAAAGATCGTTGGAACTTGTCCCATTATCTTAAAGTTAGCACATTCTAAACTAAGCTTTTATCTTCTCTTCTAAGCTCTTTTCCCTCTTCCTATTCTTTTTATTATTGAGGACATTGCCATTTCCAAGTCACTTATGTGTTATCTGCAAATCCCCACTCCATTGTCAAATTCTGTCATTCTGCATAGATTTATAACAATTCTGTGTGCCCTACTTCTCTGCTCTGACAGGGACATCCCCTGGTGCAGGCCCACTTCTCTTCACACTTGGATTGTTATAGTAGCTGTTGGGAGACAGTGTATGTGTGGCAAGTATCTGCCTGCCTCAGGTGCTTTCTTTGTTCCAGTCAGTCTCTACCTCTATCCAGTTGTCATATCGATCTTCCTAAAGGGAAGGTCTGACTTTATGACACCCCACATTCAGTCAGCTCCAGTGGCTCTATTGTTTGTTAACATTCTTTATAACCGGACTCTCTCCCTCCCCCTGTACCCATGCACTACAACCCAGTGACACTGACCACCTTGCTATTTCATACACGGGACACTCAGTGTCCTAGCTCCCAGGCATTTGTACTGGCTTATATTCCAAATCTAGAATTCTCTTATTTCCTCATCTTTACTTTGTGGGCTAGCCAAAATTCTGCCTTCTATAGGAAGCCTTTCCTGTTTCCCCTAATGCACTTAATGCACTATTTTTTGTTGATTATCTTCAGTTTCTTCTGTTTATATTTTGTTTTCATGTTGTTTCCATAGACTGTTAACTCTGAGAGAGCAGGCACTGTTTTAGTGTAGTGACTGACACATAATGTGCTTAATCAATGCTTATGGACTTGACTTGCTATAAGACAAAAAAAGATGAGGATTTTGCTATTTTAGCTTGTGATTCCATTGAACTTTCTATACAATGAACCTGTGATCTGATAGGATTGTCCTGGAGAGTTCATTAAATCCCCAAGAGGTTAAATGGCAGAAGTGGGAGGGAACCTTGCATATTTCCCAAGTCCATGGTCTTCCCTCCTCTCTCTTCCCTTCTCCCATCTCTTTCCCTCTCTCTCTCTCTCTCTCTCCTTTCTCTGTCTCTCTCTCTCTCCCTTCCATCCTCTCTCTCCCTTTTCATTTCCCTCCTATTTTAAAGTAGGAAGGGATTCTCAAAGTATCTAACCTGACATCCCACCTGATCTAGGTTTCACATTTATGATACCCCGGCAAGTCACCATTTCTGTTATGGAACCTTTTTATTTCATAAGATTTACATTTCCATTGTCTATTAGTCCTAATAGAAAGTACCTCCTTATAGTAAGCTAAAATCAAACTCTTATTTCTAGTCATTGTTCCTATTTGGACTTTGGTAGGGGCAGAGTAGAGAGTAAGGAAGAGTTGGTTACTACATAGGATAAATCTATTCTTTCTTCCACATAGCAGCTCTTCAGATGATGGTTCACTTAGGTCTTCTTTTTTGGTCAGACATTCCCAGTTTCTCCAATTATTCCAAATAAACATAGGTTAATCCTCCATCAGCAGCCTCAGTCACTGTTCTCTGGACATATTTTGATAAAATTTTCTTTAAATGTGGCACACGTGACTAAAGGCCATATTCTGAACATGCGATGTAACAAGCATAATACAGCGAAATTACCTTGCTATTTCTATATGCTATAATTTCTTTGAATTCAACCCCAAATTGTTACCATATCTCCTTAAGAACATACTGACCAGACCAGTTATCCCTTAGGTTAGGAAGTGCCTTAATGAAATTATTTTTCTGGCCCTGTTGGCTTATCACCAGTTTTGTACTGTTATTTATGATAGGGTTCTAAATGTAGGCAGTCTTTACCTTACTACCAATGTGTTTTAAAACAGTCTTTATAAATTGACGGATATAGTTTCCCATAAAAACTGCATTACAAATAGTATTTAGGACTCAGATCAGTACAAAAACCCATTTAACACATTGTGTATAAGTAGAACAGTACTTACAGTTTTGTTTAGTAAAACATTATAGTCCATTTATACTACATTTGCTGAATAAAATATTTTCTCAGTTATATCAAAGCACTGGTCTTTCTCCTCTACCTTTTCCAGTGGTAAGTAAGATAGGAGAAGTGGGTCTTCTGAGTCATAGAGAGGAGTTTTGGCAGAAAGAAGTAGATACTTAGATTCTTCTATTCAGATCTGGGATATCTCTCAGAGATCACCTAGTCCAGTATTCTCATTTTACAGAGAAAAAATTGAGACCTAGGAAGAAGAGACTTGTGCACAATCATCAGGATGGCAAATAAGCTGGGCAAGTCTTAGAACCCAGCACTACTGACTCCAATGAAGCACATTTACTTACCGTACTGAGAGAATATACTACTGTCAATCATTTGTCAAGTATATTGGATTCAGGAACAGATGACCTTTGGTTTCATTTATACGTAGAGGAATATTGGATGTTAGTAAGTTGGGAATGTTGTGCATGATCGTATTTTATAATTTCTGATGTATCTCAAACATTTACATAGATAATGATTAGAAAAAAATAAGCTAAGTAGGCTTAAATTAAGCTAAGGAGAGGGATAAGAGGGGCACGTGTCCATCAGTTGGAGAAACAGAGGATGTTTTTATCCTGAAAGGAGAACACTTAGGGGGAAGAATAGAATGGGATAGTTGCCTTTAAGTTTTTGAAGGACAATCATCAGGTAGCTGAACTGCTTGGCTCCCAAGGGCAGACCCCAGAGCAGTAACAATGAAAAAAGGTTCCTCTTGTTTTACATTTTGTTACTCAGTTACTGTTGTCCTAGCCTCTTCTTCTGCTCCATGCTCCATACAGGTTCTCTGATAAATAGAAACCCTCATTGGAAAGTTAACATAGTACTTGGCTATCCAGATAATTCTTATTTTTAAGTAAGTGCACCATTCTGCAGACTCCTACTTAAAAGGAATTTTTATGTAATGTGAATTATCCCACATTCATGAGGAAGAGAATCCCCTGTGCCCCATGGAGGGGATTCCAAGGACTCAGAGAGAGAATTGAGAGCAGGCGGAGGAATACAAGGGGACAGGGCTGGGGCTAGCCATATGGGGTTTTGTCCAGACCTAAGAGGAAGAACATATCAGAACAGACATGTTGGGGTGTAACAGATAAGAGAGGATAGGTGACGTGGGAGAGAGGGACAGACTTCCAATACCCAATCTCTGAAACATGTTGGGGGAGCAAAGCAAAGGTCTTTTAGCACAAGGTCTCAAGCCAAGTTGGGAGGTGGGGAGTCCATCAGCCATGCTAGTCTCTCCCATGTTCATTCTTTTGCTTTTACTGGAAGGTTGTGGTTTGTTTTTTTGGTGGTGTTGATGGTGGTGGCAGTACTGAGAGGCCACGAACTGCTGAACTGAGAAACAGGACTTGGGAAAGAAAGTGCAATGCTATATAGTAAAGATAACATAAGTAGTTTTGTTTTGTTTGGGGTTTTTTTTATGTAGATTTCCTTCCGAATTCCTTAAGTAAGATCAAGTTTGCATAATATGAATTTTATGTAAAGTAAGAATTGTTTGTTCTGATTAGTTGTTTCTTGGATTCTATTTATGCAAAGTGTGTCAAAGTTTAAGGGCTAGGCCAGAAGACTATTTGGCCAGTTAACCAACTACATGGATTTGATGGTTTTTTGTTTTTTTTTTTTTTACTCTAGGGTCATCTAGCAGTCGACATCCAAATCAAGCAACTCCAAAGAAAAGTGGCATAAAGAATGGCCAGATGAAGAATAAAGATGATGAATGTTTTGGGGATGATATTGAAGAGATCCCAGACACAGATTTTGACTTTGAAGGGAACCTGGCCCTTTTTGACAAAGCAGCTGTATTTGAAGAGATTGATACTTATGAGAGAAGGAGTGGTACCCGTTCCCGAGGCACCCCAAATGAAAGACCTGCTCGATACCGTCATGATGAAAACATATTAGAATCTGAACCAATCGTCTACCGACGGATTATGGTGCCCCAGAATACAAGCAAAGAATTCTGTACTGGTGAGTCAATCACTTCCTCTACTATTCAGTTCTGGTTCTCTAATTTCCTGGGTTTTGTTGAGTAACTTTCCTTCCTTGCTATATATGAAATAGTAAACTATTTATTTGAAATTCTTTACGTGAAAGCTATAGGATTGACCAGATCCTTCAAAAGTAGCTTGTTCCTGCAAGGTAGTTTATTTAGGAAGAGATTTTGTGGTATATTTATTCTTTCCAAATAATCAGAGTATTGTTGCATTATATAAAAATTAAAATGACTGATGTTTTTATTTTACACATACTTTACTTTTATATAGGATCTTAGCATTTAGAATTAGAAAAAGAACCATAGAGGCCTTTTAATGTCTGTATTTTACAGGTGAGGAAATTAATCTTTTATAATTTCATCTGGTCATCAGAACAACCCTATGTAATATTTTATGCAAACGTTATTATTTTTCTGTTGTGTATGGGGAGATGGAACTTCTTCATAATAGCTCCCTGAGGTGTTTATTACAAATTGATTTCCTCAGGATCACTCAGGTAATCAGTAGTAGAGCTAAGACTCTAATCTAGACCCTCTAATTGAATCCATTGCTCTTTCCACTATTCCATGTCTGCCATGTGCTGATTTCAAGGAGTTAATTCCTTTTAGACACCTGGAATAGGTTGCCTAACAGCCCTTGGCTCCTTCTTTATTGTAGTCATTATAAATTCCCTTCACTAAAGTCAGACTCCACTGCCATGTCACAGAATGCAGGCTTCTCTGGGTTCTTGAAAGGGAAGTCATGTGAGTGACAGCTCGGGGCTGCTCTAAGAGTGGCCAGTGCTGGAAAGATTTGTGCTAAGGCTCCAGGGCTGCATTAGTTGTCTGGCTCTAGGCTTTCCTTGCTCAGTGAGGAGGTGCTTACCCTCGGACTACTTGCACACAGATAAATTTTTAGGCCATTTGCAACTCTGGACCATTGTGTAATGGAAAGTTCATCTATTTTATTTGAGGGAGAACTTATATGATGAGATCACATCCTTTAAGTATTGGGAGTAACCTGAATTTAGAATCAGCACTGGAAGGAATTAAACAAGCTTTTATTAAGCATCTGTTATCTGCCAGGCTTTGTGTTAAAAACTTTACAAACATTGCAGTAACTTGGGGGGGGGGGGGGATAGGTGCTATAAATATCTGCGTTTTACAATTGAGGAATCTGACGCAAACAGATTAAGTCATTTGCCCACGGTCACCTAGCTAATAAATGTCTGAGTGGCTAGATTTGAATTCAGGACTTCCTAACTCTAGGTCCAGTGCTGTGTCTTCTGTGCTGCCTCACTATTTCTGAATTTAAGCAAGTCATGCAGAGACATTTATCCAGACCTGTTTTTCTCATTTCTCCTTCTTCTAATATCAGATCACCATTGTGTATTCACAGAGCATGTTGATATTCTGATTTGCTTTGTATTCTGTATTCTACCTACATATGATTATACACTGGAGCCTTAAAGGAATACAAGGGTTTTATGAGGCAAAGATGAGGAAGGCGGTGCATTCCATCCATAGGGATCAGTCTGGGCAAAGGAGTGGAGATGGGAGATGGAACATAGTGAATGGAACAATAAGTGGGCCAGTTTGGCTGAGATGTAGAATAAGAGAGAGTAATAACTAATTAAGCCTGGAAAGATAGACTGTGACCAAATTGTGAAGGGTTTTAAATGTCAAGCCAGAGGCAGCTACCGAAGCTTCTTGAGCTTATTATTATGATTATGCCTGTGCTTTCAGAGTATCAATATGGCAGCTTTGTGGAAGGTGGCCCGGGGAGGGAGAGACTGGATGCTGGGAGACCAGGTTCTTATGGTCATCTGGAGAAGAGGTGGGGAGGGTGGTGGTCCTGTGAGGAAGGAGATGGAAGCAAGTGTGAAAAAGATGATGTAATAGCTCATTGGAAATGGGCTGCATAAAAATGATAAGAGTGAGATTTTGAGCTTGCAGAGCTGAATGCCTGAAAGGATGGTGAGCCCTCAACTGAAAATGGGAAACTGAGCAGAAGAGTTGGGTTTGGGGGAAGGATTATGAGTTCTTTTGAATTTGAGATGCCTGTGGGATTATCAGCATGAAAAGTGCAGCATCTGGCAGTCCTCAGTTATAAATACTTGTTGCAATGAATGAGTAATTGCCTGACCTTTGTTTTATCAAAAGAGGGACCTAGGATGTCAGACTCATCATTCTGTTTTGTTAGTTATTCAGTAGCTCAGGCAAAAACATTTTGCCTAGGATTACAGTTTGGGATTGTTAATACATTGTTTATTTTTGTTCATGTGCATTTTACTAGTGTTAATAAATATAATACAAATTAACACAATAGAGATATTTATGATAAATTATGCTTCAAGAGCTACTTAATTGTTGTCATCTGTGGAGTTAGCCTGGGTTATTTTTGTGCTAGAAGAAGAAAGAATGCAATTATTTCTTTAAGGGGCTCAACATATGGCTTGCTATGTGTCCCCCTGAAGTCTTTGATCCTGAATAAAATCCTATACCACAGCTTAAAGTTATAGATGAGAAACAGGAAAAGGAACAAGCATTTATATGGCATTAGCTATGTGTGAGGCCCTGGTGCTGGGCACTTCACAAATATCTCATTTGATGCCACAACAATTCCGCAAGGGAAATGCTCCTGTTGTCCCCGTTTTATAGTCTGGGGCAGACAGAGATTAAGTGACTTGGCCAGAGTCACTCAGCTTGTCAGGGTCTGCACTGGATTTGAGCTCCTGACTCTGGGCCCGGTTTTCTGTGCCATGAGCCACCAACTGTACCTTTGTTTTTCTCAGACTTTAGTTTTAACATCTCAGAAGTCCTCTCTCCTCTAGTCATAGACTCCCAGAACTTCCAAGTATTTGAGAATTTATTTGACTGGGCCTCCTTTGGTAATTCCAGTCGCCTTTGCTGAGAACCTCTGGAGCCCATGGCAGAGCCCCTGGTTCTCGACTTTGTGCTTCCCTTATGTTGGTGGGGCAGCTTTGTTGCCCTTTTTCACTCATTGAAATTGTGGCCCATTAAAAACATCTATATCTTTCCTTGCATAAACTATTTTCTGTTTTTCTCTACTCTGTACTTTTGAAGTTGATTCTCCCTCTCTATTTCAAGATAAAGTGCTTTGAGCAGTAACTAAAAATTCATGTTTGTGGGATGGTACAGGATATAGTTTTTCAAGAAAGTGTCAGGAATATTTTCTGTATGTGAAGAAGACAGCCTTGACATGGAATGAGTGGTTTAGTGATGAGAACTGTTGTGAGGAGGTAGGGGAGGCATTTTGCCATCCAATAGCATGTGCTTTCTTCCTGAAAAGAGGAGAGGTGGGCTAGTTGTCTCTCTATTTTCCTACCCTTTTCATTTGCCTAATTAAAAAAAAAAAACAAAAAAAAAACTGTTGACAGGGTTTTCAGTCCTCTCCTCTCCCATGAAGCTCATTAGCCAGAGTTGCTATCAACAAACATATTAAAATACAGATATATTGGACACCCTCCAGGATCTATCTGAAGAGCTGGGGGAAAGGGGGAGGAGAGTGTTGGTGTTTGCATTGAGCCAACTATGAGTATGCATCATGAGAATAATATCCATAGTCTTGAGTTAGCTTCCCATGAATACTTGTGTCTAGTAGGCATAAGACAATGCAAATAATATATTTACTTACTTGGCTACTATGGTTTTCTGTTTGATTATCAACAGAGCTGGAAGGAAATACTGTTTGATAGTCGGAACCTCTGGTAGCAGTGTTTGATGTCAGGAAGCAAATATCTTGCTTGAATGCTGCTTCTAAGAAAAATGTCTTCTCTGCTCAAAGCCCAAAGATATATTTGGTTTTTATTATTGAGTCATCTGATGGCACAATGAAGTCCTGCCCATTCTGAGGGGAAAATGAGCAAAGGTCAGAGCCTGGGGAGAAAAACTTCCTGATAGGATTTCATATCCAACCTGATTCAAAGCTGTTGGAATGGTTGAAAATCAGCCTGTCAAATGGAATGTTTAAAGAACCAATTTAGACTCAGAAAATGTCTAAACTGGAGAGGGCCTCTTTTAAGAATCCCAGAAAGAAAGAGCATGTCTAAATCAATACTGTTCCTTTGTACCTTTGCTCTAAATGAGTTATTTGGAATTAGCTTCTTTGTAAAAAGACAAGTTAGACTGAATGAATTCTAAACTCCATAGTTCAGAATGAATTCAGTCTAAATCCAGCAAACTTTAAACATTAATGACATTAAAATAATAATAAACATTAAACATGGAAAGCTGTTTGCATTTAAAAGTAATTAAACTTTTACTTTAAAAAAAAAAAACAAACAACTCCATCTGTATGAATGAATGAATGAGAAATGAGTGGAAAAGCACATCCTCTGATTATTATCCAGACTGGGGGGATGAGACACAAAAACAATAATCTGTAGTGATGGTCTGTCTTTATTTAGGACTTACCCGAGTTAGGTGATACAAATACTATTATTTCCATTTTATAGATGAGTTAACTGAAAGTTAAATAGCTTGCCTAAAGCCACATAATGGTAAACACTAGAGCCAGGATTTGAACCCAGATCCTTTGACCAAATCTAGCACTTTTCCCACTGCTTCAGCAATAAAATAGAAGATAGTCAAGGATGAGTGCTATGTGAGAGGTAAAGAGAGGACAATCAGAGAAAGGAATTGTTTCTAGTTGGGATGGTCAGCTAATGAAAGATGTGGGATTTGAGTTGGGCCTTGAAGGGTTTCAGTAGTCAAAGAGTTATAATTTCTAAGGCTAGGGAAGAAGTAGGAGAAAGAAGTCAGGTTTCATGAACAAAAGCAAGAAAGTGAGAATATACAAAATTGTCTTCAATAGACACTGAATAGATTAGTTTGAATGGAGCAAAATGGCCTTGTCAGAGAATAGCAAGATAACTGAAAAATTAAAACCAGATTGTAGAAAACCTTAGGAATTCAGACTTTCTTCATTAGGCAGTGAGGAACAATTGGAGATTTTCTAATTTTTTTTTTAACCTAAATGATATGTGCAGAGTATTTTAGGACCTGGAATTAATCTGGCAGAGTTATAAAGAATGAATTGGAGGTAGAGAGAAACTGGAAACCAAGTTGCAGGAGTTATAGAAACCTATAGAAATGGATCTCAGATAGCATCTAATCTACTTTCCTCATTTTATCTATGAAAGAAACTGAGACTCAAGAAGGAATTCAATACATAGGAGTGAGCTTCAGAGATGAGATTTGAACCAGATCCTCTGTCTCTGGAGCCTGGTTAAAGAATCAGGAAATAGAAGCAATTGATATAAATTAATTGTTAGGATGGTTTGGCAGTGGAAGAAAGGAAAGGGAAAAACAAGAGAGTCATTAGAGGGGACAATAGTCTCCATAAAGATTTTGGAGGGGGAATGTAGGGGGGGAATTGGAGTTAATTGACTTGCCCAGGGTCACATATCTGGAAAGTGTTAAATGTCTGAGGCTGGATTTGAACTCAGGTCTTTCCAACTCCAGGACTGGTGCTCTATTCACTGCACCATCAAGCTAGCCCAAGATTTTTTCAAAAGAGGGGATACTGACTTCCTACCAAGATGGCTAATCTTCACTGACTGTAGTAAAACCCAGAAGTTTGCTTTGGATCAAACAATAAATAAAAAGCCCAGTGAGAAACTACAGTGACAGCTTCTTCCCAGAACTGTAGGGGAAGAAGGGGGCAGGGAACTCAAGCAAAGTGAGTCAACATAATCAGAGACAAGGCCTGTTATTGCACAATAAACCAAGTGGGAAGATTTTTGTGAACTGATGACAGTGAAGGGAGCAGAACCAGAACAATTTATGTACTAACAACATTATAAAGAAAAAACAGGCAGGCAGTCTTATACATGTTAAATATATTACAATATATTCTAGATACAATATATGTGTGTAGAACCGAATTTCTTGTTGCACAGGAAGAATTGGATTCAGAAGATAAAAATAACAGTTTACACTCATTTCCCAGTGTTCCTTTTCTGGATATAGCTGATTCTGTCCATCATTGATCAATTGGAATTGGATTAGCTCTTCTCTATGTTGAAGAAATCCACTTCCATCAGCATACATCCTCGTACAGTATCATTGTTGAAGTGTATAATGATCTTCTGATTCTGCTTGTTTCACTTAGCATCAGTTGATGTAAGTCTCTCCATGCCTCTCTGTATTTCTCCTGTTGGTCATTTCTTACAGAACAATAATATTCCATAACATTCATATACCATAATTTACTCAACCATTCTCCAATTGATGGACATCCATTCATCTTCCAGCTTCTAGCCACTATGAAAAGGGCTGCCACAAACATTTTGGCACATACAGGTCCCTTTCCCTTCTTTAGGATTTACTTGGGGTATAAGCCCAGTAGTAGTATGGCTGGGTCAAAGGGTATGCACGTTTTGATAACTTTTTGGGCATAATTCCAGATTGCTCTCCAGAATGGTTGGATTTTTTCACAACTCCACCAACAATGCATCAGTGTCCCAGTTTTCCCACAGCTCCTCCAACATTCATCATTATTTGTTCCTGTCATCTTAGCCAATCTGACAGGTGTGTAATGATATCTCAGAGTTGTCTTAATTTGCATTTCTCTGATCAATAGTGATTTGGAACACTCTTTCATATGAGTGGAAATAGTTTCAATTTCATCATCTGATAATTGTCTGTTCATATCCTTTGACCATTTATCAATTGGAGAATGGCTTGATTTCTTATAAATTAAAGTCAATTCTCTGTATATTTTGGAGATGAGGCCTTTATCAGAACCTTTAACTGTAAAAATGTTTTCCCAATTTGTTACTTCCCTTCTAATCTTGTTTGCATTAGTTTTGTTTGTGCAGAATTTTTAATTTGGTGTAATCAAAATTTTCTATTTTGTGATCAATAATGGTCTCTAGTTCTCCCTTGGACACAAACTCCTTCCTCCTCCACAAGTCTGAGAGGTAAACCATCCCATGTTCCTCCAATTTATTTATGATTTCGTTCTTTATGCCTAAATCTTGGACCCATTTTGATCTAATCTTAGTATGTGGTGTTAAATGTGGGTCCATGTCTAGTTTCTGCCATACTAATTTCCAGTTTTCCCAGCAGTTTTTGTCAAATAATGAATTCTTATCCCAAAATTTGGGATCTTTGGGTTTGTCAAACACTAGATTGCTATTTTTATTCACTATCTTGCCCTGTGAACCTAACCTATGCCACTGATCAACTAGTCTATTCTTAGCCAATACCAAATGGTTTTGGTGACTGTTGCTTTATAATACAGTTCTAGATCAGGTACAGCTAGACCACCTTCACTTAATTTTTTAGAAAATTGACTTTTAAAGGAGCAGAAATTTTCATGTATTTTGAAAGAAACAACGAAAAGTGAGTAGAAATTTTTTTAAGATTTTGATACTTTTTTATCTTCAAAATACATGTAAAGATAGTTTTCAACATTCACCTTTGCAAAACTTTGTAGTCCAAATTTTTCTCCCTGCCTTTCCCCATCTCCTTCCCCAAATAGCAAGTAATCCAATATGGGTTAAACATATGCAATTCTTGACTCTATAATTTATAAGAAATCAAGGCTTTCTCCAATTGATAAATGGTCAAAGGATATGAACAGACAATTTTCAGACTAAGAAATTGAAACTATTTCTAGCCATATGAAAAGATGCTCCAAGTCATTAATCAGAGAAATGCAAATTAAGAAAACTCTGAGATATCACTACACACCTGTCAAATTGGCTAAGATGATAGGAAAAGATAATGATGAATGTTGGAGAGGATGTGGGAAAACTGGGACACTGACACATTGTTGGTGGAATTGTGATACATCCAGCCATTCTGGAGAGCAGTTTGGAACTATGCTCAAAAAGTTATCAAACTGTGCATACCCTTTGATCCATCCATCTCTGTTACTACTGGGCTTATATCCCAAAGAGATTTTAAAGAAGGGAAAGGGACCCATATGTGCAAGAATGTTTGTGGCAAAAACTGGAAACTATGTGGATGCCCATCAATTGGAGAATGGCTGAATAAATTGTGGTATATGAATATTATGGAGTATTATTGTTCTGTAAGAAATGACCAACAGGAGAATTTCAGAAAGGCCTGGAGAGACTTACATGAACTAATGCTGAGTGAAATGAGCAGGACCAAGAGATCATTATGCACTTAAACAACAACACTATATGATGATCAATTCTGATGGACATGGCCCTCTTCAACAATGAGATGAACCAAATCAGTTCCAATGAAGCAATAATGACTTGAACCAATTACACCCAGTGAAAAAACTCTGGGAGACAACTATGAACCACCACATAGAATTTCCAATCCCTCTATTTTGTCCACCTGCATTGGATTTCCTTCACAGGCTAATTGTACACTATTTCAAGTCTGATTCTTTTTGTACAGCAAAATAACTGTTTGGACATGTATACATATATTGTATTTAATTTATACTTTAACATATTTAACATGTATTGGTCAACCTGCCATCTGAGGAAAAGGGTGGGGGGAAAGAGGGGAAAAATTGAAATAAAAGGTTTGGCATTTGTCAATGCTGTAAAATTATCCATGCATATATCTGGTAAATTAAAAAGCCATAATAAAAAAATATGCAATTCTTCTAAGCATATTTTCACATTTGTCATGCTGCACAAGAAAAATCAGATCAAAAAGGGGAGGTGTGGGGGAGAGCAAGCAAACAATAACAAAAAAGGTGAAAATACTATGTTGTGATCCACATTCAGTTCCCATAGTCCTTCTGGATGCAGATGGCTCTCTCCATTACAAGTCTATTGAAATTGGCCTGAGTCATCCCATTTTTTGAAAAGAGTCAAGTCCATCATAGTTGATTACCACATAATTTGGTTGTTGCTATGTATAATCTTCTGTTGGTTCTGTTCACTTTATTTAGCATCACTTCATGTAAGTCTCTCCAGGTCTTTCTGAAATCATCCTGATGATCGTTTCTTATAGAACAGTAATATTCTATAACATTTATATACCATAACTTGTTCAGTGATTCCCCAATTGGTGGGCATCTGGTGAGTGAAATTTTGAAATAAACACGGGAGTCCAGAGAAACTTAGAAAGATAAATTTATTTGTATTTGGTAATTAGAGGAGCTGGATAATGGTGTAGTGATGTCATTTTTTTTGAGCTATTAGCATCTTCATTTTATTTATAATACAGAAGAAAAGAAAGGGGGGTATGATACTGTCTCATTTCAGACAGATCAGACTCCAGTTTAGTCATGTAAACTGAATTTTTTAAAAGGAAAGAAAACAAACTGTACAATAGGAACATCACGATAGACTTAATAAATGTGGATAAATATTTGTGCTAGGCTGCAATTGGTATACTACATCAAAATCCAAAACCATTGGCCCTCAGTTAACAAAAGGACTATCATGGAAAAGAAGCATTTGTTTTGTTCTTCTTGGACCCAGGAGGAATTTTTAAGGAGAAATGGAGAAAAGTTATTGGAGGGCAAATTTGAATTTAAAATAAGACTTTCTAGCATTCAGAATTGACTAACGGTGAAATGGGTTACTTTGGGTGATGGTAAGTTTCCTTTCAGCAGAGGTGCTCATATGGAAAGGGGATGACCACTTATAGAAGATGCTAAGAAAGAGTTTATTCTTCAGGTAAAAAACTAGATTAAATCGTTTCTTTGGTTCCTTCCTTCCTTGAGATTCTAGGATTCAGTCTGCCTTCTATGGTTCTCAAGGCTATAGTTCTGTAAGGTCAACTGCCATCATCGTAGTAATGTTATAATAGGGTATTTCTTAAAACAAGTGTCTTTTTAGAACTCTAATCTTCAAAGAGTATTCAGGGAGTCAAATAAAAACAGAGGGTAGAGTATCTGAAATGGTTCTATTCTGAAGATTTGAAGAGAGGAAAGAGAAGAGAAAATAAAAGCTGGAATATGCTAAGGTGGAAAGGAAGAAGAAGCAGGATGGAACTTGATACTTCTCATTGTTGAAATGCTACAATCTTAAGAGGAAAAGATGGAAGGAATGGGCTTCTGATAAACCCCAACTCTTATCTGAAAGATGCAAAGGAAGGTTGAGTACATACACATAAATACACATAGTTTGGTATATAAATGCATTAAATTCAAAAGAGAAATCTGTAGGGATGGGGAAGAGGTGGGAGGTAATGGTGTAAGAGAGAGGATAACTAGGAAGGGAATAGTTCCCAGCAAAATAAGCTTCCTAATCCTAAAGTGGATGTAAGAAAAGAACTAGAATCTAAGCTAATGCAAAATTTTTTGTGTGCTTTTTTTAAAAGCTATTTTTTTTTTGTTGTTGTTCTGTGGTTTTGGAAATGTTCTTTTTTCAGTGTTTAAATTAAAATAAAAACAAAAGAGGGGAAATTAGTGCTTTAACATTTTTTTTCCAAATACATTTTAATATGGCTTTTTTTTTTTTTTTTTAACATCCTCCATATTCCCTAATATATCCCTCCCTTCCAGGGAGTCATATCCTATAACAAAGAATTTAAAAAGAAGGGGAAAAGTGTTTAGCAAAGGAAGGGGAAAGGTGCTTTCCCATATCTCTTTAGAATCTTGATGTAATGTTACATCATTCAGTTTTGATTGTTTTATTATTGTTCCTTCCATTTGAAATTTATTTAGATATTTTCTTGGTTTTGCTTATTTCAATTTTGCATTAATTTATATAAGACTTCATGTGCTTCTTTATATCAATCATATTTTTCTTTACAGAACAATTGTATCCCACTAATAATAGTGATAATAATGTTCATATTTAGTTTGAAGATTTGCAAAGTGCTTGACTTCTTTTATATTATTTGATTACATTCATGTGACACACCTTGATTAACCATTCCCTAGATGATGAGCATCTACTTTGTTCTTTGCTACTATAAGAAGTGATGCTGTAGATCTTTTAATGAATATAAAGGAACTTTTCTATCACTGACCTCCTTGGAGTGGGTTTAACCAAATATTCCAATGGAATATTTGAGTGAAAGGGCATGGGTACTTTAAGTGCTTTGTATAATCCAAATGGTTAGCATAATTCACAGCTCTTCTACAAGTGTATTAATGTGCTCTTCTTTCTGTAGTACCTCCAACATTTTTTTTGTTATCTTTGCCAGTTTAATGAATGTTAGATGAAACCTCTGCATTATCTGTGATTTGTAATGATTACTAATAATTTACAATTCCGAGTTTTATTTGTTTATATCCTTTGAATTATTCATTCTTGATCTGTTGTGTACTGTGCATTTTTGCTGTAAGGGAAATTGAAGATATTGGGAACAGAAGGGGGATGTGGCTTGCTATAGAATAGGGCAGGGCTTCTTAAACTTTTTCCACTCAAAAACCCTTTTTCACCTGAGTATATAAAATAAGCATGCAAATCAAATATTTACTGATAAATCATATTTTCACAACCTCCACATTCAGTTTGTGACCCCATATGGAGGTCATGATCCATAGATTAAGAAGCTGGAGAGTAGCTACTTTTTCCTTCTAGTGGCTGATCTTTCCACCTTTACCTATGATTCTTCCCCTCTCACCTAACTCCATGTCCTTATAACTTAATAGTATATCAGTTCATCTAGTTGAGCTTCCTCAGTTTATAGCTGAGAAAAACAAGTTGTGATTTATTTCAAAACCAGTGGATACTTCATGGTAGAATGGAGTTTGACCTCAGGTTCTGGATTTCACCATTGAATTAGCTGCTGTAGTTTAGGGTAAAATTCTTTTTTTTTTTTTTTTTTTTTTCTGAGACAATTGGGGTTAAGTGACTTGTCCAGTGTCACACCATTGGAAGTATCAAGTGTGAGGCCACATTTGAATTCAGGTCCTCCTGGGGCAGCTAGGTGGCACAGTGGATAGAGCACCAGCCAGGAGGACCCGAGTTCAAATCTGGTCTCAGACACTTAACACTTCCTAGCTGTGTGACCCTGGGCAAGTCACTTAACCCAGCCCTGGGGGGGGGGGAAGGAGGGGGGGGAGAATTCAGGTCCTCCTGATTTCAGGGCTGGTACTCTATCCACTGTGCCACCTAGCTGCCCTCTGATCCTTTTTTTTTTTTTAATAGCTTTTTATTTACAAAACATATGCATGGGTGATTTTTTCAACATTGACCCTTGCCAAACCTTCTGTTCCAATTTTGCCCCTCCTTCCTCTCCACCCCCTCCCCTAGATGGCAAGGTAGTCCAATACATGTTAAATATGTTAAAGTATATGTTAAATACAATCTATATACATATTTATACAGTTATCTTGCTGCTCAAGAAAAACCTGAGAAGGAAGACAAAAATGCAAGCAAACAATAACAGAAAGAGTGGAAATGCTATGTTGTGGTCCGTACTCATTTCCCATAGTTCTCTCTCTGGGTGTAGCCAATTCTCTTCATCACTGAACAGTTGGAACTGGCCTGAATCATGTCATTGTTGAGGTAAGCCACGTCCATCAGAATTGATCATCGTATAATCTTCTTGTTGCTGTGTACAATGATCTCCTGGTTCTGCTCATTTCACTCAGCATCAGCTCCTGTAAGTTCTCCAGACCTTTCTGAAATCATCCTGCTGGTCATTTCCTACAGAACAATAACAGAATAATAATTATTATTATACAGAATAATAATTCCCTAACATTCATATACCACAATTTATTCAGCCATTCTCCATTTGATGGGCATCCATTTAGTTTCCACTTTCTAGCCACTACAAAAAGGGCTGCCACAAACATTTTTGCACATGTGAGTCCCTTTCCCTCTGTTAACATCTCTTTGGTATATAATCTCACTAGAAACACTGCTGTATCAAAGGATATGCAAGTTTGATAACTTTTTGAGCATAATTCCAAATTGCTCTCCAGAATGGTATCTCAGAGTTGTTTTAATTTGCATTTCTCTGATAAGTAATGATTTGGAGCACCTTTTCATATGATTAGCAATAGTTTCAATTTCTTCACCCGAAAATCATTTGTTTAATCCTTTGACCATTTCCATTGATCCGTTTTCTAACTAAATTGCCAAGTATTCTAACTTTACTACAGAGAGCACAATTCCATTGTTCAAATGCCAAATGTATGCTAGCCAAAAAGATTATTTCATGGAGCATACAGACAGGTAAAGATCTCACAAGGTGGTCAAAAAAAAGCAACACAAGGATACCCTCAAGGTCTCTCTTAAGAATTTTAGAATTAGGAGCAGCTAGGTGGTACAGTGGATAGAGCACCAGCCCTGAATTCAGGAAGACCTGAGTTTAAATGTGATCTCAGACACTTAACACCTCCTAGCTGTGTGACCCTGGGCAAGTCACTTAACCCCCCAGCCTCAGGGGGAAAAAAAAAAGAATTTTAGAATTGATGAGAGACACCGATACAGGACCCGCCCCCCCCCCCCCCCCAGCATGGCATGTCCTCATTACGAAGATGCTGTGCTGTACTGAGCAATACTGAATTGATTTAGCCCAAAAGAAACTTGAGATGTGAAAAGTTAGAGAAGCCTCCCTGCCAAATGTTCATATCATAGAGTCTCTTTCTGTCTGACCTATGATAGCGCATCCCCAGCTCATATTGATCTGATCAGCCATAGCTGAACTCACTGTAACTTGATTCTAACATAGTGATATTATTCCCTGAATAGACTAGGGAAGAGACACTTCTTTCTGAGCTTCAGTTTTCTTACCCAAATGGAAGTTGGGAAGAAGTGGGGATTCTGTAATTTCTCTGAAGTCCTGGTTCTAAATTCTTTTATTTCATTAAGAAGTGAAACATCAGATGTCTGAGGAGCTTTTTTGGTAATTGGTGGTAATTTATACTTGGCCCTGGACGTCTTTATAAAGAAATGAGGAATTTGTTTCAAGGGAATAACAGTGTTGTAGTTGCAAAATAGCCATGAGGGTACCCTTAGAAGATTGGAGCAAAGGTTAGTACTTCCAGTGGGGGTAAAGCTGGAAAAGCTGTGAGTTTGGAGCTGTTCCAAAGTGAAAAGAAGGCTAAAGCTGTTGATCTTGAGGTACTTGAAAGTTATTTGAATTTCCTAACCAGATTTTTCATGTGAATTGTTTCATGACTATGTAATTATTCTTCTCCTTTTGGCAGGCTTCTGTTTAACTTCCTCCTTTTGTTCTCTACTGTATAATATAGGATACTTGTCTTTTAATAGTGTAGGTGGCCAAGTTTACAAAATCATTGTGTCCCTATACTCTGACTTTTGACAGCTCTTTCCTCTTTGTGCCAAGATGGGAGGGAATCAGCAATTTTTCCTTCCCTATTCTTACCTTCCTGCTCTAGTCTCCTGGCAGGATCTAGAGTGAACTCTCCCAAGCAGCCCTTTAGTTATGTTTAAGACCAGTAGGTACTTTATTTCTAGAACAGGTATTCAGAGAATTAGTAGTGCCTTTAAATCCTTTTTTTTTCTTATATTTATATTCATTTGCACAGGGTCATTTTTGGAAGAAATAAAGCTTGAAAATGACTATTGAAGAATTTTACTTTTTTGTCAGCAAGGTTTTATTCAGTAAGAACTTATTAGATGCTTCTCAATTAGATTCTTGCCATTCAGAAAAACCATCTGCTAATACAATGGGATTTTTTAGGATCAAGATTATTTTTTAAAGCTTAGGACAATCACTTTTTATTCTCATATCTTGAATAATTTCAGGAAGTATGTCACTTTTTCTTTTGAATTGTTTCTCCTCCCACAAGCATGACTAAAGTATTGCTTCTGAAAGGAATAGATTGTCTGTTATTCTCTATCAGTTACATTATTTGGGAGAAGATGAGAAAACTCAATTATTTGAGACTTGGAAGTCAGGGGGAATTGAACAAAATGTATGTGACAGAAGTTGGGGTTTGGCCAGAACATCTGTGTTAATCTACACCCTTCTCTTGCATGAAGTGTCATGCAAATTTTAATGCTGCCAATTTTGAAAGTTTGCCTTTATGGACAACTTCATTGGGAGATCATATTGTGCATCTGACCAGCAGAAGAGTAGTTTTCTGGATACAGAGTCTTGTGAGGAAGAGAAGTTGAGAAGGGGTACAGCAAAAAAATAAATAACTTAAAGTTGTAAAGAAAACCAACTTTGGAATACTTGAGAAACTATCAATTCAGTGACCAACCAAAGAGGCCTGAAGACAGTACAAGCTGACCACCATCTCTTAACAGAGAAGTGATGCAGAGTGAGACACACATTTTTGGACACAGCTGATGTTAAGGTTTGCTTTGCTTTCTTTAAAATAGTGGGGACGTGGGCAGAATAGGATAGCAAAATAAAACGGGAAGAGGGCTCATTGAAGAGTATTTTAAATACAAAAAACAGAATGAAGGTAAGAAAGAAAGACAATCAAATTGGTATATATGGATTTTGAAGGTGAGACAGCTACAACAGCTCTCAGAGTGTTTAGAAAAAACGCTCAGTTACTTGCTCATGTTGGAGGAATTCTTGCTCCTGACTAACAAATACCATCTGAAGATTCTTCTTCAACTTCATTAACAAAATCTCCTTCAGATTCTGTTACTTCTAGAGCCTCATCAGATGAAAATAAGGAAACAGAGGTGTTCTTCTAAAGCATGGATTATCTTGACTGAATTCTAGAAGATAAAGCACTGCTTATTGCTGAATGCTTATCCTATTTAGAGAATATAAAATTAACAAATCAGGAAAAGTAGATGACAGATTGAACTAAGTCCTTTAATGTTGTACTTATGAATTCTATCAGTGCTTCATTCTTTTTTTTTTTTTTTTTTTTCTTGCTCCCTATTGCTTACTTTAACTACTTGAATAATCATTCCCAGGCTAGGGGACAGAAAGATAAAGCATTATAAAGGAAGGGACCAAGGAAGCTTCTGAAATGTTTAGTAGGTGGAGGTTGGGGGAAGAGGACTGATTTGTCTTCTTGCTGTTTCCTGTCTTCATTCAAGTTTGGCTTCCTGGCCTTCTTTTCCTCATAGGCGAAATTGGGCAAGATGGCCACCATGATGGAGAGGGTACTTTAGAATAAAAAGAAAAAGAAACAGGGTTTCCCCATGCTTTAGTACAGTCTCTGGCTTTGAAGTTTGGAGTTTGACCCTTCTTCCTATAAAATTGAGCTCTGGATTCTTTTTCTTCACATAGTGCCTGTCCTTGCTTCCTAGTACTTATAACTTCCTGTATCAACTTGATTGCTACTGTCACTAAAATTGTTTTTTAATATCTCTATTCCATGTTTGAAAAAAGCAGGTGAGTGAGCTGTATGTACAGAATAAAATAATGGTGAATTCCTGGAGCTTTTAAATACCTTGATTATATAATAAAATGTGCATTTGAAATTCAGGTCAGTACTTTTTACACATTCAGCAATTTTCCCCCCACCAATTTTATTCACCTATTAAATGGAAAGCAAAGTAACTTTATTTTTAATCATATTTTATGATGGATTTTTTGTATACTTATATTTCAAAGAGTTTATTTCTAAGGACATATAGTTAATTATATTTAGTGGAATGAATACATCATTTCCGTAACCAAAAAAAGGGACAGCTAGGTGGTACAGTGGATGGCGTACCACTCCTGGAGTCAGGAGGACCTGATTTCAAATTAATTGTTGTCTATCACTAAACTCAATTGAGCCTCATTCTCATCTTAGTTTTCCATATAACAGCCCTAAATTCTTTTCCTTCTCAACTATTCTTTTTTCTCAATGGTTCCAATAAGTAGTAACTATGCTTAAGACACACTTCTTAGTCATGATACTGCTACTGTGCCTCTGGCTTACAGTCTTAAAACTTTTAATACTTTTCGTTTATCTTATGTAATTGGCTTACCAAATCCTTTTCTGTTTCTTCCTTCAAAAGTCATCATGGGTTCTTTATTCTTTTTTCCTCTCTATACCTATTACCTGTCTGACCCTGATTACTTCTGGGTAATTTCAGTATTGTATTAGATGCTTTTTCTTCCTTGATAATTTTCTTTCCAATCCATCCTTTTTACCATTTTGAAACTTTTCTGTCTCACATTCAAGCCTCCTAATGTACCCCAATCCTATCTGTAGCACACTACCTGTTTAAATAGATCTCTCATCTCTGAATTTGGTAGAGGTTTAGTTTAGTCAGTATAATTAGGGAAAGGAGAATGTCATAGCTATACTTTTGATACTTCAATTTTGTTAATTCCATTGTTGAATGAGTGAATGAAAAAAACATTTATAAATTGGTTACTATGTGCCAAGCACTGGGGGATACAAATAGCAAAATAAGACCATTCCTGCTCCTATTCTAATGGAGAAGACAGCACATCTGGAAGCTTTTCAGCTACATGTCAGATGAGGGCCAGTGACCCTTATGGTGTAGTAGCAAAGCAAATGTTAATTCTATGATAAGATCACAAAAATTTCCTAATGTTGAACCTATTTGACAGTGCAGAGGGATTTGGTGGCAAGAACTTTCCTTTCTGGCTCTTCAGGAACTGTGGCTATTGCCAGGCTACATGTTCATAAGGTTGTCTCCCAGCATGATGGCTAAGGGAGCTGGCCAGAAGAACTGCTGTTCCCAGTCTTGGGCTCAGGTTCCTAGGCTGTTCCCCTTCGGATCTGAGGGGAGATAGTAATCAAAGTGGTGGTTAGACTGGTCTGGCACATGCTGCCTCCTATCTGCCTGTCAGGGAGCTACAGCTTCAGCTAGGTTGATTGTTGGTACACTGACTCTTAATCTCATTGAAGAATAGAAAACTAGGGCCTTGATATGTTGTCTACAGGACTCGGCATTTTAGCCATGCCCTTTTGTGGTTTTTTTGGAGTTAAATATCCTCAAATGCAACTTAGGATTGACCCGCCTTCTATTACTGTACTATGGGGATAGTGGGCTGAGCTGACTTGGTGATTGTGGAATCTGATCAGGCACTTTGTGATGGGCAGCTTGATGAATGATACTAGGTGGGATGGAGAGGACATTGTAGTAACTCGTGTTCCAAAGGAGCAGGAGAAGAAGCTGAAGGGTGTGAGAAGGTGCAGGCTCCTTCTGGGATGGAGGAAAAGGAGTGGGAAAAATTTCATGAAGAATTGTATGTGGCAGGAAATGATGTTTGGACACATGGTGGCAGAGGTGGTGGTTTGTCATGAATCAGTAAGGTCCTTGATTCACACTATGGGAATGATCTGCAAGATAGAACTATTTATAAATTCTATTCGTGTTGAAGTGCTTTTAGGAAATTTTTGTGATATCTATGGGTTAATCAGATCTCCAAAAATGCTGTGCGAGTCTGAAATGATTGTAATTGTTGCCTTTGTTTCTCAGGCAGCTGCAAAATATGTTAATATTAACAAAAGCCATGGAACCTACTCTGATTTCCAGACAATAAAATGAAGATCCACCAGAATTCCAGCCCAAACATAATTAGGCTTGGTTAGTCTTAAGCTCTTTGTTGTTTTGGTGGCATTATTGTTAGCCCTTGATTGCTGGCAGTGTTGGGAGTAAATCTCACTCCCTTGGCCTGTTTGGGATAAGCCCGTCTGACTGGTTGGGCCTTGCGAGTGGGATCGGAAGAGAAGCATTTTGGGTGCTTGTACATTCCTGGCATAGAACACTTAGAGTTAGGTCAGTATGGGCCTGGAGTTTGCATGCTATGAGACTGGGGGAGGGGGGGTGTTTGCCTTATCTTTCTCTAGGCTATAAAAACAAGCCCTGTGTGTTAGCACCCTCTCCCTGAGTTCATTGATATTAGGAGCCTTTTAAGCAAACACAGAAGAATAAGTTGGTGACAAGTGTGCAACTTGTATCTGTAGGATCCCACAATGGGCAGTGCCATCTTCTTCCCTGGGTCAGAGGAAGGAGCTGTGACACACCAACTACACCTAATAGCAAGTCTTAGGTCAGCCTTGAATTCTTCCTCTTTGAGATCTTGGGGAGTGAAAAGAGTACTTGAGTTTTGGTCACCAGAAGGGGCAGGGAGTCTTATGGGAATGGTGCAAATTCCAGAGCTGTGGAACTCTAGACTGCCTCATCAGAGAGCTTGGACCCCCACCCACTTCCCACTAAAAGAGGGAAAAAAAATAAATGGAACAGAGTGAAAGCTGAACCTTGTATGACTTCCCAGGAAGAGACCAGCAGGTGCGTGACTTGTCTGGCAGGTTTAGAGGTCGCCTTGTGACTGGAAGCATTCATTGAGCTTTTTTACACAGTATTCAACAGTTACTAATTAGTCCTGATAATGTGTTACATGTGTGCACATATAGGGCCTGCTATAAAAAGGTGATTTTAATCAGCTATTAACATGCAAGATTGGGCTACACCTGCTGCACCATTAGCAGAGAGGCTAGAATATTTGGCCTATCCTGGAAATTTAAGGTGAAAATTATAATCTAGGTCTTCTCAGAATCATCTTTTTTTGTGTGTTTTGTGTGTAGGGTTTTGTGTCAATCTTCCATGGAGGAGCTACCTAATAGATTTTTTTTTTAAATTCATTTTTCCAAATTATCCCCTCCCTCCCTCCACTCCCTCCTCCCGATGGCAGGCAATCCCATACATTTTACATGTGTTACAATATAACCTAGATACAATATATGTGTTGCACATTTTCTTGTTGCACATTAATTATTAGCTTCCGAAGGTATAAGTAACCTGGGTAGATAGACAGTAGTGCTAACAATTTACATCCGCTTCCCAGTGTTCCTTCTCTGGGTATAGTTATTTCTGTCTATCATTGATCAACTGGAAGTGAGTTGGATCTTCTTTATGTTGAAGATTTCCACTTCCATCAGAATACATCCTCATACAGTATTGTTGTTGAAGTGTATAGTGATCTTCTGGTTCTGCTCATTTCACTCAGCAACAGTTGATTTAAGTCTATCCAAGCCTCTCTGTATTCCTCCTGCTGGTCATTTCTTACAGAGCAATAATATTCCATAACCTTCATATACCATAATTTACCCAACCATTCTCCAATTGATGGACATCCATTCAACTTCCAGTTTCTAGCTACAACAAAAAGAGCTGCCACAAACATTTTGGCACATACAGGTCCCTTTCCACTCTTTAGTATTTCTTTGGGATATAATCCCAATAACAGCAATGCTGGGTCAAAGGGTATGCACAGTTTGACAACTTTTTGGGCATAGTTCCAAATTGCTCTCCAGAATGGCTGGATTCTTTCACAACTCCACCAACAATGTATCAGTGTCCCAGTTTTCCCACATCCCCTCCAACATTCATCATTATTTGTTCCTGTCATTTTAGCCAATCTGACAGGTGTATAGTGGAGCTACCTAATAGATTGAAGACATTCTTTGTTTCATCTAATAGTCAGTCTATAACAGTACTCTATTCCAAATCTTTTTACACTGTCGCCACCCCCATGGGTAACTGAATCTGGTAGTCACAAAATATTTGATTTGTATACCTGTTTTACATACCAATATACCTGAGGTCACATAAAAATTTCTTGGGCAAAAAAGGGTTCTGAGTGGAAAAAAATTTAAGAACTCTGTTCTATTCAAACTGTCCATGTGTTCTTTCTCATTTGCACTATCATTTGACTAGATCACCTCCTTTTTTTTAATTAAAGTTTTTTATTTACAAAACATTTACATGGGTAATTTTTCAACATTGACTCTTGCAAAACTTTCTGTTCCAAATTATCCCCTCCATCTCCTCACCCCCTCTCCTAGATGGCAGGAAGTCCAATACACATAAAATATGTTAAAATATATGTTAAATCCAAGATATGTATGCATATTATTTCTAGTTATCTTGCTACACAAGAAAAATCAGATTGAAAAAGAAAACAAAATGCAAGCAAACAACAGAAAGAATGCTATGTTGGGTTCCCCCCTTTTCCAGTCATATACATTTGATGATGTCTTATATTACAACAGGTTTTTAGCTGTATTTTATTTTGAACTTAACTCCACACCAAATCCAAACATTTCCATTTACAAAATAAAACAGAAAAGAAGATATATGTGAAGCTCTAGATCTCCTACTGCATACAGCTTTTTTTTTTTTTTTAAATAAAAGTATCCTAAATTAAACATGTTATTCTCAAAGCAAAAGCTGTCTTGTCTGATTCCTTCTGAACTTCTCTTCAGCATTTTTTTTTCCCTCAGGCAGTGGGGCTTCAGTAACTTGACCAAGATCACACAGCAAGGAAGTGTTAAGTATCTGAGATCAAATTTGAACTCGGGTCCTCCTGACTTCAGGGTGCTCCATCTCCTGTGCCACCTAGCTGCCCCCTTCAGTAATTTTTTTTAAAAAGATGTTTCATGTTACTTAACCCCAATTGCCTCAAAAACAACAAAAAAGATATTTTATGACTTTTTAAAAAATTCTCATCCCTTCCCTTTTTTGGGTAACATTATGACTAGGTTTCCTTTTCTCCTCAAATATTCTCATCCACTGACTAAAAGAAAAATAGTCCTTGTAAACAAATAAACATTCATGCCTTAGTTATGCCTAAAAATGTATGTCTTGTTCTGCCTCTCAAATCCATCACTTTTCTGTCACGAGGTGGCTTCATTATTAGCCCTCTGAAGTGAGGAATTCTGTAGCTCTCCTTGAAGATTGAGGGCTGCAACTGACTGCAGTCAATAGAGTGCTGAACTTGGAGTCAAGGAGGAACTGAGTTTGAATTCTGCTTCAGGGTTTTACTAGTTGAGTGACTTGGATAAGTCACTTAACCTCTTTTTGCCTCAATTTCCTCATTTGTAAAATGGGAATAATAATGGTACCTACTTCCCAGTGTTGTTCTGAATTGCTTTGCTAACTTCAAATTGCTGTATCAATTTTGTTATTTCAAAGTTGTTTTTTCTTAAATTTTTGTTTTTACCATATAAATTGTTCTCCTGGTTCTGCTGATTTCATTCTACAGGAGTTAATACAATTTTTTAAAAACTTTCTTTGAAATCCACTTCCTTTGTCATTTCTCACATAGTCTGTTACATACCATAATTTGTTCAGCTATTTTCTAATTGATGGGTATCCCCCTTTGTTTCCAGTTCTTCAACACTACCAAAAAAAAAAAAAAAAAAAAAAAAAAAAGAATGGCTATATGTATGTAGACATGTATTCCCTTTCCTTTGATCTCTTTGGAGTATTATCTAATAATGATATCACTAGGTCAAAGTGATATGATAGTTTACTAACTTTTTTGGGATGTAGTTGTAGATTGCTTTCCAGAATGGCTGGACCAATCATAGCTCCACCAACAATGTACCAATTTGCCTTTCTTCCCACAACTCTTTTAACAATTGTCATTTTCCTTTTTATATTATCTTTGCTAGTCTGAGAAATATTAAATAAAACCTCAGAGTTATCTTAATTTGTGTTTCTCTAATTATTATTTGGAGCACTTTTATATGCCTATTGATAGCGAATTGCTTTTGAGGACAACCTATTTCCTGTGCTTATTTATCTTTTAGGGAATGGCTGTCATTTTTTATAAATGTATGTATGAGAGGTGTGTGTGTGTGTGTGTGTGTGTGTGTGTGTGTGTGTGTGTGTGTGTGTGTGAGAGAGAGAGAGAGAGAGAGAGAGAGAGAGAGAGAGAGAGAGAGAGAGAGAATCAGATCTTTATCAGACAAACTTGCTGCAAAGAATTCTGCTAGTTAATTGTTTCACTTCCAATTTTAGCTATTTTAATTTTATTGGTACAGAAACTTTTCAGTCTTGCATAATCACAGTTGTCCTTGGCAATGTCTTCCTTTGTGCTCTTTTGCACACACACATTGCTCCTGGTGAGAAGATGCATTTGGTTCTCTGATGCCTCAGAGAAGATGGTAACCATGCTTCCATTGCTTTTTGCATCACCTGCATTGTAACACTTCTGCAGTCATGGTGTTCTATTGTTGCAGTCATATTAAATCACAGGGATAATATTGGTGTTAAAAATTCAGCTACTTAAAATACAGAAAATTATGTATAATTTTCTTAATACAATACAACTTCCTATTCAGTTGTGGGCCCAAAAATATATCTTTATTGATGGATTCCCAATAGGTTGTCTGTTCAACTCATTTACATAATTGTCATGTGTTCTCATTCACTTGTTTCTTTTGTGGATTTCTTTTGAATTTCCAGTGTCATTGGAATGTTTCCCACACCCAATATAGTCAGCAAAATGCCTGCTACAAATAAGAACACCTGTACCACTTTTTTTCTAAATAGAGATTCTTCTATATGAACTTGGGGCAGGGCATCTTTGTTATATTGTTGAAGATTTCTGATGATCATTGCTGGATGTCAAGATTGAGCCATTGAACAAGGTTTTTCTCTATAGGTTTGTCATGAAATAGTGTATGATAATGTATGCTAGGAGGTGGCTTATTCTAGCAGAGCCTTGCATTTTGTTTTGTAGCCTCAATTGCTTCTTTGTAATCAGCAAAGGAGCTATAGAGATGGTGGACTGTGTGGTGGAAGATGTGATACACTGTAAAAAATTGTATTTTCATCAAGAATGTGCCATATATTCATAGACTATCCTTAAGAGAATTTTATCCAGATGAGCAAAGACAGATGATTTGTTTGATTGTTGTTTGATATCTTCTCAGTCTGCTTTTTGGGGGTAATAGTACCATCTGTGATTTTTTTTGAATCTGCTTCTCTTTAAGATTGCTTGAAAATTGATTCCTGAGAAGTCTTACATTTTACATTAATACACTTTTGGTTAGTCCACTACTTTGTAAACAATTTGTAAATATGCAAGAAAAGAAACCAGTGCTTCTTCTGTTGAACATGTATTTTTCTCTTAAGGAGATTAAAGACAGAAACAAAGTAGCAAAGAATTGGAAACAAAATGAACGTTGATTGCCTGGAACATGATGTAGATAAGTATTAGGGAATATATGGAATTCAGAGAAGCATGGGAAGATTTCTAGAAAAAAATGTGAGATAAATTGAATAAGAAAAACAATTAGGGAATCATACACAACAACCAAAACAATTTTAATGGAAAAAAAAGTCCCTAAAAAGTAAGTTGAACTTAGAATAATTTAACAAAGAGAGAATGAAATGCCTCTCTCTAGGAAATCAGGGACTGTAAGGACAGAATATTGCATACATTGTTAAACATATTCACTGTAGTGATTATTTTCCTTTGTTATAAAGGAAGGTTCAGTGTAGACGTTGGGGGCTAAAATATATCTAAAAATGACAGTTATATAAATAATAAAATTTAATTTTGTAAATCATGTTGCTTTGAGCTTAGATTTCTCTGTATCTGTTTATGTCCAGCTCCTTTTGCCAACTTCATCCTAAGGGCTAATGCAACTGATAAGTAAGTGATGTCTAAATATGGAGGTTCCCTTGTCACCGTTGATGAGAATAGATCCTCATAAAAATTCCCATTGATCTGGTCTGTTTCATGTTTGTTGTCCTTCTAGTTCCATTTGCAAATGAGTGTCCTACCAATGTGATCCTTGCTTTTTATTAGTCTATATTATATTGATTTTTTTTGACTCTGCTGACCACCAGGCGTGCTCTAACATTTTTAAAGTGGTATTGGCCTCTAGTGGGGTGTAGCAATTAAAGTTACTTACAGAACCTGACATACATCTGCTAGTTTCTTTCTTCTCTTGATCGCTCAGGATCTAGTTCTAATAATTGGAAACTAGTGTATGACACATCTAGAATTCAGACCACATACTTTTAATATTATCATTCTTACCTTTAGTATCTAGGAAAGTCTGAGTCTTCAATTTTTTTGATGGCTATTTTTTGATGTTTCAAAATAAAAGGAAATAAAGGGATGTTAAATTTCCTACCATCTTTCTCATTATTCTTCCCTTTTATTCTGTATTCCAGCCATATAGAAAGTGATGATTTATTTTCCCTTCAGTGTTCCCCCACATTGTTTCAGTTCCATGGCTTTGTTTAAGGTATTCATTTGCTCACCTCTCAATCCCAATATTACTTTCCAATTCTACCCCTAAAATCAGGAAGACAAGTTCAAATTCTGCCTCAGACACATCCTACTTGTGTAATTGTGGGCAAGTCATTTAACTTCTTTGCGTCTCAGTTTCCTCATCTGTAAAACAGAAATAATAATAGTACCTGCCTCTCAGAGTTTATTGTGAGGATCATATAAAATAATATTTAAGTGCTTATTATGTATCAAATTCTGGGAATAAATAGAAAGGCAAAGATGTCATTCTTGCTCTCAAGAAACTCATTCAAGTAAGGAATACAAAATGCAGGTATCTAAGTACATACAAGATAATAGTGTAAATGAGACAATCTGAGATGGAAGATACTGAGTGGAGGTGGGACAGACTAGCAAAGACTTAGAGAAGGTAAGACTTGAGAGAACTTTTTTAAAGTAATTTTTCTAAATTAATTTTTTCCCCTCTTCACATTGCCTCCTTCTGTCTCTGAAAGAAAGAAAATCTTTGTAGCAAATATGTATAATAAAATTAAATAATTACCATCTTGACCATGTCCAGACGTTTATATATTCATCCTTTAAAAGCCAATTCTCCTTTAGAAATCTTTCCTAATTTTCATGGCTAGAAATTTTTTTCATCCTCATCATTCACCATTTTAAAGTCTTACAGATTTATTATATTTTACTCTTATGTATTTGTGTGTATGGAGTAAGGACTGTCCCCCACCCAAAGGAATGGAAGATATTTAAGTATAGCAATTGGGGGTTAAGTGACTTGCTCAGGGTCACATAGCTAGGACATGTTAAGAGTCTGAGGTCAGATTTGAACTCAGGTCCTTCTGACTTCAGGTATGGTTCTTAAGATAAGGTTTCTAGAAAAGGAGGCCTCTGAGAAGGACCAATGTTTAGAAAAATAACACTGATAAGGTAGATTTACCTTAATTTCTCAGTGGAAAAGTCTCTCTACTTCTGACTGTCAGACTTATAACCCTGGAAGTTGTTAGTTGTGAGGAGTTGACAACCTCAACAGTGAATTTGAGTATGAAGTGGACCTCCACATTCATTGACATCTTGACTTCCTCAAGGCTTATTATGTCTTTTAATCTTTGGTTTGTGCATTATGGAAAAGTATTTGGCTTGGAGTCCTTGTGTCTCCACTTATCTATAAAATGAGATTGAAACAGAAGTGAGTACAAGGGATAATGTAAAAAATTACCCATGCATATGTACTATCAAAAAAAAATTATAATTATAAAATTAATTTTAAAATAAAATAAAATGAGGTTGATTGTACTTGTACCAACACAAAGTTACTGAGAAAAAAACCTTGTAAACCATCAGTCACCGTGCCAATATGTATTGTTATTCCTCATCATCCTCTTTGGGTAAAAGTAGACTAGGCTTGTTTAAAACTTATATGTTTACACTTGTTATTGAAGTGCTATAGCAATGAGCAAAATGAGCACAAATGATGAAAGTGAAAAAATATCCATGGTAAGTTGGAGTAAATGTTAAAAAGAGAGTCTTTCACACATGTATATTTATATAGCACTTTGGTATAATTTTTCAGAAGATATCTCTGTGTATAATTATAACTATCTCAACTTTCTATGAGATCTTAATTGGGGGAGGGGAGTATGTATTTTGGACCTCTAAATTTATCATTCCCAATTATATTCACTTTAGCAGCCAAAGATGAAAGTCAATTCTACTTTAGTTTCTTGAGCTTTCAGAAAATATGAAAACATAACTTATTCTAAGGTTCAGAAGAGGAGAAGATTGTACCTGAATATTCAAGGCCTATTTTGGACCCTTTGCCCTTATTCATTTCTTTCTCCTTCCTCTCCACTTCTTTTCTGAGTCACAGACTCTGGGCTGGTTGTCCCGAGTGTCTCCTATGAGCTGCACAAGAAACTATTATCAGTAGCCGAGAAGCATGGTCTCACACTGGAACGGAGGCTGGAGATGACTGGAGTTTGTGCCAGCCAAATGGCCCTGACCCTGCTGGGAGGCCCTAACAGGTGAGTCACTAGGTGTTGAACCTGGGGGGCTAGGGTAAGGCTGGGACTTGAGGTTTGGAAGCAAATCAGCCTCTTTAATGTTAGTGCCTTACACAGGAGACACACTCCTGCTTAATAACAGCCTGTTGAATGACTAGAATAAATAGCTTATCCACTTTGCAGCTGATGAATTAGTTTTTTTCCTCCTTGTGTCCCATGTTCAGAGTCATGTTTCCTTTACAGCATTGCCTAAGCCCTTCCTCTCGTCTGCTCTCATCTTGCCTCTCCATGACCCAGTTGTCATTCCTTCAACTTGTCCTTTCATGACTGAAATCTGCAGCCCCAAGGTCGCTCTTTAAAACATATCGAAGTTCTGTTTGTGATCTTGTCCCAAGTTAGTCACTCAGGATGCCCTAAAATCATGCCCACCAGACTTGGGTACCTCCGCCCTCCCTGTTCTAAGCAAAAGATGATATCAGGTGGCTGTAAACTGCTTTCTTTTCCTTGTCCTGTCATAAACAACACACCATTTCTGAGGATTCATGAAGGATATCACTGATTTTAAGGGAGAAGGATGCCCACTTCCTCAGAGAAAGCCCATAAGCTCAGAGACTTAACATAAAAATGGTTCCATTCCCTCAGAGTCCAAGAGGCACCTGCTGAGCCACTTGGAAAGGCCTCACCCAGGGTACCCTCTTTCACTGAGAAACAGAAGGCAGGCTCTAGATGGGCCTGGAAGCCTGCCTTCCTTGATCCCAGGAGGTCTCCTTTACTGGTGTCTCCTAGTGTTTCCAGGTCTTCCTACCGTTATCAAGGACCTAATGAGACTTGATTTAATCAAAAGAAGCATCAGCATCCTGAAGAAGTAAAGAATGAGGGCTGGGTGACTCAAGGTCTCTTTTGAGTATGATTGTATAGGACATGAGAGTTAGAAGAGCACTTAAAGGGATCTCAGAGATTAAGACTCAGAGAACTGAGGTCTGGCAACTCTTTCTCATAGAATGTGTATGGCCATGCCCAGTAATTCCTCTGTTTAAATGTGGCAACCCTGATATGGTACAATCACCACTTCAGGTCTGTCAGGCCACCAGGGAGCAGAGTTCACCCTTGAACCTGTGGTGATGTTCTGGGGTCAGTAAGCTCCCAAAAAAGGGGGTAGGGCCATCCAAGAAACCTCTGTCCTCCTGCTAACCACGAATTCCTCTCCCAGTCCCACTAGGAGAGCATCCCTGGAGAGGTTTTGAGGTTTAAGTATCTTCTTAGAACCCACGTAGAATTCTTTACCTAGAGTGGCCTCCTGGGGAGAGTCTAACTCATTATTCCTGAGGGGCACTCATCTACCTCTATCTCTGGTGCCCCCTTCTTGTTTGTCCCTCCCTAAGCTCCCTCACTTCCTATCTTTTCTTCATCCTCACCATCTCTCTGCTGTGGTCTCTGCTGTGGTCTCTGTCTTTGTTGTCCTCATTCCTGCATCTCCCAAGAACCACTGCCCTCAGCCTGCTGAGGAGCTAGCTTTAGTCTAGTTTGGATTAGGAAACCCTTCTAGTGCTGGGTCTTGGGAAAAACATTGGATGTGGAGCTAGAAAACATGGCTGGAATCTCAGCTTTGACACTCGGTGGTCTCAGACAGGCTCTTCCTCTCTTTTTTTTTCCTCTTCATCTGGGAAATGAAGGGATTGAACTGCATTGTCTCTTGAGGTTCCTTCCAGCTCTTAAGGCTGGGATCCCATGACAACATGAATGTTTTGTGCTCCAAAGGCCTAAAGAGGCATTTGTTGAATAATAAGCCTTAGGCGCTTCTCAATTTTAAAATAAATTGTAGAAATGTCTAGGTTGTCTCCTCCTCCCTCTCAAGGTTATGCTTTTTATTGAAGTGAGAAAATACACATGAAACAAATGCTAAATGGAATGACATTGACTGCAAAAGACACTGGCTGGAAAGAGCTCTTGAAAAAGGCAGGGCTTGAGCTGGGCCTTACCGAAAGGGCAGATCTTAGATAGGGGGTGTGCCACAAGGAGCATGGCAAGAATGAGGTCAGGATTCAGTGGGGCATGGGCAGGGATAATGAGGAGGTGACCTCGCTGGAGCCCTGTTGTATGCCGAGGAGGGGGGAGGCCGAGAAGTAAGTGGGGACCAGGAATGGGAAGCAAGGCAGAGCCTTTGGATTGGCTACCATAAGCAATTAGATAATAATCATGGAGGGTTCTTGGGTTATACGAGGTATTATTATGACTAATACCTTGAGCATCAAGGCGGGGGTCAATGGGAATGTAGTCTTTTGGTCTAGGTGTGTTTTGTAGCATAAATGTGGCCAGCTGCCGCTACGTGGAAGAGCAGCCTAAGGAGAAGTGGGTGGAAAATCATTCTTTCTTCAGGATGCTTGATTCGTGCTGGGTGGCTTGATTTGAGGAAGTAGGAGCTTATGTGTTACTCTCTTCCTCCTTTGCAGGTTGAATCCCAAGAATGTCCACCAAAGGCCCACGGTAGCCCTACTTTGTGGTCCCCATGTGAAGGGGGCTCAGGGTATAAGTTGTGGGCGACACCTTGCCAATCACGATGTCCACGTCATCCTCTTCCTGCCTAACTTTGTCAAGATGTTAGAGTCTATCACCAATGAACTGTCCCTTTTTAGCAAGACACAGGGCCAGCAGGTGTCCAGTCTCAAAGGTGAGTGAGATCATAGGGCAGCACGAAGGTGGGTGAGGTTCCCATTCCCCTCCCCGTCCCTTATCATGTTATTCTGCTGCAGATTGAGCCTGGAGACCTGGGCCCTGGTCCCAGCTCTGCTTCTTGCTCCCTCTGTGAACTCACAAGGGCCATTCCCGGCCAGGAGAAGGAGCCTTTGCCAGAGAGGGAATTTCAGGGTATTTGGTCTTCTTTGAGCTGACTGCTGCAGTTGATTTCCGCCATCTAGTGGCAGTGAGTAGGAACAGTGGTTCTGGAAAGCAAGCATCATAGGATGGCCACTTCTATATAGATGTACCCTTTTCCTCTCGCTCCCCCCCTTCTCTCCCCACCCACCCACACATACATACGTATATATATATAGGGACTGTCATCAACAACCACATATATATATATATATATATATATATATATATATATATATATGCCCAGGTGGAAGGGCAGGCTCATGTTCTAACAAGAGAATGCTTGCCCCCATACAGAGGGGTAAGGGGTGCGACATAAGAGGCTGGGCTTCCTCCCAAGGCCAGCACATCCCTGACATCTGGGAAGGCGAGGGCATTCGGAAGGTATCTCCCTGAGCCCTGTTGCCTGAAGCAGTACAACTGAGAACAGACACCCCCTGCCAGGAGATGGTAGCAGGCAATGCCAAGAACAGGGAGCTTGCAGTCAGGAGACAGGCTGGGTTATTGTTTGATAAATGCTCACCTCTCAGCCTCAGTTTTCTGTTTCTTCTGGAATCTGAAGGGGCTGGTCTAGGGGTCCATGAACTCAATCTGGGGTCTGTAAACTTATAAAAAAATATTTTGATAACTTTATTTCAATAGAATTGATTTCTTGTGTAATGCTGTATATTTTGGTTTATGCCTTTAAAAACACTATTCTAAGAAAGAGTCTGAAGGCTTCACCAATCACTGCCAGCAGTGTCCATGACACAAAAATCAGTAAAAAGCCTCAATTAAGAGGATTACTCAGGTTCTTTCAAGTCCTTTCAATGCACCAGCATTTGCTAAAAAACATTCACTGAGCCTTCTTGAGCCTGTTTTCTCAATTGCAAAAAGGGAATAATGACCTGCTTCACCAGGTGATTATGAGGAAAATGCTTTCTAAACCTGTAGCCTTTTTATCAGTCCGGCTTGGGTTGCTATTAGATAGTGGGTAGAGGAATAAAATTAGGAACTTTAGCAAAGAACAGAGCCAAAAGATCAACTCTGACCTCAGACACAACCGTCTGTGTGGCCCTGGGCAGGGCACTGCTTCTGTGTCTGTAAAATGGGGAGAATGATAACATCTGTTCCCAAAATTGTTATGACAAAATGAGGTGTTTGTGAAAAACTTTGGAAACCTCAAAACACTGTAAAATTGTAATGACAGTGATGCTGCTGGTGATGAAGATGATGGTGGTGCTGGTAATAGTGTCATTGGCCAAGCCACCTCTCGCTCTGTGTATTCCACTGGTTAGTGGCGTGGGCACTGCTGGGCGGAGATTCAATCTGAACAACTGTGCTGGGGGAAAATCCAGCCTCCCTTTGTGTTCAGAATGGTGACTTAGAGGGCAGAATGAGCTCAGCTTAAAGCGTGGATTGTGGTACCCAGAATGCCAGCTCACATTTAGAGAGTCTCTTCACCCAGAGCTTTTACAGCAGAAGAAAGTCTACTTTAGTGAGGAGGGTGGGGGAAAAGTGTGTTTGGATTGTAAGACTTAAAATCTAAAATATGGAAATGTGTTTAGAAGGGTTGTACGTGTTTAATCTCTATCAGATTGCCATCTTGGGGAGAGGGAGGGAGAAAATATTTGGAGTACAAAGTCTTACAGAAATGAATGTTGAAAACTATCTTTACATGTGTTTGGGAAGCATAAAATACTGTTGAGAAAAAAAAGACTTAGGGTCTAGCCCATTGAGTTAATGCTAGCCCATATCACATTATGTCATCAATCCTCATCACTCTACAAGAGCTCAGAGCTCAGCTCTCGCACCCCCTCTCCCACAGACCAAGACCCGGTGCTGCCCGGCTCTGGGGCCCACAGCTGCTCTCAGCAGAGCCTCTTTCACAGGGTGGAGGGGGCTCCCCAAAGGTTACCTTCCAGAGGCAGAGCCCTAGGCTGTTGCTCATTTTGGGTGAATGCAGCTCTCCACAATGGAAGTAGGGATGGTGAGGTGGGAAGCCCCTGGCTGGGGAGGGCACACACAGAGGCTGGTGCAAGAAAGCCTGAGGACAGGGGATGGCAAGGGTCCCGCTCAAGGTGGTCTTTGCAGCCAGAATGAGACTTGCTTGTTTTCACTTGCAGATCTCCCCACCAGCCCTGTGGACCTGGTGATCAATTGCCTGGATTGTCACGAGAACGCCTTCCTCCGCGACCAGCCCTGGTACAAAGCGGCTGTGGACTGGGCCAACCAGAACCGGGCACCCGTCCTCAGCATTGACCCGCCCATGGGCGAGGCTGAGCTGGGCATCGATGCCAAGTGGTCCCTGGCCCTGGGCCTGCCCCTGCCCCTCGGTGAGCGTGCAGGACGCGTTTACCTATGCGACATTGGCATCCCTCAGCAGGTGTTCCAGGAGGTGGGCATCAACTACCGCTCGCCCTTTGGCTGCAAATTTGTCATCCCGCTGCACTCCACGTAGAGGCCCCGAGGCTGACACGTGACTTAAGAGAACGCCTTAAGGATGTGAAGCTCCACGGACAGTGTCTGTTGTGTTTTGTTTCTTTTGTTTCCTTTGAGTTTTGTTTCTTCTGTGAGAAACAACGTATTTAAAACTGAAAAGTAACTGCCCTTTGAAGGGGAGAAGCCCCTCTATTATAGGCTGTCCTTCGGGCCTAGGGGGGGCAGGGGCAGCGTGGAGGGCCCGGCCACCCGCTCTGGCCAGCTGGCCCGCCTCTCAGTGCAGGGTTTTTGTTTACAAACACAGGCAGCTGTTGGACTGGGTTTGAGGTTTACAGCCACGGCCCTGAGGGGAGCAGGGGGGTTTCCCTTTCCTTTCTCGGCTTTCCTCTTTGTCCTCAGACTCTCCCTTTGCCCCCCTCCCCACCCAGCCCTTTCTTCTTTTTAAATAAGTGGTCCCCCCCCTTTAATCATGTCATACGCTGGGACCCAGTTGTTCTGGTTGGGGGCCGGTCTCGTTTCCTGTTGCTTGGATGTTCATGATGGTGACCAGAGTTGATTTTTCTTTCCTGCCTCCCTCATCCTGAGCCACGCGGCCCGTGCAGAAAGTGGGCGTGCAGGAGGAGCCCTGTCAGCTCCTGTCTGTCTGCTGGAGCGGCGGGTGGCACCTGCCTGTGGGCTTTGGGCTTGTTCTTTTGCTGTAACGTTTTAATTTTCTCTTGATGTGACCCGGGTACCCAAAAGACTTTCTTTTCTCAAGGGATTGGCCCCAACTTTCATTTTCCCCTTCCCAAACCACCTCTTGGGGAAGGGGCTGTTGTGTGTCCCTGTCAGGCCCATGTTTCTTATTTGGTTTGACCCTTTGCTTCTCAGCCTGAGTAGCTTTGGGATGTTCCACTGTAGAGCCACAGCGCCCCCCTGCCTGCAGTAACCCCTCTCGCCCCCAAGTGCCCACGGGTTCCATCGACAGTGCCATCGTCATTGCCCCGGGACAAAAGGCTGAAGCGAGCTGGTCCTCCGCTGCCGTGTTGCTGGGGTCCCTTCTCCCCCCACCATGTGGCTATAGTGCTATGGTGGTGGGTGGATGAGGTCTTCACACACCCCTCCCCCAAGCCCCCAGTTCTTGCTCAGTATTGGGACTTGTCCCTTGAGAAATGCAGGGCTGAGCCTCTGACAAGGTTCCCATCTTGACTGCAGTATAGGAAGGTATGTTCAGAGGGGCCTGAGGACAGTCAAGGCTTTGGGTGAAAGCCCCCATTCCTGATCCCAATTTTGGGGGTTTCTCCACCCTACATTTCCCAGTTGCCCACCCTTCAGCACGTGCCTCTCTGAGGCCTCTCCTGGGGTGAAGCCAGCAGCTGTTTTATTTGGGAGAAGGGGGGAGCCCCAACAAGTTGAGGGAGCTTCCGAGGCCAGCCTGGAGCCAGCCCAACTTTCACCTTTGCCAAGTGGCCTGGCTGTCTGGCAGACTGCGATACTTGGTGTGAGAGGATGCCCTCGGTGTCCCTGGCCCTTTCAGGACCACCGGTTGCCTCAGAGGTGTCAAAGGGAAGAAGTATTGGTCCAGCCAGAGGAAGTCTGCAGGGACCTCTCGCCTGGCAGGGCTTACCAAGGATTCCATGGCCTATTCTAGCAAGAGCTCTCCCAGCTTTGTTGCTTGCCTCTGAGGGAGCCTTGAGGCACCAGGTCCGTCTTAATCTCTTCTAATGGGAGCCTGTGAGCTCTTCCAGCCCCGTGTGTCCCGTCCCAGCAGCTGGGGGGAAAGTCCCAAAGAGCTTGATCCTTGGTGCCTTTGGAGGAGAGCGAGACGTCACAGAGCCAGACACTCGGTTGTCGTTTTTGGTCTAAACTCCACTTTTCGGTCTTCAGGGTAGGCGGTGCCCCTCTGGCTCTTGGTTTTGGTTTTGTTTTTTCCAGTCCCTGGCCCATACTGTGGGCAGAGTAGGGGCCTTAGTTTAGATTCTGGAGAAATGCTTATCTCTTTCCTGGAAGACCCAAGAGAAATGATACTCTGACAGGGAGAGAGGCTCTCTCCCTGGCAAACGGCACTAATGGAGACAGGACTGCGCCATCAGCCTGGTCTCTCCCTTCCCTTCCTGCTCAGGGTTCCAGAGTTCCTCCCCCTGCCCTAAGCTCCTCCTTTATGGAATAGCAAACCTAGCTTCCACATGGCCTGTTCCCACCCTGTGTGGAGAAGGGGGCCTGCGCAGAAGCTTCAGGACTGATGCAGACCCCTTAGGAGACAGTCCCTCCCAGGAAATGCTTTTAACTGTTCTGTGCAAGAGAAGTGAAAGCCTGGGTTTCTTTTGCATTTTTCTAGGATGGTGTCGAAATCTGAGGATGGGCAGCCCTTTGAAGCATCTAGAACAGACAGTAAAATAAAGGGTTGGGAAGGAACCCAGGCAAGGAAGCGTTGAGTCTGAGGAGAAGGATGGGGGAGCATCTCCTGACTGCCTGCTCTTCCACTTGAGGAAAAGTGGGGGGTCTGGCCCCCTATTGGTGCTCAGTCAGAAAGCTAAGGTAGAGATCCACAGGACCAGCATGGCTTCTTGGGGGTGGGGGTGGGGGGTGGGGGGGGACAGCCTTGTTTTCTTAGCATTTTTTACTTCATTCTTGGCAGCTTGAGGAATATAATCCTTTCCTGTTCTTCCTCAGTCCTGCTTAGGTTGTCGCCTGTCATAACTTGTTCAAAGGCAAGTGGCCCTTGATTTCTCCTTTTGCCCCAAGGGATTTTGACTATTAAAAACAGTCGCTCTTCAGAGGCCTTTCTTCCTCTCCCTTGGCAGCTGAAGGCTCGCTTCTGCCACCCGGCCCCGGCTGTGTCGTTGGCCCCTCACTATGGAGCTCCTGGGAGAGGAGACCTTGTAAAACTGTTGAGACTATCACTAGTGCAGCTGTTGAGATGGGGCAGGGGATGACGGAAAACCAGCACTAAAATAAAGCGGAATTGACTGAGCCTGGGGGCTGGTGTGTGTGGTGTACTGCTGGGAGCCAGGCCCCGGGGAGCTTCACAGAAGCCCGACCGCCGGCCAGAGCCCCCCTGACCTCGACCAGACATTTCCCGGGTCTGTTGGACACAGATGGGAATGAGAAAGCGAACCCTGCTGCACTCAGTGGGCCTCGAGACAAGTGGTTAAGCAAACTCTGGGGAATATTTAGATGATACATAGATGGATAGATTAGATAGAACTAAATATACAGATTTCTTCAAGGCCTGATCCATTCTCAAGAGCCTCCAGTCCAGCCCCGCGTATGTAACATGAACAGCCTTTACCTGCTGCAGATCCATCTGACGCATCTCTCAGTACCTCCCCCTTCCTCGTACCTCCTGCATGGAGAAGAATCCCCCCTCTTATATATAGTCCGTTGCCCACCACTATGGGAGCTCTCATCACTAGGAGTTTTTCCTAATTTCAAGCTGAAATTTGTACCCATTTCTTCATTCTGCCCCCCCTCCCCGGGGTCAAAGCAGGGCCACATAGGGCAGCCAAAAATACCCCAAGCAAACAGGGGCTTCCCATTAGGAACCCCAGATATGCCTTCCTGACTCTGAGATGGAAGGAATCTTAGGAGAGGGAAGATTCCAGTTCTCTCCCCTAAATGCTGCTTTGTTTGCTAGGAAACTACAAAGATCTGAAAGCTGACCTGATTTTTAGATTAGAAAGTGGTAGAACTACCATGACTACATTGGTACCAACAACTACCCCAAAAGAATTTTGGCTAGCATAGACACAGGACAGGAGGCGACCCTTTGTGGCACAAAGAACTCGGGGTGCCAGCGTGCCCTCAGCCTCCATGACTTGGGGCGAGCCGGCTGGCCTGTGAAAAGGAAGGGATGGGGAGTGGAGTTTCTGAGGCTCCGTCCCAAGCCCCAGAAAACAGACACATGCACCAGGAAGTTATCAAACAGTAAGAAACACTTTATTTAACTTTACAACATATAAATATCTTGGGTCAAATCTGTGCTTTCTGGTAAGCTCTGCTCTTCCTCCCCTCTGGGGCTCTGCAAGCACAAGGAAGCCCTGATGACAAAGGATGGAGGGGAGGTACAGACATCCCCATGGGCCCCGGGCCCCCTCCCTTCGTTGCCCTCCCCCCCATCCCTAGGCCGAGGGGCCGGACACCTGTCATCTGCTCAGGTTTCGGCTACATCGAAAGGTCCTCTCCTCGGGTGTCAGGCCAGCGAAGAACGGGTGGAGCAGGGCTTCAGCCAATGTGATCCTCTGGGCGGGATCAAACTCTAGCATCCTCCTCATCAAGTCAAACAGCTGGACGTGCTCCAGGGAGTCATGGAGCATGTAACTCTGAGGGGAGAGGACCAGCCCCTGGTCAGCACCCCCAGCCAGCTGTCTTCCCTGCCAGCCCCTCGGAGAGGGGAGAGGAGGTATCCTTCCAGAAACTTGGCTCTTTTAAGTAAATAAATTCCTTTCCGACTATCAGCCTCCCGGCCAAACCCACCCATCAAACAAATGAGGACACAGACCAGAGGAGGGCTTGCCCTCAATCACCTGGTCAGCCAGCAAAAGAACTGGCTCTAACTCGGAGGCTGCTGTCCCTGCCTGCTGCTGGCCCACAACCTCTGCCCCAACTCCTCTGGGCCTTGACAGGGACAAGGGTACTCACCCTCAGAGGTTTGCAATTCTCTTTCACATATCTGCCATCAGAGGTGTTTTCATCCCAAACCAAGCCTCCCTTGTAGAAGTACTTTTGTTTCCTGGAACAAGATGATAACGTGTCACCCCTGCCCTCTTACTGATAAAGGACGTGAGTGTGTGTGTGTGTGTGTGTGTGTGTGTGTGTGTGTGTGTGTGTGTGTGTGTGTGTGTGTGTATACACAAATTCACATGAAAGATTCAGTCCAAGTCTCCCCGATTCTCAGCATGGTTCCCCACTGCGCCAACTTGCTCTCCTGGGAAAAGGCAGGCAAGAGGCCGGGAGCTCCCCTGAGAAGCCTGGCCCAAGGTGGCTGGTTGAAAACCTTACTGCCCCCTATCAGGATCAGCAGCACCTCGCATTGTCAGGCCCTGGCATTGAAGGGAAAATGGAGTGGGCCGAGGGGGGCGTGCCCCTGAGCATCAGTTCAGATAGACACTATGAACCATGTATGACTCAAGGGAGCTGGGGCGGGAGGAGAGGGCCCAGAGGGTCCATTTGGGAGCCTACTCTGGAAGCGCAGAGGATTAGGATGCTCTCTGCTGTCCACCTCCCATCCTCCAACCACTGGTAGAGAGCACCATGGCTCTGCCCAGTAGTGTCCAAGTCTACAGGGGTCAGTATCTTTAAATGTCTTTGCCCATGGATACATCACTCTGAACTTCACAAGACAGCAGGGGAAGTCAGTGTGCAGGGGCAGCCCTGTGTTGGGGTGGGCTGCACCTTCCAGGAAGGAGGAAGGTGGGGGAGAGGGGGAGTCTGCCCTAGTCGCATCACTACAGGTGCATTTCTGGGCATCCCACTTGAAAAAGGCCATCAGCTGGAAAGTGTCAGAGGAAGGCACTCTGTACGGGCAAGAGCCTTATAGAAGGCCTTACTTGGCCTGGCAAAGACTCTGGGGGGTAGGGGGGCATCTTGGGAAAGAGACGAGGCTTGTTCTGGGGGGACCTGACACCAGGCATTACGTTTAGCTCTCAGCCAAATGTCAGCGACACTGAGGGACGACCAGTGAAGTTTCCCACTAATAATTTTGTGGACAAGAGGACTAAAGGCTGCTGAGGTCTCTTCCAACCCTCAGCAAAAATTCTCATTCCAGCTTCAATCAAAGAGCCCCAAGCCAAACCACTATCCTCACCCCTGGCTCCCAGGGGAGGGGGGAGTGAAGGCTGAAGAAGCCTGGGTTGGGGTCCCCTGGTCATGCAGACCGTATCCAAACTGGGATTCAAACCTCAATCTCTCCATTCACTCAGTGCGCTCCCTTCCTGCGGACTAGCAATGCCTCAGGCCTCTGCCAGGGAATTCTCACCTGGTCCGATGGATCATGTGAGAGGGGATGGGCCCCAGAATCTTCTCCATCATCACAAGGTGCTCCCGGTTTTCGTGGGTCTGGAAGGAGAGGGGGCGTCAGAGCAGAAGGGTGAGGTTAGCTTCTTCCCCTCCAATTAGTGGAAGACAGGAGGGCTGACAGCCCCTCTCCCTTTAGGAAGGGCATCCCACCAGACAGATGGCGCGAGGGCTTTCTGCGTTTCTTGGCCTCTAAGGAGAGCGGTACACAAATCCAGACAAGACACCCTGACGGTCTATTAATGACCCAAGAGGAGGGACAGCAGGAAGATCTGCTCAATGGGGGCATTGTCAGCACTGCTAGTTGGCAGCAAGATGGCCTCAAACCTGAGTCAAATCCTTTTCCTAAGCTTCCCCCTTTCTGTCCCAGTATCCTCCAGCAGCCAACCAAGTCCAACATATCCCAAACTCCTCCTCCCCAGTGCTCCTAGTGCTCCCAGCAGCCAATCTGGTGGCAGGTGCTGACATTCTTCAGGGTGTCTCGGCTCTGAAATACCAGCGCCGCTCCAATCCCGCCACCACTTCTCCTTTGCTAACAGGGTCACTTAACTGACAAATGAGGAAATGCCACGACATTACGCTCAGCTCTCAACCAAATGTCTGGCATTCTCCTGACAGACCAAACGCCTGCGCCCAAAGAACACCCGGGGGCTTTGATGGGCACACAGAAGGCCCCGTCCCGTACAGCGTTTCTGTCACCATCTTGGATGACAAAAGGGCTTTTCAAAACCATCTAATCCAAGCTTCTGTTTTGCACTTAAGGATAATGAAGTCTAGAGGTTAGATGGCTAAAACTGGATCCCAAGACCCCAAACTCAGCGCTCCCCGCTGTACCACCCGGCCTCCTCCCTTGGCTTGGCTACAATAATGAATGGCAGTCAGGATTCACAAAGATCCCGAGAGATGGGGCTGATGAGCCAAAAACCAACCAGATGAAATCCAAAAAAGATCAAATATAAAAATCCTGCACTTTGGTTAAAAATAAACAAAGCGTAGGCATTCATATGAATGTGGGGGATTTCTGAAGCCAACAGTGTGAGAGCTGCTCAGAAAACTGACGGCACCCCACCCAGCATCGAGAGCAGGAGGTGCCAGGACAATGGGACTATTCTGTAACCCTCAGGCCACTTCTGGGCACCTCACCTCTCGAAAGAGGGCTCTCAATGTCATAGGAATGATGAGCAAAGGAACTGGTGATCTTTAGCCAAGAGACAGGACTGTCAGCAGCAGAAAAAGGGGGAAGCCTTGGGACTTAACCCTAACCCACTGAACCCAGCGTGCCTTCTGCACCAGTGCTCACCTGGACAAGCCCTTCCTTCCCCAGCTGCGGCCAGCCCCTCCCTTTTCTTTCTCCAAGCTCTCCCTGCACACACGGCCCCAATAGATTAATCTTCCATAAGTACCACTTTCATCAAAGTGCTCATTTCCTTGAAAAGCTTCAAAAGATCCTCCCCCACCTCAAAACCAAGTTCAAACTACTCAGATACTTTGGCACTCAAGACCCCTACCAGCCGGCCCTCAGACCTTCTAGTTTGGTCAGGACCCTCTGTGGCCCCCAGAGCCGAGTTCACCCTTGGGCAGGGCCACGTTTTTTTTATCCCCACAAAAGCACCAATGGAGCACGTGCTCTGCTCCTGAATGTTTCAAACCCTTTGCTGACTCCACCTGTGACTTCCTTAAAACTCCCTGAGACTCAGCAGGGCTTGGGGGCTTTGTGAGAACAGGCCCGAGTTTTCTCCCTCCTCCCCTATCAAAACGATGCTCCTCCATGGCCTTGGAGGAAGGAGGGCATCCGCACTCGGCCCAACAGTCCTACCCTCTCTGTGCTGCCTGATTCCAGGAAGCCCCCCCACCCAGACCACTGTCCCCACCTTGGTCCCCCTCCTATCTGTCCTTGGCCATGAGAGTCTCTTCTGATTTCCTACAGCCCTTTGCAGTCCGAATCAGTCTAATCTCCTCGACCAGATCTGGAGTTTCTTTGGGAGGGACAATGTTCTCCTCCTCTGGTTCGCCACTCAGCCCCTGGAGACGGCCTGGGTCTAGTGGCTGACAGGGCCAGATGGGCAAGGGGAGGTCGGCAGGGGCGGGGAATACCTGGAAGAGGGTGAAGCCCCGATAGTACTCGAAGAGGATGCAGCCGATGCTCCAGACATCACACGGCTGTGCCCAGCCCAGCTCTGAAATGACAAAGGCAGAGAGGCCATGAGACCCTCTATGGCTCCCCAGCGGCTGTCCCACGTGGTCCACATGGAGTCTCAAACTGCCACCTCGGAGGTCAGAGGAATCAGCCTCCTGTGTGACAAAGCGGCAGAGGGGGCCGAGGGATCGGGCCTTGCCCCAGGTCCCACGTGGTGGAGCCTCTGGCTCCAGGGCCAGGCTCTCCGCACCTGTCCTATCCCCCAGGAGCCGAGACACTGTCTCTGCCTCTTCCTCGGTGCCCAGCAGGAGCCTCGACCCCCAGGCAGTGCTCAGTAATAAGTGGTGGCGCAACGCTCCCACATCTCCAGCCCACCCTCTCCCTGCCCAGCCCCCCCCAAGAAGCCCACAATCCTGTCTGGAGCATCTGGGAACTCTGCAGTCCTAGAACACCACAAGAAATTTGCCCAAGAAATGTCCCTATAGTGGCCCCTGATGACCAAACTGGGAGGGGTCTGGAGTGCCCCTAGAAGCTCCTGCCTGGCCCGATAGCCGCTCCCTGCGGTACCGGAGCCTCGGGCCTAAGTCCTTTGTGACATGCTGCTGTTGGGGTCAGGGGCCTTTGGGCCCATGCTGCTGGGCACTCCACTGTCCCAGCCATCTTCTTAACAAAAGGCGCGCCCGGGCAGGTACTTGCTTTTCAGAAACGAGCCCGCTCAGTGGCAGCAGGCCGGCACTAAGCGCCTGGCTGGGTTCCGTTTTGGCTTTTGCACGACAGTCCACAAACCCACTGCCGGAACAACCTAAGTGAACCGCCTTCCAGGGCCGGGGACAAGGGCGGCTCTCCGAAGGCTGCTCATGGGGTCAGCGCTAAGTTGAGCGCCTCTTGCTGGGGCATCCACCCTGATGCTGGGCGGCCCAAGTGACCCAAGGCGCACACGCACGCCGCCTGCCAGTCTCCACCCCCCCTCATCTCCCATAACACCAGGGTGGCCAGGGAAGTGGGAATCCTAGGGCCACTCACCCAGGATCACCTCGGGCGGGCGATAATGGCGGGTGGCCACGATGGTGGTGTGGTGTTCGTGGTCAAAGGTGGCGCTACCAAAGTCAGCGACGCGGATGCTGGTATTCTTCACCGACTTCTCCTCACAGCTCTGGGAGGCATAGACCCCACCGTCAGGGGCCTCCTTCGGCCCCTGGAGCACGTCACCCGTCCTCGCCACCCTGCCCTGCTCCCTGAGGGTTTCTTGTTCCCCTACTGTACCTTGTTCTCGTTGTACAGGGTATCAAAGTCAGAATTCACAAACAAGATGTTCTCGGGCTTGAGGTCAGTGTGGGTCAGCTGGTTCTCATGCAGAACTGAGGAGGGGAAGCGTGGAGAGGGCGCGATGAGGAAAGGGGAGAGGCGGGGGGTGGAGAGGAGGCGCCCGGTGCCCGATTCTGACTCCAGCCCTGCGCCCTCCCCGGGGGAGAAACCCCACCCTAGCGCATCCCCCACCACGGGCTGCTTGGGACAAGCCGCCATCAAGGGACCCGTGGCCACACGCTTCTGAATCCATAGGAGTCAAACCTCCCAGGGACTCTGAAGTCAGGGTTTTGGGGATGTGCCTCCATCTCTCGACAGGGAAGAGGCTTGGAGGCGGCCCAATCCACGTTCTGCCTCCAAGGCCTTCCAGACTAACCCCAAGTCTGCAGCCTGGCTCTCTCCCTGAGGGTTCTGCCCCTCGGACACCGATGATGCTTAATGGCCAGGAGCAAGGACGGCAAGAAGAGCGTTAGGTAAGCCGCATCTAACTGCTTTCTGGGCAGCTTCTGGGGCTCCCAATACTTGGGAAACACCGGCTTCTTCTCACCATTATTAGTAAGAAATGCTAAAACACCTTAAAAAGCCCCTTCCGGCCCACCGACTCAACAACAGACGGCCGAGGTTGGGCCATTCCTGGGGATTCCAAAGCTGGACACAGGGTCCTTGAGGCAGGCACCAACTTACATCGTAAGGCATGACAGAGCTGGTACGCCATGTGCCGCACGTGAGGCAGAGGGTAGGGCTGGAAGTTGTTCTCCTTCAGGAACTCAAAAGTATTCTTGCCCAGGAGCTCAAAGGCAATGCACATGTGGCCATGGAAGTTGAACCAGTCGGACATCAGAACACACAGGCTGGGGAGAGAGGGGAGAGAACATTCGTCAGGGGCCCTCCCTGGCCCAACCTCCTTCCCTTATGGATCCAGCTTCCTCCCAGCCCATGGAACACAGAAGAGAGATGGGACCTCCATTTGTGACACCAAAATCCACCAACTCAACGACTCCCAAACAAGCTAAATGACCATTCCCCAACCACAGGGGTTTCCCAATACCCAGAGCTTCAAAGCATTTTCACATTTGGCATTTGGTCTCCTCTCTATGGCCAGTGAGTGGATGGAGGGCTGATGGGGATTCTCCCCTCCTTGGGGCCAAGAAGGCCAGGGGGGCAATGGTGAAGTCTGGAGGAGAATCCCAAGACAGAACGCATTATACGCGACCTCCGACCCAATGCTTAGGTCACACCCCTTGGGTCAGTATGTGCATGGAGATCTTCAGTGAGCCCTCAGACTTCATTTCTACCAAAGTTTCCCACAGAGAGAATTCTCTAGCACCAAGTAGAAAGAGGGGAACACTCAACTCTTGGGGTTCCCGTTTCGGTTAAGGCTCTATGGGGATGGGGAAAGGGCATTTTGGCCCCATGTGCACGTCTGTGAAATCTGGCATGGGCCCCAGAGATCAGCCCGAAGAGGGCTGCCCATCGCTGCCTCTCCTTCCCTGGGCTTTGGGGGACACTTACAATTTGTTCTCTTTGTCCTTCTCCTTGATTTTCTTGAGCACGTTGATTTCTAGCCGGGCCGCCTCCCGGTACTTGCCCACATTTCGGATGATCTTCAGGGCGACCTGTGACTTGCCTCTGTGGGCACAGGGAAAGGTCAGGCTTTAGGGCGTGCCCTGCCCTCCCTTCCCCCCACCCCCTCCCAGCTCCAGGGTGACTTGACCCTCTCTAGGTTCTTGGGAGATGCCAATCTGACAGCTATGAGTTTCTACAACACCCCCACTCCAGCCAGGGCCACACCCTGCTCTTTATGGGCAGGGATGCCCTAAAGCGTTTGATCTTTCTTCACCTGCCCAGCCTAAAGCTGAATTATTAGGAAATGACAATCAGAAGGGGCGGCTAAACCAGCTTCTCCTTTAGAAGGCTCATCTATGGCTCTTGGGCACTGGCTAAGCCAGCCTTGCAAACAATTATCCCGGCTGTCCCGGCCAAGAGCCTGCTCCTCCACCCTTAGGCCCAAGTCCAAGAGCATTAGCAGAGACCTAATCTTTGCTGGAAAGGCTCAGTTCCAGCTGAGAATCACTGGTGCAGCATTTATCACTGAACACTTTCTTTTCTATCTTTCCCAAGCCAGAGAGCCAACACTAAGCGATTTGGGGGAGCCCAGGGTTTGAGTCCCGGCTTCAGCCCTTCAAAGCCCCTCTCTGCGGGTCTCAGTTCCCTCCATAATAAGGCCCTGTGATTCTCCCTCCCCACCAGCCCACTCAGCTCAGATAAGGCACTGCATAGTGCAGGTGCGAGACCTCTTCCGGCTCTGGTTTGGGGCCCGGAAAAGTGAACTAACCCAACTTTGCAAAAATAAATAATATAATAATAACAACAAAGGTCACAGAGTTAAATGGAAATCAGACTGTCATTCAAGCTATACTTGGTGAATAAAGAGATAAGGCCTGAGCTGAGGCGTGCCCACAGAGCACCCTGACCACCCTTTCCACCCTATTGGAAAGAAAAGAAAGATCTGGGTCTGGAGTCAGAGCCCGAGTTCCATCTTGGCATCCCCTTTTAAATGGGACATTTGACCTCCATTTCATTGCCTGTCACATGAGCTGACGTGGAAGAGATGGGTCATTGGTGGCTGGGGAGTCAGGACACCCGGGTCAGGGGAGACTTTGGCCACCACAGGCACTCCCATGCACCCCCAAAAGAAGGGCACTCACTCTAATGAGGTCGAGGACAGGCCCTTCCGGCTCTAGACTGAGCATCCTCTCTCACAAGGCTGCATCAGGAACATGATGCTCTACCCATGGCTGGGGGTTCTTGTCCAACAAGCCACTAAGTCCCTGCTGGGTGCCATGAGCCATGGCAGAAAGCTTAGGGCCTTCAAGCAACCATGGTCAGCGCCAAAGGAGGGTGGGAATCACCAAAGGGAGCCAGGCCCTGGGCTTGGAGCCTCCATAGGAGCAGAGGCCCTGAGGCTGGGCTGTGAACCAGGGGATGAAGCCCCTGGAGGGGACGAGTGAAGGTCTGACATACCCACAGCCATTTAGCCGGGGTCCTCCTGCTCATCCTTGCCCTTCTCCAAGCTGGAAGGAGACAGGGCCTGGGTTGGAGGCCAGGCTCCACCATACAAAATCCGTGTGCTTTAAGGCACATCACGTAAGCTCCTGGGGCCAGGCTCCCTCGTCTGGAGAACAAGGCAGATGGGCTGGACCAGATGGCCTCCAAGGCCACCATCAGCTCTAAACTGATGATTTTAATAGGCTCCTCTAGACAACGCCTCCCTCCCGGTGCAGAGATGCCTTCCACTGGATTCCAACCAGTGATCATGTGTCTGCTCACCTCTGGTACCTGATGTACACTAGAACCTGGTCTAACATACAGAGCTCTGAGTCAGGACCTGGAGGCGGCCAGGCATGTGCCTGGACAAGCAGTAACTGGCCTGGACCTCAGTTTCCTCCCCTGGGACACTGGATGCCCTACAGAACTAAGTCAAAGGACAGTCATTATCGCTGGTGCCCAGGATTCAGGAGATGCTGAGGCCGGCTTCCCTGACTTGAGGGCTGCGCCCATCCCCAAATTCTCTCACTCTGGGCCTTTCTCAGGGAATGGAGCAGAGGCTTCCACCTCACAGTCACTACTGGCTTGTCTGTATTAAGACCTTGGCTCCAGAAATCCACATTCCTCTGGATGCTCCTTCTCTGTGAGCCTGTGCCTCAGTTTCCCAAAGGGAAGCTTCCCTGAAAGCCATTCAGGAGCAAGAAGGAAGAGGCAGGGGCCTGATGGAGGGGCAGGGAAGGTAAGGAGGAGCTCGGAGAGCCAGGGGCAGAAGACAGCCTCGTCTTTACTCTCCAACATCATGAGGTTCACTAGCAGCATGTGGAGAAGGCATCCCCACCATCAGGGAGGACACAGCCAGTCCGAGGCTGCCAGTGATTAATGAGACATAACAACTTGCAGGGTTTATGTCTAGCCTTGCATACTGGTGTTTCCTTATCCAGAGTGGAAGAAGTAATTTGCCTTTTGTGGCCCTGGTTCCTGGGAAACCAAGAGTAAGTGAAAACACGTGGCACTAATAGCAGACAGGTAAGCCTTAAAGAATCCAGCCACAGGCAAAGAGATGCTTTCAGGAAGAAGCCCCAGGGCCCCAGCTGCGCATTTCTTCTGGCTCTGGGCAGGAGCTTTCCCCCTCTGACTTCTCCAAAGCTTGCATACTGTGAAGTAAGGGGGGTCCGTGGCAGCAGCAGCGCCCCAGGGACAACTAAGCTCTCCTGGCTCCAACCCATAGCAGGGTCGGAAGCGTTCTGTGCCCCGGCCTGGCAGGTTGTAGCCTGTGGGCAGAGCCGTCAGTCTATAGGCCCGTCTCTGAGCGCCTCCCCACCGGGGCCAGCCCCAAGGTCCGGCCCTCCCCACTCGCTCACCTGGCATGGTCCAGACACTCCACCACCTTGCCAAAGGTGCCTTCCCCGAGGCTTCCCACGATCTCATCTAGGAGAGAAAAGAAGCCGAGCATGAGGACCCTGAGTGCGAGGGGCTGGCAGCTCCTGCAAGATCACAGCATTCAATTCTCAAAAACAAAAAAGGTTTCTCTCTCACTGCTACACTCTTTAAAAACAGAAGTTGCTAGTGTCTGCTTCATTCAGGCAATTACTGGTCGGCCCGCTAGCGAGCCACAAGCACTAGCGGCCCCTCCGGGACAACAAGAGAGGCCTCGTCTAACGGGGGGGTAAGAAAGTAGAGAGGTAAAGTTTTACGAAAGGTGGCTGTACATCGCTCTTGGAGCCAATCGCCGATCCGGCACACCAGGTGGCCCTCCTTGTCATCTTCCACACTCCTGCTGCTGCGCTTACTGCTCTGTTGGCTTCTCTGTGAGCACCGCCCCCCGAAACGAAACGCCATCCGACCAATTGCATGGCGGGCGGTTCCGAGTGGCAGTTGGAGGCGTCGGTCAGAGGCAGAGGCGGGCCGAGGCGATGAGGAGACGGCGGCCGGTGGTTGGTTGGTTGGTTGGATTTTCCAGATCCCAGCATTTCATAAGGCACACAGCATATATAACGATAGGGATATTGCAAGGGACACGTCAAGACACAAACTGACTTCAAAAACAGAAAAGTAAAAAACAGCTACAGGTATGTAAAGAAAACTGGCATTATCTATAAGTGGGACGTCGCAGCCGAACGGAAGGAAAAACCGGCCTCTGCTCCTGACGGGGCCAGAGTGTGGAAGGTCCACGGCCCCAGGGTTCCCACCACCACGCTTCCTCCCACTGTGCCCCACCATCTTTGCCCTTGGGGGGCCAGGCGGCAGCTTAGCCTCCTCCAGACCATCACCCCGGGGTGATGGCACACCTGGAGAGCGACGCAGGAAAGGAGCTCGGCCTCGCTGGCTGCCCCGGGCATGGAGCCCCGTCCGGCTCCTCAGAAGCAGAGGACCTGCCCGCCGCGAGGGGCGGGAGAGGGGGAGTCTTCGCTACTGATGTGCTCCCCGGGGTTCCCGTCCTGCCCCTCACCTGCTTTGGCTCTGCCCTTCCTGCCTTGCTTGCTCCCGATCGAGAGCTCTTCAAGCCCAGACTACCAACCACGGCCGGCACAGGCCTTTCCTCCCTGAGCTGCTCTCTGAGCCTGAGTGTCCAAAACTACAGCAGGATGATTTCCAACACAGGTGCTCCTTCTGCCACGCTCTACCTCTGCTATCAAGAGACCACGGTTCAAAAGCAACCCTAATCCTCCTGGTATATCCAGTGGGCCCTCCGAGCTAACCAGAGGGCCTTCCAATGCCAAGCTGACCCACACTGGTCCTGCTCCGGCTGCTGCCCTACCCAAGGACAAAAGAAGCCACAGGACTCACGTGAGGTCCAAGAAACAGTCACGGGGCACTCACTTCCCATGCTGGCTGTGGGCCAGAAGGTACAGGGGTGCCATCCCTGATCCCCTCCCCCCACAACGCAAGGAAGGGAGAGGGAGGCATGTGTGCCATGGGAACGTCAGAAATGAAGTCGCAGACCCTAGAAACTGTCCTACAGAAGAATACCAGACAGGTTGCAAGACCACACTTTGGATTTCACGATCCTCATTAAATGTTTTACACACACATGCACACATACAACACACACACACACACATACACACACACGTGCACACATATAGTTATTCAATATTTCTTACATTTACACATGAGGCAGACAAGGGACTTCATCCCTTCCACTAAAACAATCACTTCTCAAGGTACTTAAAGACTGAGATAGGGAGAGGTGGATTAGCAAGGAGAGGGGGAGGAGGAAGAAGAGGAGGAAAGGAGCCAACCCTGAAGCCATTTCACTCATGATTCTTGACTTGTTGGGGTTATGTGTTGCCACAGCAGAGGTAACGAAAAAAATCTATTCTGGTAATTCCTGATAGTCTTTGCTATCAAATCATTCATTTTTGCAAATTAGTTCCAAACTGTGTGATTTGCCCCCCTTCCCTGTCATTTCCACTTAAAAACCCCAGCATGATACAAATAACTCCTACCTCTTGCTCATTTAAAAGAAGCAAGAGCAGAAAAAAATCTCCTGGGGTTTAAGGTCGGAGGGAATGATTTCCAATTGGGATGGCTGCAAATACAGCCAAATCCTTGTCCACACATGGAGAAAGTCCCTGTCTCTCAGGTACCAACATTCTCCATCTTCAAGGATTGGGGCTTAGGAAAAGGAAGTGATTTTGTGGAGCGGAGGCAAAAATCAGACCCAAGGACACATGAGGTATAAACCAAACAGATCCCATTCAACACCTGGGAGCAAAGGAAAAGAGAAACCAACTCCAGATACTCTGTCTGGTGATGCCGACCCAGATTGCAAAAAGCCTCCCTGATTTGATTTCACTGGGCACCCCCAATGCCCAGATCAGAACTCAGATACAGACACAGGCCCAGGTGCCAAACCAGGTGCCGGAGCCAGAGGTCGCGACAGGTGCTGCTGCTGCCCCTCAAGAAGGCTGGAGTATCAGGCTGACGCCTGCTATGTCGGCGAAGGATCGAACAAACAAGACACACAGGAGGGTTCAGAGGTACTCACCCAGGTCAAATACACCTGAAAGGAGGCTAAAGAAAGGTGAGGGCACCAAACAATGGCCAGCTCGCTCTGGCCACTACTCACCGAGGAGGCGCTGCTACAAGACCTGGTGCGGCGTTTGCGGCAGTGATGGGGGTGCTTGCGGGTACGATGCTGGTCCCTCTCCCGTGATCTCCTGCGATGGTGTGAGCGGGCTGAGTAATAATCCTCTCCAAAGGAAGGGCTTCGCTCCTCAAACCTGTAGTTGTCGCTGTCCCGACGCTCCCGGTATCTCCTTTGGTAGGGCAGGCGGTCATGGCTACGTGATGGGGAAAGGTCAGGGTGAGCAAAGGAGGACCACTGCTGAGTTCCCCTCTATGCCAAGGGCCTAGGAAAAGTCTGAAATCTGGCTAGCCTGACGCAGCCCTTGCTGTCCACTGCCGTGAAATGGGGTCACTGCTAAATCAAAGGCAAGCCAATCAGGAAGCATAAATCCTCCTTAGCAGGGAGGCAGCTACATCAGCTTCCTCGAGGGCCTTCCAAAGGGAGGGAAGTCTCCCTGCTTAGCCATAAGTATGTCCTGCCCACTGCAGAGGCTGAAGGTTCTAGTATTAAGAGGAGAAAGGTTTCCAGGCTTTCCTCTTTAACTCAAAGCTACTGCCTAGGGAGGACAGCAAGATGTATCCTTGGGACAAAGGACAAACAGAGACCTGGAGGGATGACTCCATCATCATCCATCTCTCAGAAAATGGGTGACCAGGTTGTTCTAGCTAAAACTGGCTGGACAGCACCGGGCCTAGAGAGAAAGAAAGGACCTGAGTGTTCTCCCAGGTTGGATGGCTAATAAGAACCACAGAGAGGGAAGAGAGCCAAAAGATGGGAGAAACAATCTGGCAAGTGAGGAAGGACATGTTACCTGAGAAGAGAAAGAAGACAGAGATGGCCAAAGAATAAGAAAAGAGTTTATGAAAGAAACATGAACTATCAGCAACCATGTGAAAGACAGCTCAGATCACTCACAACAACAACTTCAGCCCCAAACAGGAAGCATCAAACGGTAAAAGGAAAGATTAGATAGGTGACAGGAGTCTGAATGTGGTAAGATGAGCGTACTGAAATATTGTGATGCTTGTGGGCTGCTCTGACCATTCTAGAAAATGATCTGGAAACACATAAAAAAAAAACTGCTGGCCAAGATGGCAGAGTAGCTAGAAGCTATGAGCTCCCCTCATGACTCCTCCAAAGAGATCCAGACCAGGCCAAAATCCAGATTGGAAAACCTAAGACAAAATTGAAAGAGGGTCCTTTGTCCAGCACAGGGATCCAAAAAGAGAGGCCTGTGGATACAGGGAAGGCTGGGCCCCAGAGCCAGCACAGAGAGGCCTGAATCAGGATGGGCTGAAGCAATCCTACAGTTCATTGCTCAGCTTGAAGTCACAGATCACAGTGCAATGCAGGGGGGCTGTAAGGAGTGGTCACAAACTCTGCTCAAAAAGTTATCAAACTGTGCACACCCTTTAACCCAGCAGTGTTACTGGGCCAGTATCCCAAAGAGATCTTAAAGGAGGGAAAGGGACCCACGTGTGCAGAAATGTTTGTGGCAGCCCTTTTTGTAGTGGCAAGAAACTGAAAACTGAGTGGATTCTCAATTGGAGAATGGCTGAAAAAATTATGGTATATGAATGTTATGGAATATTATTTTTCTGTAAGAAATGACCAATAGGAGGAATACAGAGAGGCCTGGAGAGACTTACAGGAACTGATGCTGAGTGAAATGAGCAAGACCAGGAGATAATTGTACATGGCAACAACAAGACTATACAATGATCAATTCTGATGAATGTGACTCTTTCCAACAATTAGATGATTCAGATCAGTTCCAATGATCTTGTGACATCTACACCCAGTGAAAGGACTGTGGGGACTAAGGGTGGATCATAGCATGGCATTCTTATTCTTTTTGTTGTTGTTTCCTTGCGTTTTGTTTTCTTACTCATTTACTTTTCTTTTTTATCTGATTTTTCTTGTGCAAAAGAATTGTATAAATGTGTTTATACATAAAAAAAAAAAAAATCTACCTACTGAATTAAAAAAAAAAAAAAAAAAGAGTGGCCACAGACCCTGGGAGAGTGAGGACAAAGTAAAAAGAGACTCAGAAGCAAATGGAAGCTGTGAGTCTGGGAACTCATAAGCAGAGTGGGCAGCCCAATCTGAAAAGCACAAGAATGTGAGACCAGAAGGGGACCTCTAGTTCTGTACCTCAGAACAAGTAGAGCTCTCCAGCTCTCTGATACAGGGGACTCCAGCAGCAGTCTAGTAAGCCTCCAGATGTGGTAAGTCCAAATACAGGGAAAGAGGTCAGAAATCAGGCTTTGCCCTGGATCAGACCACTCCAAGCTTACTGAAATCTTAGAGGTCTCCAGCATGAGATGTTTCTGTACTATAATAATACAACATTCAATACCCCCAAGAAAGCAGTAGCAGGACTGACCCAGATAGTTCTTCTAAAAAAGCACCAAGTATAATCCTAGAGTCCAAAATCAAGAAAATGGAAGAATGAACAAAGAAACAGACAAAAGAAAAAGAAAGAATTCCACCATAAAAAGCTATTATAGTGTTAGAGACACTCAAAACACAGACCCAGAAGAAAAGCATGACTCCCAATATATCTAAAAGCAAAACCTCAAAACAAACAAATAAAAAATCTAAACCATAGCTTGTACAAGGTTCAATTAACCTTAGGAGAGAAACAGCAAGGGGTTTGTTTTGTTTTGTTTTGTTTTTTAAGAGTTAAAGTTGTTTCTATAGATGAATCTGGAGGAAAAAAAATTAGAAAAGAAATGAGGTACAAAACTTTGTCCAAGCAATAAACTCCCAGAAAATCAGAATGAACTAAACAGACGCTAATACCTCCACCAAACAGCAAGAAACAAACAAACAAAAAAAAAAAGTCAAAAGATTGAAAATATAGAAGAAAACATAAGAAAAATTAATGAACTGAAAAAAGATCAAGGAGGGAGCAATGAAAGAATTATTGGTGTACCTGAAAGTCATGACCAAAAAAAAAAACAAAGCTAGACATATTTTTAAAATCATCGACTACTGCCACATCTCTTAGAACCAGAAGGCAATGCAGAAAAGGAAAGGATCCATCAGAAACCTCCTAAAAGTCTTCCTGAAATTCAGTTTCCATATTAAAGAAAAAATACTGCAAGTAGCCAGAAAGAAAGAATTAAAGGATCAAGGAGCCACAGTCAGGACCACACAAGATTCAGCAGCTGTCACTATAAAGAAGTAGAGGGCTTAGAATACAAGGCAAAGCAAATGATCAAGAACAATAGCAAAACAATCTAATGCTCACAGGGAAAAGAGAGAATTTTAATGAAAGAGGATTTCTAAACATTCCTAGTGAAAAGGGCAGAGCTGCATCGAAGTACAAGTACAGAAGTCAAGTATACTCCAAGAGTAGACAAAAGTGAACAATTCAAAAGAACAAAGGTAAACTGTTTACATTCTAATATGCACAGATGATACATGCATCCCCTCCAAACCCTATCATTATCAGAAGTCATAATAGGAAGTCTAATTAGAGAGCCTGGGAGTAGTTCTGTTGTTTTGAAGATCTTCAAAGAAGCATGGAAAGGGAGAAGAGGAACACCTTAGGGAGGGAAAGGGAGAGGAAAGACGGAAAATTATTTCATGGGGTACACAACTAAAAGTCAAATAAAGAGGAAGAAGTAGGGGAGAATGATACTTGAACTTCATTATCTTCGGAATTGTTCAAAGGAATGATGAATACACATGCACAGAATTGAGTGTAGAAATACATTTCACTAAACAGAAAAAGAAAAATTGTAGAGAAAAAAGGGAAAGAAGGTGAGGGAATAAAAGGAATGATACATTAAGTGAGGGATTAGCCCTAAGCAAAATAAACTCTAACTGGGGATGTGAAAACTTCAGATGCTCTTTTTGTGTTGGCAAAGAACTAGAAACTGAGAGGCTTTGCATCCAATCTGGAATGGTTAAGCAAGCTCTGGTATGTGAATGTGATAAGAGTGCTATTGTTATAAGGAATGACAAAGGAGAAGATTATCAAAACTTCTCCTTTGTCATTCCTTATAACAATAGCACTCTGCTAAGACTTGTAGGAACTGACACAGAATGAAATGAGAGCGATTTATGACAAGCAACTGTGAAAGACTTATGACTGTGATCAGCATAATGACCCAATGTGATTTCTGGGTGGGGAGGATTCAAGAGTGTAGAGTAAGGTTTATTTTGGGGGGTATGTTTCATGCAGGAATTTACTTATTTGCTTATTTATATTATACATATATTTGTAAGAAGAGGTTTGGTTTTTTTTCCCTCTCCGGTTGGGGGGGGGAGGAGTTGGAGAGAGAGAACATAGATTTTTTGCTAACTAAAAAAATATTAAATTACATTTTTTTTTAACTCAAGAAGGGAGATAGAAGGAAAGTAAAATAGATTTCTATTAATTTAAAAAAAAGTTCAATTAACTTTTGATCTACTTTTGCTGGCAATATACCCCAAGGATGTTAAAAACATATAAAAAAGGCCCCAAAACATAGGAATATATTCATGGCAGCATTTGTGTGTATGTGTGGCAGCAAAAACAAACAAAAACAACAACAAACCATCCATAGATTGAGAAATGGCTGAACAAATTATGGGAACACAACAGAATACACATTAACATATTACTAGATTGGAGCATCACACAGTAAAATCACGTAAGAGCACAGAATTCAGAGAAGACCTGTCTGGACTGATACAAAATAAAGCAAGCAAGCAAGCCAGGAACCAATATTGACAAGGCCTACCAAGACCAGTAAAACAAAAATGCTAATCATTCTTGGATCACTAAGGGAGAAATGAAAAAATGCACCTCCCCTTTTGTTTGGAGGTAAGGGACGAGTGCAGAATTCAACATGTTAGCAGTTGATTGTGTTTAATAGTTTCTATTATAAAGGCAGTCAAAGATAGGGTGAGGATAATCCTAAAACAACTATGATGCAAAAACAAAAGGTATCAGTAACACTTGAAAAAATGTACACAACAAGTAACCATGACTTGTAGTAAGGAGCATGTAACAGAAAGAGATGAATTTTTAAATATTGCTATCTTGTTTTTGTATCTTGCTCATTTCCAAATGTATCCCTGCTTCCTCAGCCTGACAGACCACTTCTTACAGCACAACTGAAAGAGAGGCGCACAAAGGGCCGTACAACAGCCCTCCACCATGTCCTGCAGGGCCTGAACCCCCTGGGGCTCTGGCCCTCCCCGCTCTGGGGCTGAGCTTCACACTAACCATGACCACAGCGTTCCAGCTCTCTAGCTTGTTCTTTCCACTTACGTGGTCACACTCGGCGTGTCCCCTACTTTCCTGGCTCTGCTCATCTCTCTATGTCAGTCCGAATTCTCTACTTGCTTCTCTGAACTCTCTGCATTCACCATTCCTAAGGCAGAGTAATGCTCCAGTCTATTAATGCATTATAGTGTGTCCAAAGGAGCTATGGCCCTTTTGACTCTATTCCCAGTTCTCCTAGAACAAAAGGAGCTGGTAGGACTACTTGGGTGAATAGAGATTCCCTCTTTCTGTTTTTTGGGGTTTTTACCTCCTTGGGGTATGGGCCTAGCAGAGGAATCTCTGAACCAAAGGACCAGGGTTTTCTCACTTCCAGAACAGCTGCACCCACTGACAGCTGCACCCAGAGTGTATTGGTGCTCCTGTGTTCTGAAGTTCCTCCAACAGAGATTATTTCAATCCTTTGTCATCTTGGTCAATTTGTTGAGTGTGAGATGTAAGTGGTTTTGATTTGCATTTCCCCTATCAGTAAAACAAAGAAATCTTTCACTTCTTTTCATAATGTGCAATTCTTCTTTTGGCAATTAGGAATGGCTCTTGGGTCTTATATATTTTTGTTAATTCCCACATAAATATGTGAGGATATCAAATATTAGTAAGAACTGATACAAAATGTTTTCCCAATCAACAATTTACCTTCTCATCTAACTACACTGCACTGATTTGCACAAATTTTTTTTTTTCAAATTCAAGTAATCAGAATTTTATTCTTTTTATTTTATCTTTTGTGATTTTCTCTATTCTTTACCTAGTTAAGACCTCTCCTCTAGTCCTAATGGGTAGACAGAGATATGGCATAAAATAATTTAGCAAAGGAAAAGAAGGAACAATGGTAACAGAATGGAGTCATGGCAATAAGCCTGGCCCTTCAAGGAAAGTAAGACAAGGTCTGGAAACTAAGGATGAGGCACTTAAATTCTCCACAGAAAGAAAGGAAGGGCCAGTGGAGGAGCTGAACAAGAGTGGACATAACAGGGCCATCCTCCTGGGACCATCTTCTACTTCACTGTTAAGAGTCATAATAAAATGCTGCCCATTACTCAACCTACCCTTCTTATTCCTAATTAGCTCTCACCTTCTGGATCGAGATCTTCTAGGGGGAAGTGGTTCCCTTCGAGACGGGTATCGAAGTCTCCCCTCGTGTTCCCGGCTGTAAGACCTCCTCCTCTTCCATCTGTGACTTAGGTAAGAGTCCTGCTCGGGGGAGCGGTATCTTTTGCAGTGGTGCATCTAGGACACAACAGAAAGACTTGATAGAAATGCCAGCAGGTTCCATCTGGGACACAGGCAGCTGGCTCCAGGGACCGGGTTCCCAATCTATCCAATGTGGAGCCTGGGAAACTTGTCATGTCAGGGGGAATACTAAAGAGGGGCCCATTGTTCTAGCTTTGAAAACAAGTTCTCTTCTCCCCAAGCATAGCTATTAATCAAGAAAAAAACTGAGGTTGTTCCAGACAAACAGGATAAACCTCCTGTGTGCTGCAGCTAATGAGTAACACTTTCCTAATAAAGAACAACAGACTTCTTCCATTAAAAGATTGGTTGCAGATACCAACAACCTAGGCCTGAAGACCTCCTGGCCTGACTTGGAAAAGACTTTAGCAGGGTAAACAGGTTCTGCAGCTCTGGTTCTATTTCAGGAATAGGGGGCATATCGTAAGTAGCCCAGTCTGAAGAGTTATGAAAGATGCAAGATGGGTATCATCTAAGTATGATCCAAAGAGAGCAGGGATATGGGGGTATATCAGCATTATTGATGATGGTGAGGAAACAAAAAGTCATTCATTTCCCTGCATTAATTCTCTGCTGTCCCAAAACTGGACTCCATTATTTCTTCTAAAGCAAAAGTTTGCTTATAGAAAAAGGACAAGGAGAAGCAATGAATGGTGACAACCTTGAATTAATTATGAAGAAAGATGAAGGCAAACACTACCTAGTCTGGGCACTCAGTACACAAAAGGTTAACTTAGCCAGTCAGGTTAGACATTGGATAAGAATCTGGCTAGGAATCCAGAAAACTGGTCCTACTGACCTTTGCTTGGTCCTGATCCTAAAGACCTTTGCCAGTGTCCTTTCTGCATTAGGTATCTGCAGACATTGCTCTGGAAAGCCAATTTAGCCTGGCCTGGCCATAGCAAGTGCCTCTAGCACCTCACTCTGCCTTTACAGCTTGGAAACACCGGTGCCCCAAAGTGTGCCAACCAGAAGGGCTCTTTAGGCCCAAACTAGTCTTCAAAGCTCTGGTCCCATCCACCTTCAAACCTTGTCTAAGAGAGGAAGTCCCCAATCTCTCTCTCCTAGGTGAAGGAGCAGCAGGATGGGATAATCCTCCCTGAGATTTCTACTATTCTGATGACATCACCACAGGATTCCCCTGATCCTCCCAAACAAGATGGACTCCAGGTTCCCTATTCCACCAATTCCAAAGTATCGGATGTGGAGGCCCCGCCACAGAACATGCCTTTTTGTTAGCTTGATTCCACACCCGTCCCTTAACTCTCACTCCCTCACGTCACCACTTAGGTAGAATGATTCTCCACTTGGCTGGTCAATTCTGGACTTACTGCATTGCTTACTAAATAGGGCAGTGAATAAATGAAATTCTGGCCTGGGTGACTACTCAGACTTCCCATATGACTGGCAATTTACCATCCCCTTCACAACTCCTACCTTATAAGGCTGAAGAGGTACCTACAAAGTAAAGCTCCAGAGGGATAAATATTCCATAGCATAGAGGCATTGCTAACCATTTCAGATTGAATTTGGATTAATGCTTTATGTTGAAAAAAGCTTTTTAAGATCAGCTGACTAATGTTACATTAGTTTCCTGTAATTATCCTGAAGGCTAAGCACCCAAGCTGGGGAATAAAAATAAGTATCTAATAGCCACCAAAAATGTTTCACTGTGGCTGAAATAGAGGCCAGGCCTGATTCATCTTGACATTTCAATGCAGATTCCCATCCTCAATCACATGAAGTGATTCAGGATCTTTAAGACAAAGATTACTTTCTGAATCCCTAACATCATCTACACGTAATCATCCAGGTAGGTTTTACAGTATTTCTTCAGTGCTTTAAAAAATCTGGTTTCACTAGGGACAGCTAGGTGGCACAATGGATAGAGCACCAGCCCTGAAGTCAGGAAGATCTGAGTTCAAATCCAACCTCAGACACTTAACCCTTCCTAGCTGTGTGACCTGGGCACTTAATTCAGCAACTGCCTCAGCCAAAAAAGAAAAAATCTGACTTTATTGATGTGAGTGATCCCAATTATCATACTGATCATAACCTCTCTTAGCAAGGTGCTATGGCCTCCCTCTCACCCATTGCCAAAGAACATTTTTCACCCTATGGCAACCCTGATGACAAGTCTCTTCACATTCAACCAGGCTAATCTTCAAACATAAATCCTGTGTCTGGCCTTGTCCTTGAAGGCCCTCCCAACTTAGGAAGACCTTGCCAGAGTTTGGATTTCATGTGCACAGCTTTGAAGGACCTGAATCAGCTCCAGGCCACAGCAAGATACCAGTGGAGTTCTTAAATAATGATGATGACATAATTTGCATTTTATAGCACTTTAAGGCTTGTAAGGTGCTTTACAAATTTTATCTCATTTTATCCTCAACCCAGAGAAGTGAGCACTGTTATCACTATCTTACAGATGAGGGAACTGAGGATGGAGTGAACTGTCTTGCCCAGAATGCCACATATAGTGACTGAAGCAGAGTTTGAATTCTAGTCTTGACTCTTAAGTGCAGCATTCTATCAACTGAGCTACCTAGCTGTGTCCAAGATGGCACTTTCACAGAAGAATGTCTCACCGATTCCAAGATGACACTCTATGCAGTCTATCAGAACAACGGCCAGCTCTATGCCTAAGTAATGATGATTTTCAATAATACTGCTGGGTTATGTTAAACTAATCAAGGGTATCATATTGCTTCAAATCTAAACCATATTCCCCCCCAAAATCTAGTTTATATCAAACTTATGTGGCTTGTAATAATATTCTTTGTTCCGTACAGATAGTTTAAACCTTTCCAGATGCATTAAGAGCTAAAGGAATCTCAATGGATGTTCCTGAAACTGGAAGGGCAGCAGAATCCCTAGAAAGTTTTCATTAGCAGACCAGCCCTGACCCCTTAGAAAGAGAGAATCTCACTGCAAAGTCCAATGACTTTCTTGTCTTTCTTCCCACTGCCCGGGCTGGACAGGACCAGTGAGAGGGAAGGTGAGTTAGGTGGGAGAGGAGATTCCACCTCCCCAAAAGTACATCCATTTGAAGTGGAAATCTTCAACATAAAGAAGATCCAACTCACTTCCAGCTGACCAATGATGGACAGAAATAACTATACCCAGAGAAGGAACACTGGGAAGTGAATGTAAATTGTTAGCACTACTGTCTATCTACCCAGGTTACTTATACCTTCGGAAGCTAATAATTAATGTGCAACAAGAAAAAGGTATTTACACACATATATTGTATCTAGGTTATATTGTAACACATGTAAAATGTATGGGATTACCTGTCATCGGGGGGAGGGAATGGAGGGAGGGAGGGGATAATTTGGAAAAATGAATAAAAAATTAAAAAAAAATTAAAAAAAAAAAAAAGTACATCCATTTGTCCCACAACTGCCCACCTGTAGGTAACTAAAACCCTTTCTGCTGCTTTTAACTCAAAGTGGCTCCATGGAAGGTCACAGAACTGAGAAGCGGACAGAGCAGAAACCATATGGCCAGTATGTAAAGCCTGTTGGCTTCCCGTTGGCAGCACATACACAGAAGCCTGCTGAAATCTTAGGGTCCAACTACTGTTTCCAAAAGAGAATAATGGAAAATAATTACACATACACAATACATAATTCTCCACACATATGTGTGCATGTATACACATAAAATATGTATACATAAAATACACAAGAGCATGTGTTTTTCCACGTGTGTATATTCCTCTCAAGAAGATTTCGTTTTAGAGATGAAATCCACATTTAGGGGCTGCCTCATTCACACCAATATAGAATTTTAAAACGCACTTGGGTGAAAAGCTGCCCATGCCCAACTTAACATCAAATACCACTTCCAGGTTCTCCTCCTTCCAAGTCCTAAGGGCCATTTCCCAGACTCACTGAGGGCCAGGAGGGCCCAACACATTCAGACACCAAATTTGAGGTGAGCCACAGAACAGAATAGTTTTTAAAAAGTCTTCCAAACCTGCTCTTAGTTTTCCTACCGCACGCTGAGCAATGGGAAAAATCAGACCAAGTCCAGATGCCACACTCCGAAGCTGCCAGCTGCCTGCCCAGAGGTACTAAGGGCACAGCCTCCTTGTCAGCTTTTCACATGTTGCTGGCATGAGGAAAACTGGGCTAACGAGAACATCAAGCCCAGCCACGGCTGGCACCTGCTCTCTCCCTGGACCCTGACCAACTGAGTCCCCCACAGTTATTGCGGACTGCTGCCTCCGCTGCGCAGCCTCATCCCCTGCCACCTCTCAATCGACACCACAGAGGTTGAAAATTTTTCTTTTCAAGGGCACTGGAATTGGGGCCAGAGGAAGGAAGGTGGAAGGCAGCCAAGTGTGCCTTGCCAGAGGGGTTGTCTCTGCAAAGTCCTACCCAGGCAGAACGAGGGGGAGGTCAAACCACACCGCCAAAGGTGAGGAAAGCCACAAAGGAAAAGATCTGGGGTGTTCACAAATCAACTAAGAAAACACAGGCCCCACTGCAGCAGCTCAAGTATCTCTTTCATTTTCAGGACTGGAATTATCACAACAAAAACACTGCTCTTTTCCTCAGCCCAGGGCACAGCTGGGGCACAGCTGTGAATACTTATCGCACTTTGGGGACTCCCCACCCTTGCTTTCCTGGAATAGCCGGTACCTTCACTGGGGTTCTGCAGCTCATCCTCCTGTCCTTCACCCCTCCCTCCAACCACAGTCTCAGTTTCCAAAGGGTGCCATATGGTGTCCAGCCAGAGCAAGTGGGGGGGGTAGTAAGGTGGGACCAACCCAAACATCTGACCGAGTCCTAGCCACACCTGCCGATGGGCTGGGCAGCGCTGACTACTTTTGGGGGGGTAGGAGGGGGAGAAAGGCATTTGTGGAGCGCTAATCTTTCCAACATGGAGATTTCAGGAGTGCAAAGAAAAGGTCTATTTCAAGGGTGAAATCTACCAGTGGATGGATTTCAGGATACTGATACTGGCAAAGGGGGGAAGGGCAGGTGAAAGATGCTAAAGTCTGAGTCAGTGAGGATTTTATGGACAGTAACATCTTAGCAAGAGTCGCCTGGGAGGGGTTTTCAGGGAGTGGGGGGATTATGGAGGCCAGGAATCCGACCCTTTGGGAAGACACAACTCATTAGGCCCAGTTTCGGAGATGAGGGGCTTGTTAAACGGGGAGGGAAGGAAGGGGCCAGGGAGAATCTGGGGATGGGAGGCTTTAAGAGGAGGCAGAGACTTGGAGGGGAGAAGACTTTCAGGGCGGGGAGAGGATGGAAATTTTAGGGGGAAATGGAGATTTTAAAGAAAAGTGGATGGGGATTTTAAGGGCATCCATCATGGGGGAGGAGAACTGTACAGCCAGGAACGCCGTGGGCATGTCATCTTGGGGGCTGGGAGGTTTGGGGAGAATTTTTAGGGTTTGGGGAGGAGTAACTTAAAGGAGAATTTGGGCTTTAGAGGCAAGCAGGCTTTTAAAAGCATGGGGTGATTGAAGGGGGAGGAAGAAATGAGGGTTAACGGCAGAGTTGGGAGGGGAAGGATTTGGGGGGGGTTAAGAACATGGGGGGGGAACTGGAGGGAGAAGCCCGAAGGGTTATGGTCAGGGGGCGATTTTAAGAGCAGGGTGGATCTCGGGGGAGAAGGGAATGGGGGGTAAGAGCAGCGCGGGGAGGATTTTAAGAGTTGGGGGCTATTTTAAGGAGGTGGGACTTCCGAGGAGGGGAGGGGGGAGCGCCTTAGGGACAGCCGAGGGCCGAGACCTCCCATAGCCCTCAGGCCCGAGCCAAGGATCCCGGGAGGGTCGGGTCGGGGTGGGGCTGAAGGGCCCAATGGGGGTTGGCGGGGTCAGGGGTGAGAGGTCAGCGCGGAGTGAGGGAGGGCACCCGGAGGGGGAGGAGCAGCCTCCGCGGCCATCCGCAGTCACAGCCCGCACCTCACGCACCCGGCCTGAGGGAAGGGCAGGGCAGGGGAGGGGGCTGACAATGACGGCGGGGGGTCTCACCGTCTCCCGGGCGCTCCAGCTCCAGCTAGGCCCCGCTCCCAGCTCCTGGCGCCTCTTCCGCTTCCGGCTCCGGGCTGCGGCCTCCGCCCGCGGCGGCCCCGCCCCTCCCCTGCCCTGGGCTCCCCTCCCCCCTCCGCAGCTGCGGCCCCGCCCCGCCTGGCCCTACGTGCCGCCGCCGCGGCCCCGCCCCCTCCGTCCCTTCGTACGGCCCCCGCGGCCCCGCCCCCTCCCTTTCCTGCCCCGCCCTGCGTGCCGACGCCGCGGCCCGGTACACACCCCTTCTCGGTTTCTCCCCGCCCCCGACCCTAGAGCGGCTCTCCAGCACTTCCTCGGTGCCGCTCTATCCTGGCACTCTGTGTCCCTGGAGGACTGGCCGGTCCTCGGCGGGCAGGCTACTCTACCCAAACGTCCGCTGCCGGACCCGCCTCCGTGGCCCTCCCCCTCTCGGCGCCACGTGGCGACATACCTGGACGGGGCCGTGCGACTTCCGCTCGGCAGCAGCTCAGTCGTGACATGCCCCGCCTCAGACCGCATAGGAATCCCCTACGCGGGCTCAGTCGCGACCGGCCCTCCTTGGGTGGGGTTATGCGCGGCTCTAGTCGCGATCGGAGCCCTTCCCCGTTCGGCCAGATCGCCAAATCTCAGAATATGAAGACCCCCGGGAGAATTCCTAGCCAGTCCCTTCGCCCTGCGAGTGGTCATCCATCTAGTGGTTGAATACTTGCAGAGATGGGGAGCTCATTACCTGTCAGGGGAGACACCCACCGAGACAATTCTGGGGGTTGAGACTTGGGAGCCCTGCACACCCGTCTCTGGCAAGCGCGGTGGCGAGTGCTCGGTCCGAGCCGGCCAGCTGAGACTGCGGGGCAGCCTTCAGTGCCCCTCCTGCGTGCCAGAGCGGCGGCGGCAGCCGGCCGTGCTCAGTGCCCCACGGACGCTGCAGACGGGGGGCCCAAGCAGGAGGCGGAAACCGCGCGGCCCTGCCCCAGCCCCCTCCCCCGCACCGCCTCTCGGCGAAGCGGAGGCTCGGGAGGGGACCTGGGTCTGCGGTCAGTGATTTCTGGCTGACTGACCCCTCCCGCAGGCCGGCCCGGCCCTCTCCGCCCTCTGCTTCCCCCCGGCACTTCCCGCTCACCGGCGGCTGTCAGCCCCTCTCCTCCGAGGCCGAGCAGCACCTGGGGCACACTGGGGAATGCTCGGGCATAAGCCGAGCTCCTCAGACTTTTTAAATGGGGGCCGGCTCACTGTCCCTCAGGCTGTGGGACGGCCTCACCTCTGTCTCCGCCCCTCAGCCATTTGCCGAAACCCGGCGGGCGGCCCACGAGAACCCCTGGGCATAAGAAGGGACGGGAAACACCGACTTTGTCAGGGGCCCCCATCAGGAGCTGAGGGGGGTGGGGGGAGGAGGAAGTGAAGGGAGAAAAATGTAAACAACAACTCACTCAGCGCCTCCGAGAAGCCAAGCCCCTTCCCTCTCCCACCAATGCCCTCTCACCACTGCCCGAGCCAGTCACGCCCCCCTGGGGCCTCTGCTGCGGTCGGAGAAATGGGCTCTCCCGTCCGGCTGAGTCTTCAATGGGCTTCGGAAACACCACGTGCAGCCCGAGTCTGCCCGCTGAGTCACCGCCCCAGGCCCGTGGCTGAGTGCGGGGAGCATCTCCCCCTCCGGCCCGGGCGGCCGCGCCCTCGCGCGTCTCTCAGAACCCCTCCGGCGCCGGGGGCCCCGCGCCGTGCCACCTCCTTTCCCGGTCCCTGCCGTGGGGACTGGGGGGGGGGGGGAAGCTTGCTCCGCTCTCCCTCAGAGGCGAGGGCTCCTCTGGGCTGAGACTACTCCCGTGGCTTCTTCCTGTGTCCCGGTGACTGGGGTATCACGGAGCCCCTTCTCCACTAACTACAAGTCAAAGAAAGCCTTCCGCCCCCTTGTCACCCGGACGTGTCCCGTGCTCAGACCCCCGGACACGCTGCTGGAGCCCAGCCCTTCCCAGGACGGAATTTCTTCTGGGTGATTTAGTAGAGGAGAAAATCATCGCAAAATCCTGCTTAGGGATCAGGAGGCCGAGATGTGGACTTTTATTCCAGCGTTTACGAGTCCGTGCCCTGGGTCAAACCAATTTCCCCATTTATAAATGGGTGTGATAAAATGAGGTTGATCTGATTTAAAATTTGAAATCCTCCCTTTGTTTTTTTCGTATTAATCAGGATATAGCTTCTCTCCCTCCCATCCCCACCCATTGAACGATCTTTATTGTACATTCATGACACATATGCGTGCTTAAACAAAACAAATTCCCACACTGGAACCCAAAATCAGTCTGCATGTCAGTCCATCCCCTTCTCTGGCAAGGGTGCTGCACTATCACAGTTCTTCAAGTTCAAGGGGCTGTTTTCTAAGGAGAAAAGATGCGAAAGTTTCTGAGTTGTAAGTTCCTATGCCAAATAGCCAAGACAAGCATCCCATTCATCAGCAATAGCAGTATTTTTACTGTCGTGTAAAAATTCGTGTTTGGTTTTTGTTTGTCAGAGACCCTGAGCTAGGGGTTATAAATAGACCTGGTCCATTCCCTTGGGGGACTTAACAAGGCTGAAATAATGGCTAGCACCCCTTTTTTTTCCTTTTTTAAAATTTTCTTTTTTAAATTTTTATTAAAGCTTTTTATTTACAAAACATATGCGTGGGTAATCTTTCAACATTGACCCTTGCAAAACCTTGAGTTCCAAATTTTCCCCTCCTCCCCACCCTCTCCCCTAGATGGCAGGTAGTCCAATACATGTTAAATATGTTAAATCCAATATCTGTATACATATTTATAGTTATCCTGCTGCACCAAAAAAAAAAAAAATGGATCAAGTAAGAAAAAAACTGGGAAATAAAACAAAATGCGAGCAAACAACAACAGAAATGAGAATGCTATGTTGTGGTCCACACTCAGTTTCCACCTTCCTCTCTCTGGATGTTAATGGCTCTCTTCATCACTGAACAATTGGAGCTGATTTGGTTCATCTCATTGTTGGAAAGGGCCACGTCCATCAGAATTGATCATCATACAGTATTGTTGTTGAAATATACAACGATCTCCTGGTCCTGCTCATTTCACTCAGCATCAGTTGATTTAAGTCTCTCCAAGCCTCTTTGTATTCATCCTGCTGGTCATTTCTTACAGAACAATAATATTCCATAATATTCACATACCACAATTTATTCAGTCATTCTCCAATTGATGGGCATCCACTCAGTTTCCAGTTTCTGGCCACCACAAAGAGGCTGCCACAAATATTCTTGCATATACAGGTCCCTTTCCCTTCTTAAGATCTCTTTGGGGTGTAGGCCCAGGAGAAACACTTCGGCCAGCACCCTTTTAGGGATGACCCACCAAGTTTTAATTTACTCACACTTTTTCACTCAGAGTATATTTTGAGGTTGGGAGCAAGCTGGGAAGTCTGGTAGAGTATGCATCCCTTGCCCAGAGCTTTCTCTGCAATATGAAGCACGATGCCAAGAGGGACAGCCAGGGGGCACTCTAGGAGAGCATTCAACAGTGTTTATTAAGAGATTAACACTTGTCAATCACTGGATTTGGGTTGGGGAATACAGAAATATGACAGGATGCTTGGATAGTTGATGGTGTCCTTAGCAGAAACAGGAAAGTTTAGAGGAAGGACAGTTTGGGAGTAATCTACAATGAGCTCCATTTGGGACATATGGAATTTGAAATGGTGATGGGTGGTCTAGCTGTGGTCAGCTTACAATTCATAAACATACAGTTGCAAGGAACCTTAGACATCATTTAGTCCAATTCCTATTGTATAGATGAAAGAAACTGAGGCCTATGGAGTTAAAATGATAGACCCAAGTAAATAGTAAATAAGAGAGGTAAGATTTGAACCCAGGTCTTTTGAATCTGGAGTTGATGCACTCTCCACTGTGCCATTCTTCCTCCCCACTCTAGTTGGCAATGTGGGACTGAGGCTCAGGAGACAGATGAGAGCTGAACAAAGAGATCTGAGAGTTATCTGCATGGAGATAATAATTGAACCCCTGGGAGTTGATGAGGTCATCAAGAGAAAGAGAAAGTGTATGTAAAGAGAGAAGAGAAAAGGGCAAAGGCAGAATCCTCAGGGACACTGGAGCTTATCATCGGAGGATGGATGATGGTACAACAAAGGCGATTAAGAAGGAACCCTCAGACAGGTAGGAGAAAATAAATACAGAGCAGTCTCTCAAAAGCCAGGAAAGGAAAGGATTCAGGAGGAGGAGGGGGGGATTGATTAGGTCAGAAGCTGCAGAAGTCAAATAAAATGAGAACTAGAGTTAAGACTTAAGAGATCATCGGTACTGACTGTAACAGTGTAGATGCAAAGGACAACACCCCCCCCCAAAAAAAAAAAACAAACAAACAAAAAGATGGAATACTGTGACCAACAGATTTTCAAAAAAATGATGAGAAAATATATCACCCTTTGAAAAGGTGAAGGATTGTGGCTGGAACATGTTTACTATCGATGTAGCTTCCTGTATTGGTTAATTTTGGTGAATTTTTTTTTCTTTTGTACTTTATTATAAAACACAGTTCTGTGGAGTAGGGATGAAAGGGAGGGACATCTTTGAAAATGAAGATGATGCTTTAAAAAAGATGGCAACAAAAATAAAACCTTAAAGAGACAATTTTTGTTGAAGAATGGGATCTGAAGCCAGATTATAAGGCATTTGATAAGTCACTGGGGGGTGGAAAATAATAATTGCAGCAAAGAGTTTAACTATGAAAGGGAGAAGAGACAGATGAATAAAGCTTGAGAGGAGTACAAGGTCAAGTGACAAAATTTTAAGGATGGCATGGAGGTGAGAGAGAGAGAGAGAGAGAGAGAGAGAGAGAGAGAGAGAGAGAGAGAGAGAGAGAGAGAGAGAGAGAGAGAGAGAGAGAGAGAGATGAGAATGATCAAGGTGGCAAGCTGCTCCCAGTGGAGATGCAAGGGATAGAACCAAGAGCAAAAAGTAAGGGAACTCTCCCCTTCTCAAATGATAATGGAGAATGGGTTAAAAAGATTTTAAGGCATGATTAGGGAGAAATTTGGAAGTCTTGTTAGAGGTTGGGTCCTTTGCAGAGAGGAAAAGGAGTCGTTATTGGGGATTTGGGGAAGGAAAAGAAAATGGAATAGTTGCTGTGATGCACTTTAGAAGGAGATAATCATAAAAGAACAAAATAATTGCATTACAAAGAGTGGGAGGCAGTAAAGAATACATAACATATATTTGTAATGAACCTGGTAGACACTATAGCATGGCATTTTCCAACAGCATGCAAGTATGAGTAGAAAAGATGGATGATGGCAATGGTGACCTAGAGGCAAAATTTCTCAAGATGTGATTGGCACTAGAACAAACAGAAGAGGGGATTTTAGATTTAGTGCTAGAAGGAGCGTTAGAAGTCTTCTGGTCTGGATGTACTTAGGCGCAGATCAATTAAATGACTTACCTAAGATCATTCAGAATTAAGATTTGAACCCAGACCTCTGGCTCCAAAATCAGGATTCTTGTTTCTATTTTATATATGTGAGAGACAGCAAGTTATAGATGACTCACCAGCCTCAGATGAGAAAGACCTGAGTTCAAGTCACACAAACTGGGCAAGTCACTTAACTTCCGACATTCTAGACCTGAGTGTCAATTATGGGTTGCTGGCCTTATATGACCAAAATACTTGTGACTGTGGTGAGAGCCTGATTAAAATGTAATTTTTCATTTTAATTAGAAAATATTTAACAAAATAAGTAAAAACACAATAAAGCATTGATAATATTGGATTTTAAAATTAAGTCAAAATGTGGCCTGCAGGGATAGTTCTACTTAACACCATTGGTCTAGGCAGCTCTAAAACTATAAGCTCCAGTTGACAAATGGACAAGGTAAAGAGATGACAGACATTCATTAAGCATTCACTATGTGCCAGGTACTGTGCTTAGCTCTGGGATGCAAATAAATAGAAAGAAAGTCCTAAGACTCAAGGAGGTTACATTCTAATGGGAGAAAACACATACAAGAAGGCTCTGAAAAGCTGAGCTGAAGCAGCCAAAAAGGAAACCTGGTGGGGATGTTCAGATTAGAGTCAGAAGCACAGCCAGAAGGGAATGAAACATGGCAGACCTGAGCCGTTTCTCCAGAATGGAAGCCTTAGAAGGAACTCACCGTGGTGGAGAGAACTTCCAGGATGAGAACGCAACTGTTTTAGGGCAGCAACATTCGGAGAGTCAGAATCAGAGTAAGGGAAGGAATGAAGGAGTGAAAAATTATGAAGAGCTTGCTACGTGCCAGGTGGTAAGTATTAGAAACATAAATAAAGAAGCAAGATAGTTCTTTCCTTCAAAAGGTTCATCTCTCCAAGGAGACTTCATATAGGAAATCTTCAGATGTAAGGGTCTAATGCGTCTTGGGGCATGGCAACAAAATCAAATGATGATGCATTTACCTTTATTTCCACTGATAAAAAATTACTCCAGATCTTGAATCATGTAACAACTTATGTTATGAAAACAAAAAATTGGGAGGGGAGTAAGAACTTCATTAGTTGTGACTACAGAGGAGACAAGATCTCAGCTCTCAGCTTTTCAGCTCCTTCTCTCTTTACAATGTTAACTCCTTGAGGCTAAGGACTATCTATTTATTTGCATCCCCAGAGCAAAGCACATAGTGAACACTTTATAAATGTTTGTTACCTCTTGTTACCATTCATTTGTCAATTGTAGCTTATAGTTTTGAAGAATTGCCTAGACCAATGGTGTTAAATAAATAGCCAGAAGAGACAGTAAGTTCATGGGAGGTAAAATGGATAATTTTGATCATATGAGATTAAAATATTCTCCATAAACAAAACCAATGCAATTAAACTTATTTTTTCAATAGTATTTTATTTTTCCAACTACATGTAAAGATATTTTTCAGTATTTATTTATTTATCTTTGCTGAGGCTTAGATTTGAATTCAGGTCCTCCTGACTTCAGGGCTGCTATCCACTGTGCCACCTAGCTGCCCCTCGATATTTATTTTTGTAAAACTTTGTGTTCCAAATTTTTCTTCTTCCTTCTCTTCCCTCCTCTACTTCCCAACACGGCAAGCAATCTAATATAGGTTAAATATATGCAATTCTTTTAAACATATTTCCATATTTGTCATGTTGTACAAGAAAAATCAAATCAAGAGGGAAAAAATATTAAAAAAAAAAAAAACCCAAGCAAATAGCAACAAAAAAGATGAAAAATACTATGCTTCTATCTACATTGAGTTGCTGTGGGTCTCTCTCTGAATGTGTATGACATTTTCCATCCCAAAACTATAGGAATTACCTTGAATCACCATCTCTTTGTTAGAAGAACCAAGTCCATCACAGTTGATTGTCACATAATCTTATTAGTGTATACAATGTTCTCTTGTTCTGCACATTTCACACAGCATCAATTCATTGTAAGTCTTTCAAGGCATTTCTAAAATCAGCCTGTTCATAATTTCTCACAGAATAATAATATACCATTACATTCATATCCCATAACCTATTCAGCCATTCCCCAATTGATGAGCATCTACTCAATTTTCAGTTCCTTGTCACTACAAAAAAGAATTGTTACAAACATTTTTTGCACATGTTAGTCCTTTTCCCACTTTTATGATCTCTTTGGGATACAGATCCATTAGAAATTGGGCTGGCTCAAAGAGAATGCTAGAAGGAATAAAATTTTCAACAAATTTCTTTAATAACAGTCTCATATCTAAAATATACAGGGAATTAAGCCAAATTTATAAGAATTATAGCTATTTCTCAATTGACAAAATGGTTACGGGATATAAGCAAGTAGGTTTCAGAGGAGGACAGTAAAGCTATCAATAATTATATGAAAATGCAATAATTGCTAATAATTAGAGAAATACAAATCAAAACAACCCTGAGTTACCACCTCATATGCATCAGATTGACTGAGATGACTAAGATGACAAGAAAGGAAAATGGCAAATCATGGAGAGGCATTATTATACTCATACACAGTGGATATATTTGTGAACTAGTCTAGTTATTCTGGAAAACTATTTGGAACTCAAAAGACTACTAACTTTGACCCAGAAATATCTACTATGGCTATATGCTAAAGAGACAAAGAAATAGGAAAAGAACACATGTACAAAAATATTAATAGCTGCTCTTTTTTGTGGTGGCAACAAATTAGAAACTGAGGGGATGCCCATCATTTGGGGAATGACTGAACAAGTTTTGGTAAATACTTGTATGAAATACACTTGTATTAGAAGAAATAATGGTGATTAGAGAAAAACTTGGGAAGACTTGTTTGAACTGATACAGAATTAAGTGAGCAGAACCAGAACAATTTATATAGTAATATGTAATGTTCTCTTCTCTAAATTATAATCATTCTTTCAGGGCAGGTATCTTGTGGAGCTTCTGGAGGCAGCCTTAGTTTCAGTTCAGTTCAATCACCCCAAATGCAGCCAGGATTTAAGATCCAGATCCTTTATTGTGTCCTTCAAATTCTAAGTGGTAGTACTAAGTATATAAGCATTAGCACCTTGTTTCAAGTTCTAGCCCATAACATTTTCCGTTTTCTTTTGATTTAGAACATAAGTGGTCATGACCTCCCTGACTTGTCAAGGAGGTAAGAATCCCAAAAAAGAAGGTGATCACACCTTCCCTGACTGCTCAAAAAAGAAGTGAAAACACCATAAAAAGGAAGTGGTCACACCCTCCCTGACTTCTCAGGAAGAGAGATGAAATCACCAAAGGAAATGGGAAATCAAATCACATTAGCGGGTTTCTGAAGGGGCTCACTTGAAACAGGTATACATAAATTCACCAATATGGGAGGTATTACATAAGCACATAGTAACATAACACAGGCTCGAAGTGATTCCTCAACATGAGGAATTATACATGTCCATAACTCCTAAAAATAGTCCAAAAGGAATCTATTGTCCATTAGTTCATATGCCAGAAATCTAATGATTCCTTCTGGTTTTCAAATCCTGCAACAGTCTTTATCAACAATTTTTCATCTCAAGGAATCCAATGATTCCTGCTGGTTTTCTAGTCTTGCAACAGTCTTATCTTGTGTTAAGGAATCCAATGATTTCTGCAAGTTTTGAAGTCCTTCAATAGTCTCATCTTGTGTTAGGGAATCCAATGATTCCTGATGATTTTCAAGTCCTGCAACAGTCTCATTATCAGCCATGCTCTTTCAGTGTCAGATGTTTCTTAGATCTTCTCCTTTGTTTTGAAGTTTTTCTCCTTTTCTATCTGTCTTCAGATGCTCATTGCCACCCATCTGTTTCCTTCTCCATCTGTAAAAATACAAGCAAACCCTCTCTTCCAGGCAGCTAATCTGCCCCTTCTAGTTACCATTTTCTAAATCTCTCTCATCATCTGGCAATTACATTGGAGCTGTTTGCACTGGACACTGCCCTATTGGTTAAAAAGTCCTGTATTCCCCCAAGTGTAATCCCTTTCTGCCATGTGATTGCTTTTTGCCTGATAGATCATATCAGTGTCCTGACCTTCTAAAGATTCTCTGGATGTAACCTCAGCTGCCATCATGCCCTGCTTGTTTTTTTGATTGATATCTTGAAGCTGGGCTCCTCTTTCATTTCCCTGGGTCAATCTACATTTTGAGGCCCATTGGAAGCCCTTGTGGCATTTTGGACATGGGGTTTTAGGTCTTCTCTCAGCCTGTCTTCTCTATCTCTGTATCTACACTGAGCTCTAAGATGTCCTATTTTTTCACACTAAAAACATCAATAACTCTCTCTAGAAATCCCTTGCCAGGAGGGACCTTATCTTTCCATGTTCATCATTGTCTGGGTATAATAAGCATTTGTGCTCACTGTGGCAGAGAGTCTTATGATCTCCTCTAAAGGAGCATCTTTGTGTAGTCCCCATATAATTCTCTTGCAAACCTCATTGGCATTTTCCTTAGCCAGATGTCTGGTCATTATTTTTGTAGCTACATTTTCTCCAATAGTGCTTATGACAGCAGTTTGCAGACATCCCACAAAATCTGCAAAAGGTTCATTGGGACCTTGCTCTATTTTTGTGAAGGCTTCCCCTCAATCTTTTTGTCCCGGGTGGGAACCCCAAGCTTTTATTGCAGCCTTAGAAATTTGCTCATAAACTGTTATGAGATAATTAATCTGTGCTGAATTCTCTCCATACTGACCTTCCCCTGCTAGTTGGTCAAATGTCACTTGTGTGTTAACTCATGTTTGCCTATTACATCTGACTTGAATCCTACATAATTCATGATACTCTGAAAGCCACAACAAGTTTTGTCCAGGTTCTAAACATGTCCTTGCTATGGATTTCCAGTCATTAGGAGTTAGGATTTCATAAGGCAAATTATCTAGTAACATCTTAACATAAGATGATGTAGTCCCATAAAGAGTACAACCTTTTTTCAAATCCTTAATTTTTTCCAGATCAAAAGGAGTGTATCTTCTCCTTTTTTGACCTGAAGAGCCAAGCTCTTCAATCACAGGGTATACATGTATTAAATCAGATACATCCTGTCCTTCATTTTTTGCCTTAACCAATGCTTTTTTAAATCTTGTCATAGGCTGCTTAATAGGTGGGTTCTGATTGCATTGCTGCCTCTCCCCCTCCTCCTTCTCCCTCCACCCATGAAGGGTTAATTGAGGGAGGAGGAAATGGGGAAATGCTCCTGTTGTGAAGTGACACATTCAGAATTATACTCAATTCCATTCTTATCTAATTCTTCATCCTTTTCATCTAGTTTAGTTGACACCTCCCCCTCTTGCTCTTTCTTCTTTTTCCTTATTCTATAACTTATATAATTTCTTAAAGCCTGTTGTATTAAATTATATATATTAAGTGTGTCTTTGGAAATTGAGTCAGGTCCATTTTTTATTGTAGTATTGACAAAGTTGCTCTCCTACTAATTTCCACTCCTCTAGATCCAATTCTTTTTCCATAGAAAATCAAGGAGATAATTACTGTACAGTTTCTAAAAGTTCAATGATCTGCTCCCAAATTATAATCAAACCTTGGCTTTTCATAACCCTGACAATGTTCTCTACACATTTTCCTCGAAGAGAAACAGAAGGCTGTTTTCTAAGCGTCTGTCCTATTTCAGCTAAAATTCTACTTTAGCTCTTTAACAAAGTTTTCTTATTGTATTCACCCTAATTTCTGGGTTGAGGAGACTTTTCCACTGAATCAGGATCCTGTCTGTCCCACATTCAGGCACCAAAATGTAATGTTCTTCTCTAGATAATAATGTTCTCTGGAAGCGGGTTTCTTGGAGGGCTTCTGACAGCAGTCTTCCTTTCAGTTCAGTTCAATCACCTCAAATGCAGCCAGGAGTTAAAATCCAGATCCTTTATTGTATCCTTCAAAGTCTTGTCTCTTTTCTTGGAGCCTGGTTAGCTTTAATAGAGACCTATCTCTCTCCTTAGTTCCAAGAGCTCCCTCCGAATGTCTCCGAATCCAAAGGTTTGTCCTTTTGCCTCCATCCAGCACAAAGGTGGAAGTTGGAATGAATTTTGACTCCTCCTCCAAGAGAGTGGGCTTGTGGGTTTCTGACTTGTGAATCTCCCAGAAGTTCCAAGAGTGGGCTGGTCCTTTTGTAGGCTTGTGAACTTCTCCTTATATATGCTCTCTAAAGGTGTGAAGTCTAATGTGTGAACTAAGAACATAAGCATTAATACCTTGTTTCAAGTTCTGGCCCATAACAGTAATAACATTGGAAAGAGGAGCAATTAGGAAGAACTTAGGAATCTGATTAACATAATGACCAACCACTAAGTGTCATGATAAAATGTGCTATCTATCTCCAGATAGAATGCTCATCAGCTCAGAGTGCAGATGAAGCATATATTCTTCTTTTTCTTCTCTCCCTCCCTCCCTTCCTCTTTCTTTCTTTCAGTGGATAATGAGGAAATTTATTTTGCATGAGTATACATACTTGTGTTTTGTTTTGTTTCCCTTTTTGTTGGGTAAGGGAAGGAGAGAATTTGGAACAAAAAGAAGGAAGGAAGGAAGGAAGGAAGGAAGGAAGGAAGGAAGGAAGGAAGGAAGGAAGGAAGGAAGGAAGGAAGGAAGGAAGGAAGGAAGGAAGGAAGGGAGGGAGGGAGGGAGGGAGGGAGGGAGGGAGGGAGGGAGGGAGGGAGGGAGGGAGGGAAGGAAAGAAGGGAAGAGGTAGGAAAGAAAAGGGGAAAGAAGAAGGAGGAGGAGGAGAGGAAAGTTGTATTTTATTAATTGTTTGTTCCTGGGATGAGACCTATGCACAAGCTAGATTGCTGCTATTCTTGGGTTCTTGGGCAGTTATTGTCAGTGTCTGAGGGAAGATGGGAGACAAGTGTGTGTGTGGGTCTTCCATGCTATTTACTGCATCTGGTCTCTCCCTCAGAGTGACTTCGACTAAACTGGCTTGCCACTTGGTGGGGAAGAAAATTACAACCCATATCAGTATAGGCAGTTTCTGAACCTGGGAGTTTCCCACCAGTCAGTCACTCAATAAGCATTTATTAAAGGCTTACTATATGCCAGAAACTGTTAGTCCTAGAGATTAAAAGAAAAGCAAAAACCAGTCTTTACCCTACTGGGGGACCAAACACGCAAACAACTAGAGACAAAAAGGTGTAGTGCAATAGAAAGGTAATCTCAGAGGGAAGGCCCAGTAACTGTTAGGGGAGGTGGGAAAGGACTCTCTTAGAATCATAGAAATAAGTGTAGTAGTACATGACAAGGTACTTGTAGAAGGCTGGCCTTAGCAAAGAAAAAGGCCATTATTTTACATGATAGGCAAAGGAGGGAGATAGCGAGGAAGATGTTTGAGTGATATCAGATCCGAGGAGGCAGGGACAAGAAGGAGCTCTATATAAGTGGCCTCCATTTTTGTTTTTTCAAATCCTGTGCTTGTGGAATGTATTGAAAAACTAAAATGTGCAACTTAATATGTTTTGCGATACGAAACACCTCAAGGCTTACTAAGTACTTGTCTCATAGAGATAGGTACAGTAATACCTGTGTGATCATCTCATTTTCCATTGGGAAAAAAAACAGGCTTAAGTATGATTTGCTTAGAATCACACATTTGCTGAGTGTTAAAGATGAGACAGGAATCCAGGTTTCCTGAGACTGCTCTTTTTCCATTATAAGATTATCCCTCACTTCCTATAGTAGGGGAGATACAACTAAAAAACTGGTTATGTAAAAAATAGACCAGTTTCAGGGGAACTAAAGCACCAGGAGAGCCAACATGGCAGCTCCTCCAAAAAACTAATAATGTATTTTCAGCAACATGGTACCATAAGCATGGTATCCCGAATGAAAAAGTGTAGAGCCTCTATACTTCATCCCCCCATACCCTGGTCAGAATTCACATGGAGACTGTTTAATTTGGGTCACCATATTTTAGAAAAGACATTGGTAAACTGGAGAGATCATCCCCACAGTCACAAGAAAGAAGGTAAAGACATTGGAAATCATGCCATGTGAAGATCCGATGAAAGAACTAGGAATGTTTAACTCAGAGAACAGCTTTGAGAAGGGCATCATAATTGTTTTCAATTATTTAAGACGCTGTCATGTGGAAGATGGATTGGACTCATTCTGCTTGGCTAAGTGCATAATTAGAAGCTTCAGAAAGAGAGATTTAAGTTCAATGAAAGGAAAACTTTCTAATAATTAGAGTTGTTTCAAAACAGATAGGAAGGTAGAGAATTTTCTCCTGATGAAAACTTAAAGTCATTGAGTCAGTCATTAAACTTTACTAAGTGCCTACTATGTGCCAGAAGCTGTCTGAAGAATAGTCAGAGATACAGAAATGATCTCTGCTTGAGAAGGTTGATGGCCCCTGAGGTTCTTTCCCCCAGATCTGAAGACTCTCTCCTTTTGGACACTTTTCTGGGTTTTTTATCACACTGAACTCACTTGATTGTTCCCCTCCCTCTCTGATCATTGCTTCTTAGTCTCCTCTGTCAATCATTATCCATGCAGTAGGTTCAACTCTGTGTCCTGTGTCTCTTCTGTCTCTTTATGACCTCATCAGCTTCCACAGACTCAATTATCTTCTCTCTGAAGATGAGTCCCTACGTACCCAGTCCCTGACACTCCGTTGGCCTTCCGTTCCCCCATCACCAACCATCCAATAGATTTCTCAAACAGAATGTCCCATAGGCAACTCAAACTTACCACATCCCAAACAAAATGCATTATCTCTCACCCCCAGACCTACCCCCTCTTCTAAACTCCCTTCTTTCTGTGAAGGATGCCCCAGCTTAGTGTCATTGATCCTCCTTGGGAATGAAGGACCAACATTGATAACAGGAGCCACGCAGGGCAGGGTGCTGAGCTTGGAGTTAGAAAAACTCAAATTCTGTCTTAGATACGGGCTAGCTGTGGGACCCTGGGCAAGCCCCTTCACTCTTCCTGACCTCAGCTTGAGAGGATGTGAATGAGACAATGGCCACAGAGGGATTTTCAAACTAGAATGTGCTGAATAAGTATTAGCTGTTATTGTCATTTGTCCAGATTCACAAGCTTCTCCATCCTTCCCTCAACTCAACTTTTGTAATCAATTAATTGCTAAATCTCTCATTTTTAGGAAGTTGGGGAGGGGGACGCGCTTCCAGCATCAAACCTAAGTTTAAGCTTTTCTAAGTTCTATCCCATCTCCCCGAGCTTTGTTCTGTGGACTCAAGGGGAACACATCCAATCCCTCTTCAGTGACAGCTCCCGCAGACACATATCACATCTCCTTGAACCTTTTTTCTCCAGATTAAACGGGGAAGGTGTACATAGTTGAATATAACTCTGCTAGAAGGATGTAGAAAAGCATGGAAAGCCTTACATGAACCGACACAAAGTGAAGCAGAATTCAGGAAAGAAGGAATACAAGGACTGCAAGAGAGAAACAGAAGGAACAGCTGGGGCTAAGTTTGCGGATCAAGTGCCGCAAACTCACAAAGAACAAGCTTGGCCCCAAAGGAAAAATATTACAGACCCCCCCTCATCCCCAACTCCACGGGGGTCAGGAATCATGGATACAGAGCATGGCCTACACTGTCGGGGCTTTTCCCCTGAGGCAAATGGGGTTAAGTGACTTGCCCAGGATCACACAGCTAGTAAGTGTCTGAGACCAGATTTGAACTCAGGCCCTCCTGACTTCAGAGCTGGTGTTCTATCCATTGCACCGCCTAGCTGCCCCCTTGATTGGCTTTTCTAAGATTTCTTTCTTCCCTCTTTTCTTCCCTCCCTCCCTTCTTCCTTTCTTCTTTCCTTCCTTCTTCCTTCTATCTTTCCTTCTTTCTTTCTCTTTCTCTCTCTTCCTTCCTATCTCTTTCCCTCCCTCTCTCCTCCTCTCTCCCCTTTCTCTCTCTCTGTCTCTCTCTCTTCCTTCTATCATCTCTACATAGAGAAATGACCCTCTGGGAAGGGGAAGGGGGCAAGGACACAGAAGGAAATCTAATTGAAAGATATTAAAAAATATTTCTTTAAAGCATTACTCTCTCATTACTCCCTAGGCAGGGGGAAAGAATTCAACAGAAGGGCTGAGCAGAGGTAAATACTGTTCAGCCCATTCGTGTGGCAGTTTGGAAGGAGACATGATGCATAACCTTAGTTGTGGCTGCTGCTCTCGCTCCCAGTCCCCGGGGTCTCCTTCCCCAGAGTCCTTTCCTTGCACCGTGGCCTCCTGTCTCCCGACTGGAACGCATGCCTCCAGTTTAAGGGGATTTGTTACTCTAACTTAGTCTGCAGAGAGAACACAGATTCTCTTGTCTCTTCCTTAAGTTGGAAGCCTCTCGGTGAAATTATTTCTTAGAACATGAGATTGTAGGCCATAGAGAGTGTATAATCCATCCCCCAAAGTTCTGTTTTTACCACGAGCACACTCCGAGACCGGCCCTGTGCTAGGCACTGAGGATGGAAAGCTCCCTTCTTTTCAGGAAGAGCAGGGGAATGAAATCCAGGGAGAAGATTTCCAGGGGTGAGGGCTGGAGGCGGGGAAGGCTCGCCCAGCAACTTGGGGCATCAGAGTAAGCTTCTGGAGGAGATGGCCCTTAAGCTGAGACTAAGGAGAGAGGGAAGAACGTTTCCCTAGCACAGGGTGACAAAAGCACCCAGGTGGGTGGGGATAGGATGGTTGGTCTGAGGAAATGAGGTCAGTTCTCCTGGAAGAACAAATATATGCAGCAAAGCACTGGGCACTAAGCCTGCCAAGGCAGGCCGGAGCCAGGTTGTGAAAGGCTTCTCGGTACTCCAGAGACCTGATTTCTACTTCTGGCTCTGCCACAATATCCCCATGTGACCGTCAGATCTATTTGGACCACAGGTCTCCCCTCTGCAAGATGAGGAGTCTGGAGTAGATGACCTCTCTAATTCCTTTTAATCTGTGATTCCAGGATTGTACCCTTGTTACCACCATTGTCCCGGTTCCATCCTAAAGCCCCCTTGCCCTCTCATCGTTCCCACTAATTGCTCCTAATGTTGCCTTTCTGGCAGAAAAAGTCCGGTCCTTCTTCCATACTGACAGTCCTTCAAATACAAAGACAGTTATTATATTCCCCTAAATCTTCATTTGTATGGGATAAATTTCCCCAATTCACTCAAAGAGTGGCCCATCCAAAATGAATTAAAAGTTCAGGATAAATCATGGATCACCCACCAGAGAATTTAGGTCTGGAATAGTTCACCTGGGCTAGCCCCTTCCTTTCACAAATGAATAAATTGTCCACAAGCTCACTAGTGGTGATGGATGGAAAGGGGATTTGAATCCAGGACACGACTGAATCCAGTCACATTCTTTTAACTTTTAAATCTTCAGGTAGAGGAAATTTCCCAGCTCCCTCCCAGATCTCGCCTCTGAACAGGGTCACACTGGCTTCATTCTCAGTGTGACCTTGGCAAGCACTAAATAAATGGCATAAAAAATAGTGTAAACAAATCAAAGACCCAGGTTGTAGGAGGGCAGGAACTACTCCTTGGTTTATTGTCTTTTTCTCTTTCTCTTCCTCCTCCTCCTGCCCGTTCCTCCCCCTCTGCTGTAGTTTCATCATCCCAATGGGAGAGGACAGTTGACTTGAAGTTTGTTGCCTGGGGTTACTATGGCTCCCTGAAAGTCGGAGCATTATGAGAGCTGGGAAGGCTCAGGAGTTTGCACTCAGAGACCTGAACCTTCTAGCCCCAAGGAGCTAAATCCAGGAGAAGGTAAGCCAGAGTCCCTACCATTCTCTTCCCCTGGAACAGCCATGAACCGTGACTGGGAGCTTATGGGAAAGACCCATAAAAAAAGCTGAAGAACGCCATGGTCCAGTTCCAAATGAACTTTTCTCCTAGTCATGTCAGCCTTGCAGCAAGTAGTGTGCTATATGGCTTGATATCAGGGTCTCTCCACAGAGAGGAGTCAGAATTGAGAACGGGGGGACCATGGTCCCCCTGGTCTTTGCCCTGCTAGAGAGTTCTTGATGTATTGGGTTCAGCTCTAGGTGCCACATGTTGAGGAAGAGTTCTGACCAGCTACAGCATGCCCAGGAAAGGGCAGCCAGCAGGGTGGGAGGGCTGGAGATCAAGGCCTTTAAGGTCAGTTTGAAGGAACTAGAAACATTTACCCCGATGAAGAAAAGACTTGGAGGGAACCTGGGAGAACTGCCTTCCTGCATCATGGGAAAGCTTGGCTGCTGAAGACAGAACGAGGAATAGAGGCAGATTCAGGCTCGACAGGAGGGAAAGATTAGAGCTAACAATTAGAGCTGGGCAAAAATGGCCCGGGTGCCTCGGGTGGTAACGAGCTTCTCATCATGACGGTCTTCAAGCAAAGGCTGAGTGAGATTTGTTGGATGTGTGAGCGAAGGGTCCCTCACTTAGCTCCTGATTTTGAGATTCTGTGATTCAGAGATCTCTTCTATTGGTTTAAGACGTTGCTGGGATTCCAATATTAGAGCCTCATTCCTTAAAGGGCTTGGTCTCCAGCCCTCCCACCCTGCTGGCTGCCCTTTCCTGGGCATGCTGTAGCTGGTCAGAACGCTTCCTCAAAATGTGGGGGAAGGAGCGGCTGCTCACAGGCGGCAGCCATCAGCCCGGTCAGAGCGAAGTTTGTTTTTGTTTGTTTTTTCTCCTGGCAGGCTGGGCAGTGTGTGTGAGTTGGAGCTAGACCAGATAACCGGGGCCCCTGGCTGCCTCAGAGACCTCATGCTCCCCTGCGCTGACTTCCCCCGCAGCATGTCCTTCCCCTATTCCAGCTCGCCCCTCCAGGATGGCAGAGATGGCGGCTTCCTCCAGGGCCTGGCCAAGGGCCCCTCCTTCCTGGGGAGGCTGCAGTGTCGCCCGAGGGCAAGGTCCATGGAGATGCCCAGCAGCTCCCCCAAGGTCTGCCCACCTTCCAGGAACCCTGGGGGAGGGAGATGAGGGCTGGGTTTCACTTTTATGGAAGGGCTGCCCGGGGTGCAGGGGGAGGGGGCTCCTGGCCCGCTGGCCCACCATGCCCGTCCCCTGGCACTGCAACCCCCAGAGGGAGGGTCAGGTGTTTACTGTCCCCAGGAGAGCCGTGGCAGGAATGTCCAGGGCCCGCCAGTCTCGCCACCTCAGGACGGGCCCTGTCTCCACCCTTGGCACTTGTGACTAAAATCCCAGTACGTGTCACCACACATGACTTTCTTTCTCTTCCTCTCCCTCCTTTCTACCCTTGTTAGTTCTCTTTTATCCTTTCCAAGGGACAGAAGTCCTGACTGACAATCCAGGATTCCCGTTAAGGCCCTGGACTGGCCCTAACCTCTCCCTACCAGGCTCCTCTCCCTAAGGGAGTCCTGTGTCTGAGGCTCAGGATGCCCAGGGGACTTGGTCTCTGACTTGCTATGTGACCATGATGAGTGAATTATTTAAACTCTCTGGCCCCTACTTTCCTCATGTGTGAAATGGGTATAATAATTCTTTCCTGAATGCCTCAGAAGTATATATGTAAGGGACTGTGGTAATGATGTTGATGAGTGGCAGTGATACTTGCTTTCCTTCCCTCCCTCAGGGCCCGTTGAGGGCCACCTCTGAATTTCTGGATTCGGGGACCTCTTCCTTCCTGTGGCACCCCCAAAGCCCCAGGCCCCTAGACAGATCGCCATCCCCAAGCTTGCTGAGAGACATCCATCCCACTGAGAGCAGGTGAGTGCTGTCAGAGGAAGGGGAGACGAGGAGACCCGACCCCGAAGTCCTGCTCCCACTCCAGCCCATTGTTTCCTCTCTCCATTTTCCTCCTTTCTCCCCTGCAGCACATTGTCCTGGGACCTCTTCAGCAAAAGCTCAAACCCACTGCTCGGACGGCGGATTTCCCTGCCCCACCTCCTGGACTGGATGGGCAGTGGGGTCCCCAGCAGGCCCCTGGCCCTCCAGAGCTGGAGCAGGTCAGAACAAGATGTTCGGCCATCTTTGCTGGACGGTGTTCAGCAGCGGGTGGAGCTGGTGGGCCATCTGCAGTCAGCCCGTGGGACCCTGAAGGAGCGGGCCCAGGAGACGCAGAGGCGGGAGAAGGCTCGAGAGCTCAGTCAAATGAAGTGTGAGCTGCTTGACCTGAGGCAGAAGGTAGGATTCCACAGCATGTGTCTCCCGGGTGGGACAGCAATTTCCCACCTGTCCTTGGCCTGAGCCTAAGTCCAGCTCCTCTGTGGGGGATCCATGCAACTGAGAGGGCCAGAGGAGGGGAGATCTGAGGAAGGGGAGGCAGCAAGAGCTCACCTCAGGGAGGGCCTCCCCTGGCGTCCCCAGAGGCTTCCAGAGCCAGACTTTGGACAAGAAATCTGCGTTTACTTCTCAGCTTTCCAAAGCACTTTCCATCCTTTCACTTGGTCCTTACATTAGTTGAGTTAGATCAGCAAGAGGAAAAATCATCCTCTCTTTTTATAGATGGGAAAAGGGAGGCCCACAGAGGTGAGGTCACAGTATCCCAGAGTACCAGATTTAGAGCCAGAAGGGACCTTTAAATCCATCTAGAGATTTCTCCTGTGCACCGAGCTCCTTGTTGCCTGTCATGGTCTGATCCTATTTTCCTGAACCAGAGCCTGAATTCTCCTTTTTCCAGCTCCTCCCCTCATTCTGCAGCATGGTTTCCCCGGAATACAGTATATCTCTCGATCATCATATACAATTCAGGGTGATGTGTGTTGAGATACATTCATTATTGACCAATGGAAGTGTCCCTCACACTACGGCACACTCGAAAAAATGGCAGTAAGTGGGGATTCTTTATAGGAAGGGGGAAGCATTGAGCCAGGAGAGACCCTCCCTTCTGACACTGGCTGTGTGACTTTGTGCAAGTCGCTGAGGCTCATTTTCTCTATTTCTAACCGAGGACAGCAATCTTTCTTCTAATTATCTAATAGTATTGTTGCAAGGACCTTGTGAAGTATTTCTCACAGCCCCACTGCCACAGGCGTATAGCACTTGGCGAATATTACGTTGCCAATAACTGCTATTTGTCATGTGGAAAAGAGAGGAGATGTGTTCTAACTTGAACAAGCAGGATCAGGACCAACAGGTGGAAGTTACAGCTATCGTAGGTTAATATGATCCAGGATTTCCTAGAAAGTCAAGCTAAGGATAGCTGCCTCAGGGGGTGGTGAGCAAAATGGTGAAAGGATCTGGAAACCTTGTCATTAGAGAGACTGTTGTAAGAACAGACCTTTGTAGGACAGGAGAATTTCTGAGTTTGATGAAATTCCCAAGACTTCCCGATCCAGGCCCCAGTTGTTCGACAACGTCCCCAATAAAAAGTCCTTCTGACCTCAACTGGAGATCTTCAGTTAATACCCGTAGTACTTGCCATTTGGGGATATCTTTAAATGTTAGGAAATATTTCCATCCCAAAATCTTCATCTCGGTATTCTCTGCTGACTGCTTTGGTCCTGCTCTCTGGGGTCAAACAGAGCAAATCTGACTCTTCTTTTACATTACAATCCATTAAATACTTGTAGACCACTGCCATGGACCAAGCTAACCATCCTATTTTCTTCAGCCAAACCTCAATTTGCTCTCATGCTCCTGCTTGCTTTCCTCTGGACGCTCTCCAATGACATCCTTTAATGTCTTTTCTAAAATTTGATACTAAGATTGAAAGAGAAAAGACTTGGCAGAGGAAGGGGCTTGTGGGAGATTTCCGTTTGACTAAATTATTCAATTAATTTCTGAGGAATTGCACTTGAGTAAATGAATAGGAGAGGGGGAGTGAGTATTCCGAAAGACTGCAAATGTAGGATTGCAAAAGATTATACAGGAGCTTGAATTTTCTCAGTTGACAGGTTCTGAGCAGAGAAGTTTGGCAAAGTTTGCATAACAAAGATTAGACTAACACTGGCTTGAAGGATGAATTTAAGGGGCAAGAGAGTACAGGTAAAAGACTTACTGGGTTATAGTTTTGAATTCCATGTCAAAGGTTTATGAGCTACATGATCAGAGTGTGGTATTTCACTTCTCAGAAACTCAGTTTCCTTACCTGTTAAAATAGGAGATGATAATATACTACTTGCCCCACTGGGTTGTTGTGAAGAAATTAGTCTGTAAGCCTTTGAGTGCTATAGGATCTAGAAGCTGGGGTAGGCAGTGATGGTGACATGTCTTGGGTGTGGCAGGAGGAATAAAAAGGAAGGATCCAGTAAAAGAAATAGAATCCATGGGGGTTATCCATGAGAATGGAAGGAGGGGGAAGAGTCGTAGAGGAAGCAGGGCATAACATACATATGACTTTCGGGTCAGCTGCCAGCTTCTTCTTTGGAATCACTCTCTGGTCAGCTCATGATCCCCCATCTTTCCTCTCTGAATCACATCCTACCCAGAGCATCCAGGAGTAGTCAGGAGGCACCACAGTAATGCAAAACTATTAGATATTTACTTAAAATAAAATGCAAGATCCAGGAATCAAGATTAAAGTAAGCAGGAGACATTGTTGGCACTCCCATAACTCCAAGCCTTCCCCCCAGAACCTCCTGCCAATCCAAACATCTCCTGGGAGGTCAGATCTTATTCCCTTTTTTAAATTATTTTTTATTATAGCTTTTTATTTACCAGATATATGCATGGGTGATTTTACAACACTGACAATTGCCAAACCTTTTGTTCTAATTTTTCCCCTCCTTCCCCCCATCCCATGGCAGGTTGATCAATACATGTTAAATATGTTAAAGTATAAGCTAAATACAATATATGTATATATGTCCAAACAGTTATTTTGCTGCACAAAAAGAATTGGGCTTTGAAATAGTGTGAAGGAAATCAAAAATGCAGGCAGACAAAAACAGAGGGATTGGGAATTCTATGTGGTGGTTCGTAGTCATCTCCCAGAGTTCTTTCTCTGGGTGTAGCTGGTTCAGTTCATTGCTGCTCTATTGGAACTGATTTGGTTCATCTCATTGTTGAAGATGGCCTCGTCCAATCAGATCTTATTCCTACTAAATCTGTCTGTTCCTTAAATGCACCCCCATCCACAATCCAGAGAAGCAGGGCTCAGCCAGCAGGAGTGGGGTGGAAGGCCCACAATCTAGCAGGTACCAACCTTTTCCCCTCTCACTGCCTAAGAACCGATGTGTAGAAAGTGTGGGCACTTCTGTACTGCCACTTGCCCTCTGGCTCCTTATTTCCTTCCTTTGTGCTATTGCTGGGGCACTCCCACCTAGCCCCTGCTCTGTCTGGCCCACCCAGGATGCAGTTTTGTTTAGATGGCCCCACCACATTTTCTCTCTACTTTTCCCAGCTCTCTTTCCCTTCCTTCCCACTGCACTTCATTCCGTATTCTCTTTATAGTCACCTGTTCCCAGGTGCTGCTGCCCGCTGTGCCCAACAAAGCCCTCAGAGGCCCGAAGCCCGGAACCTCTCCAGTTAGCTGGCATCTTTGGCCCCCAGAGCCCTGTGGAAACCTAGTTGTCCTATTCTCCTGAGTTAAGGATCATTCCCTTGCAGAAGACTTTGAACCTAGTGTCCTGAAATCAGAAATAGGATCAGGGTTTGGGTGAAAAAGATAAAAATCTGGTTTGGGCACATACTGAATTGTAGATATCTTTGAGACATCTGGGTGGAGAAATCATGGGATCTGTGGATCACAGATTCAAGCGGAAAAGGACCCTGGGGGCCATTTAGTTCCACACTCTCATTTTATGAGGTCTGGAAATATTAGGAGATCTTTTTAGGATCCCAGAAACTTGTGTCAAGAGAAGGACTAGAGACAGATTTGGGAAACATCTGGATGGAAGTGGGAACTGAAGGGGTGGGCGTGAGGAGGATTGCCAGAGAAGTGGGGAGAGAGCAAGGAACAGCCGAACAAAGAGCCCGGGAGAATAGCAGAACGAGGCTCCCTGAGAAGGCCCAGGAGAGGGTGACATCCCTGAAGCAGGAAAATGAGGCACGAAAAAGGGGGGCCTGGCCAACGGCGCACAACTCTGCAGAGAGATGGAGGAGGAGGAGGTGATGGCATCTGCAGATTACAGGGCCACTGGTGACTTTAGGGAGAGCAGTTTCAGGAGAGCCGGAGTGATGGAAGCCAGATGGCAAACAGTGGGAACCAGGTTAGTGAGATAAGAGAGGCAGCTCGGAAAGGAATGTTGTGATATCTTTTGTTTTTATATTACCTTCACTTCCAATTATCTCCCTACTCCCACACAGACAGCCAAGAACTGAGAAAAAGAAACCTCTGAAAAAGGCAGTTCAATAAAACACACACCAGTTCTGACAGTTTATGCAAAGCCCCTTACCCACAGGACCCCATCTCTGCGAAGAATTCTCCCTGAAGATCCAGATGAATGTGAGCCCGGCCCTGTTGGCACCGGGCCTTCCATGTCTCGTGTTGGCATGGAGACCCTACCTCTGACTCTTAGATATCTGGCAGGGGAGGGCCTTTACCTTCTTGTGATCGGGAAAAACAACATATGTGAAACTGAACCCCAGGATCCTTTCACGTTAATTCTATTCATCAAACACTTGTTAAGCATCTACTCTGTGTGAGGCACTGTCCTAGAGAACTGCCTCAAACACTTCTGCACATATGGGTCCTTTCCCTCCTGTATGATCTCTTTGGGATACAGACCCATCAGACCCCTGCTGGATCAAAGGGTGTGCAGAGTTTTACAGCCCTTTGGACATGGTTCCAAGTTGCTCTTCAGAATGATTAGATCAGTTCCCAACTCCACCAACAATGCATCAGTGTTCCGTTTTTCCCATATTCCCTCTAACATGTATTGTTATCTTATCCTGTCCTATCTTAGCCAATATCAAATGTGAAGTGGTACCTCAGACCTGTTTTAGTTTGCATTTCTCCAATCAATAGTAATTTAGAGGGTCTTTATTTGACTATAACTTTAATTTTTTCATCTGAAAATCATCTGTTCGTATCTTTTGACCCTTTATCAATGAGGAATGACTTGTATTCTTATAAGTTTGACTCATTTCTCTACATATTTTAGGAATAAGGTCTTTATCAGAAAGACTGGCTGTAGGCTTTCTGCTTCCCTTCTAATATTGGCTAGATTGGCTTTGTTTGTGCAAAAAAAATTAATTTAATGAATACAAGGAATATTGAGGAGGGAGGTGGGAGAGTTAATAACTTGGGCAGGAGACCCAAGGAAGGTTCCACGGAGGAGGAGGTGATACCTGAATTGGATCTTGCAGGAAGACAAGCATTCTTAGAAATGAGCAGGGAGAAAGTCATGTAGTGGCTCAGGGCCCCAATCTTCCTTTCATTTGAATATGATCATATCATTCTATCAATATATTTCAGGAAAAGGGAAGAGTTTGTGGAAATGCATGGAGATGGGAAATGGAATATCAAATTCAAGGGGAAAGTAGGAAACCTGTTTAGTTAGAATGCAGAATTTGTGAAGGAGAATAATGTGAAACAAGGCTATAAAGGTAGATGGGGGCTACACTGTGGAGAGCTTTAAATATTAAACTAAGAGTTTTTTTTATTAAAGCAACATGGAGCTAGTAAATGTTCTTGACTGACATGAACAGAGATAGCTTGTGAAGCTTGTAATATAAAAAAACAAAAAGATTTGAAGGGAGGTCAATTAGGAGGCTATTTAAGTAATCTAGGTGCGAGATAATAAGGCTTGAACTAAGGCAGTAAATCTGTGAATGAAGAGAAGGAGATGGGTCCCAGATGTGCCAGGAAGTTAGGGCTGACAAAACTTGGAAACGGATTTGATGTGAGGATGAAAAAGTGAGAAGAGTTAACAAGGAGAAGCTGAGGACGGGAAAGATTCGAGGGCCCTTGAGAGAGCTGGACAAGTTTAGAGGGCCCATGGATTAGGGTGGGAAGATAAGGAATACGGTTTTGGACATGTAGAGTTTGAGTGTGACATCTTCTAGAGGTACTGGTGGGAGACAGAGAGAAACAGAAACAGGGAAAGAGACTTTGCAGGCTGTTTGGTTTTCACAACTCCTGGGGGCTGCTGGGAGAGAGACAGAGGAAGGAGGTAGCTGAGGATTTCCCCCACGTACTAATATTTTGAGAGGCAGGATTGGGGCAGAATATGGCTTCTACTCAAAGTCTGGAAGTAGCTGTGGCCCTGAGCCATGAGTGACCAGTCCTGGGCCGCTCCCCTGCCAGGGTTCCTTGTCTCTTCTGGGACCTATGCCTCTCACCCTTATAAAGGACAGTGTTTACTCTGGGTGCCAGACCCCCTCTGTGCTCCGAAATGCCGGCACTTTCCACCCCACTCTTCCCTGGCCCCTTATTCTTCCTCCCTTTTCATTGCAAGGGGAGTCTACAATTGTCCAGAGTCTGAAATTCAAGGGCACCCCTCTGACCACTTACCCTTATCTGCCATCACTCCCCCACAAATGGTCCCTGCTCCAGCCGCTCTGAGCTCTCCCCTCTCCCACGGAGGTTCTTGCCCCATGTGCTCCTGGTTCTGGTCTCTGGGGCCCAGCACATAAAGCACTTGGCCAGCCTTTGGCCCTGGTTCCGTCTCTGGCCTTCCAAAACTCCCTTTTCGGGCTGTCCACTCCCGTGCCTGAGTCCCAGCTGCAGAGTTGCAAAGGCCGGACCTCGGGTCCAGCGCTCACCAGCTCTCAGCTCCAACACTCCCCGATGTCCGAAGGGATTCTCAGAATGGCTCCGCGGCCACATCCCAGTGATGGTGGGAGCGCCTGTAATTAGACAATGGCGTCCGTAGCCTGCTGGACTCGCACCTCGTGTTCCCTTGCTCTTTGGAAGTCCCTTGTCCCAGGTGGGGAGTCCTCCCCCCAGATCTAAGGTCAGGACCCACTGGAGAACTGGGCAAGTGCAAGGCGATGGGCAGGGGCAGCGTGGGTGAGGGTCCTCGAGACATACCTGTAGTGAGGCTGAATCTCTGAAGTCTGGGAATGCACTCCTGGATTCTGGGACAACAAAGCTCTGAATGCAGGATCTGGGATCAGAAAGAGGGGCCCCCTCTCATCAGTGACCCTGATGGGAGCCCTGGGACCCTCAGGCAAGCCTTTGACCCCCCTCTGCCAGGGATCCAGGCGAAGGTATAAGGGGAAGGAAGGGGCAATCCCCTGGCCAGGAAACAGATCTCGTCTTGGTTCCTTCCACATCTCCTTTCATGGCAGCAGATGGAAAGCTCCCTCGTTCGCCTGGAATGGCAGAGAAGAGAATTAGAGAGCTCCAGGAGGCAGGAGCAACAGCAGGACAGAGAGCTGCACAGCAAGTGAGGGGGGCGACCCCAAGCTGGGGGCTGAGGGAGAAGTTGGGGGATGGGTGGGGGAAGGAAGGACCCTCCTCCCTCCCCCATTCTCTTCTCCAGAATCCTGCATCTGCAGGCAGAAGTGAGCAAAGTCAAGTTGTGTTTGGACAGAATGAGCCAGAAGTCACTGTTTGTGGAGGACCCGGAGGTGAGAAGGGCCAGAGGAAGCAGGGAGGCCCGGAAGCCTGCCCGTGACCCCCAGTCTGGCTGCTGTGGTGGGCAGCAAGAGCATCAGGGAGGGGCTGGAAGGTGGGGGAAAGATGGGGAAGTGACCACTCTCAGCCGTGAAGGAGTTACCCCAAGGGCCCACCCCTGGGCACGGGCCAACAGAGCCAAAGGTCTCTGACTCAGCTCAGATACTGGCCAGCCGAATGATAACCAAATGATGAGAGAACAGGGGAAGGCACAAACTCAAGGGTCAGTGTGAGCAGTGAAGGTTTATATGCGGCAGGAGGTCAGAGCACGGGGCCTCCCTCGGAGGAGATGGAGGCCAGAGGAGAGAGCATAGGACAACAGCAAAAAAAAAAAAAGATCAGAAGGGAGGGGCAGAGTCAGGAACTTGCGATTTCAGCACCAGCCGGGGCTCCCTTGCAGCTGCTGCATGAAACGCACCCCGAGTTAGCTTTCTGGAAGAAGCTGGAGTTCTGGGGGGCTGCAGGATACAGCCTGGGGGGAGCAGGGGGCTGAGCTTGGCAGCAAACTTGCGCCGTGAAGGCTCTTCCCAAATGGGGATTTATCAGGGAAGGAGGAAGCCGCATGTGTCCTGCATGGAGGGAGTTTTCTGAGAAGGAGGCGAGGACCAGGGAGTCTATTCCCCTGGAACAGAGGGGGCCACATCTCCGGGCACAGGCCTGATCGTCTGAGAGTTTGCCCCCATCTCCCCAAGCATAATTGGCCTGCCCAGGGTCACACAGCCATGTTCCAGATGGACCCAAACCTCCCTGGACTTGTGCCCCGTCCCAATTCTGGTTCCGGAAGCAAACACGGCTGTGTGGGGGAGAGCTCTGAGCAGCTAGATCAGCACCGTTTGTGGGGGAGTGATGGGAGCTAAGGAGAGGGTGCCCCTGGAATCTAGGCAAGGGATTGCAGACTCTGAACAAATCTGAGACCAAATTCTGGGAAGGACTCTGCAAAGTTAGCTCATTGTCTGGGTCCTCGGGGCCTTGGGGTGGCTCCAGAATGCGCGGAAGGTTGCTGTTTGGTGGGACTCTTCCTGTGTTCTCTGAACAGAGGGATCCCGGACTCGGGCTTGGGGGTCCGGGGGCTGACTGCAACGCCGAGCTCCAGAGCAGCCAGGATTCCATCCTTCAGGTACCAGGGGGTGAGAGACACCCCATCCCGGCCAATTATCTGGCCCAGCCAGTTCCTCTTTGGAAAATCATTGTTGGGACCCGTGAGGGGGGATGTGGAGGACTTGAGTGAGCACTTCAGAAGGGGGAATATCAACAGGGAGAGAGATCTCACCACAGAGATCACGACGCTAATGATCTGGTCAGGGTAGACCAAGGGTTCTTTGAGGCAATTGGGGTTAAGTGACTTGCCCAGGGTCACACAGCCAGGAAGTGTTAAGTGTCTGAGATCAGATTTGAACTCGGTCCTCCTGACTTCTCTATTCACTGTACCACCCAGCTGCCCTAGACCAGAGGTTCTCAACCTAGGGTCATAACCTTGTTTTTAGGAAAAAAGTTATAATTTTACTTCAATATCATTGATTTCCTTTTTTGATACTTTGCATTTTTGTGCTTTTAAAAAGATTGTTCTGAGAAGGGCCCTAAAGGTTTCACCAGACTACCGAGGGTCCATGACAGAGAAAGGGTAAAAACCTCTAGCCCAGAAGGATGCTGGGGGCATTTAAGGCTAGTTTTTGTTTCCAGGAGAAGCCAGCACCTGATGATCAAGGACAGGAGCGGAGCTCTGATGCCAGTGAGATTCTAGGGGAGGGGGAGGTCCCACTGGAGAGCCCAAAGGCCTCTGCCCCCCACAAGCCCCTCGATATGATCCTTCTCCAAGAAGAGCTGGCGATCATTAAAGAGGTAACTGGCGTGGCTCCCCTTTCCCAGGCCCCCCACAGCTGTCCTTGCCCTTCTCAGCATGTGACTTCCTGAGAACTCGGGACAGAATCCCAGAACCTCACAGCCAGAGCAGACCTGGAGAGCAGCTGACCCAGTTCTCTCACCAGACAGCTAGAGACCGGGGTGGGGGGAGAGGTGGAGATGCTTCCACAGAGTCTCCCAGAAAATGACTGGCAAAGCCTCGGCCTCTGTGACAGCCAGCGCTCTGTGCAGAGGGGAAGGAAGGGATGCCTGTCTTCCCTCCCTGGGAAAGCGACGGCTCAGAGGGGCTGGAGTATAAGGGGGAATGGTGATGAGTCTCCACGTGTATCCCCCTACGGACCCGGATCTCATGGCATGGACACAGCGGCAGCAGCTGCTCAGCAGGGTCCCAGCTCCCAGCGGGACTCGTCTGTCTCAGAACGCTCTGGCCACAAAACCTGCTGCCAGGCGCTGCCCTGTGTCCACGCTGCTTTGCCAAGATATCCAAGGCTTTGACTCAGGTGCCCCCCCCCCCCCCCCCCCGTTCGATCGGAAAAACCGCATGTGAAGGGCCTATTTTCTACCTAATCAATCAACAAACTTATTAAATGCCTAAGTGCTAACAAGTGAATGAAACGATCCCTAGTCTCAGCGAGTCAGTATTCTAATGGGGTGATAGGAGGCTAATGTATGCATGTATGTGAATATATGGTTTTATATGTGGGGGTATGGTTAACAAATGTAAATATATACACGAGCTCAGTACAATCTGGGGAACATAAAGACCAAAAATATCCCTGGAATAGTCCCTGGCCTCGGGGAGCCAGCCTTTTACTTAATGAGTAAGACATCAGCCTCTCTGTCCTGAGACGCTAAGTCACATATCTAACGTGGTCCCATGGCTAGTCTGTGGCTGTCCATGGCATTCAATTCAACTGTTTACCATCTAGTTAATAATAATGATTAATAAGAAGAATGTTCAAGGGCCTTCCAGCTCTCAGCGCAAATCCAGAGTCCCAGGAGCCTGCCTGAGTGACTCGCTGAGTGTCAAGTCAGAGTCAGGGGTAGAATGGAAAATTTCCCGACCCCAGTCCCCAGATTCTGTGCTTATTCCACAATGTCTCTTATAAGGAAATAGCAGCAGTAATAGTCCTACACTAAAGACCTCTTCCAGCGTCCCATCACATGGTGGGGGACCTTGGGGTGCCGAAGGCCACACTGCCCAGGGCATTCTCCGGACGCTCCCACGTGGAGTACAAGTGCGAGACTGACTTTGCACCTCTTGTGCCCGAAGCTGCTGACGGGGCCAGGCTCTGTGTTAGGGTGGGATTAGGGAGAGGCAAGGGGGATGCAGTGGACAGTGACCCACCGTCCTGGGGATGTCACTCCTAGGAGAACGAGCAGCTCTCCTCGGAGCTGAGCCAGAGCCGCCGGCGCCTGAGGACCTGTCTGGACCAGCTCCACCAGCTGCAGGCAGAGAAGAAGCTTTCCCACAGCTGGGTCCAGGTTATGGAGACTGAGCGAGCCCAGCTGGTGGGAGAGAACTTGGCCCTGCTCTCTGTGCTCCAGGGGCCCAGGGGGAGCTCTGAGCTCAGGCCAGCTTCCTGGCAGAATGGCCAGTCCAGGAGGTGAGTGCCTCTTTCCCTTCAGGGGTCTCAAAGCCCTTTGTTGGAATGCTCTAAGCCTAGTTATCTGATTCTGTCAGAAAGTGCCGTCCGTGACCCGAAGGTCCTGCCAGCTGGCTGGGGGACATGGCGGGCACAGGGTCCAATCTGGGCAGCCTGATCTGGGCGGTCACTTCGCAGGCAGAGTCTGCTTCCCGAAGCTCCTTGGAGCCTTCCAATGGCCATGCTGTTGACCCATTTAGCAGATGGCTATTTAAATGTACTGCAGGTCTATTTTAAAGGGGTCCCCAGAAGAGATATGGCAGGGCTCAGACCCTATCTCCAGATGCCCAGGGTAAAGAGGGTTTATTCAGGCAAGCCTCAGGCTGCCAGTAGTCCAGAGGAAAAGGGGAGCTTCCAGGTGAGAGCTGCCTGGGCAGCTTCAGAAAATGGCCAACGTGAGCTGACTGAAAGGAGACGGAGTAGATCCCAAGGTATGAGGTTAGTCTAGGGTACCCCCCACCCATTTTCTTTCCCCAGATACCCTCAGTTCCAGAGGGAGCTGATAACTCCCCAGCTGGGGCAAGCATGGGAAACTTCCCTCCCCAGGACCCACCAGGAGGTGGCTCAGTATTGGAAAGCACGTTGGCGCCAGGTGGCAAACGAGTTGAAATCCAAGGAGGAAGAACTGGAGGGGGTCCAGAGACAGAGGAAACACGGGTCGTGCAAGGTGGGCTTGCCTCAGACTCCCGCTACGGCTCTCCCATCAGCACCACTTTCCTCAGCTGCCCAGCATCTCTTCATGCTCTTGTGTTTCCCATTGGGACTTGCTCCTTCCCTCTTGTGAATGTTCACCCCTCTATGCTCATGTTCATACCATGAATTTGCCAAAAGGGGTCAACCCAATGTCCTTGGGGCCTTCCTTACTTTCTTAAAAAGAAAATCAAAACAACCTATTCATGTTTTATTTTTAGATCCCCTTCATTTCCAAATATAACGTTACCTCCATTCAGACATTCCTTTAACAAAGAATTTAAAAATGACCAAAAAAGAAAAAGAAAAACAAAAAAGCAGTTTAGCAAAACTAATCAACATATCAGCCCCACATCTGTATTCAGTATTCCATATCTATAGTCTCCCACTTCAAGGAAGGAATGGAGATGTATTTTCACCAGGCCAATGAGATCATCACCCTCCTCACTTTTTCTTGACATTTCAAGGATACTTATGGAACACATGAGCTTGGTTATAGATTTCTTCCCTCCCTTTTCAGAATACAGATTTCTTGGAGCAAGTCCTCACTGATGTGATACAATCAACTCCCCCTAGCCTAGACCTCCACTTCAATTGTTCAGAGGCTTTAGCAGTCTAGACTCCAATGCCATGCAATACTTATGTGTATTTCTATATGCAAAAGAATATCCACTTTTTTTTTGGTTGTTTTGTTTTTGTTTTTGCTGAGGTAATTGGGGTTAAGTGACTTTCCCAGGGTCACACAGCTAGGAAGTGTTAAGTGTCTAAGGTCAAATTTGAACTCAGGTCTTCCTGACTTCAGGATTGGGGCTTTATCCACTACACCAACTACCTGCCCCTTTTTGGGGTTTTGTTTTTTTATGAACACCCACTTTTGAGGACAGTACCAGACTTCAAGTACTCCCCACTGGCCATTGTTGCTCAAAACTCTATCCATTCTTGTTTTCCAATTTCTTCTCTTTTCTTTCCCAGATCCCTTGGGTCCAAGAGCTTCTCACAGGTGAAGAGGAAGAGCTGGCTGACCGAGAGACAGAGAGAGAGAGAGAGAGAGAGAGAGAGAGAGACAGAGAGAGACAGAGAGAGAGACAGAGAGAGAGAGAGAGAGAGAGAGAGAAAGAGCTTAACTGTGACAGTATCTTTCCTTCAGGGCAGAGACCAGTGAGCTGGGAGGGATGCAGCTGGTGAAGATGTATCAACGCCTTTCTTCTGAGGAAGTAAGAAAGGGCAATTCTGCCCGTCCTCCTCTGCCCTCACACAGCCCTCTCCTGCTTCTTTCTCTCTCCTATTTTCTCCTCTCGTTTCCCTCCTCTAATCTCTGCTTCTTTTTCTGTCTGTTTGTGCCTCTCTGTCTCCCTCCAATTTTATTTCAGTATCTAATAACCCTCATTGAGGGAAAATCTTTCACTGTACCTAACTCCAGTCTCTTACAGTATTGATTTTTTTTTTTTGACTGAGGCAATTAGGGGTAAGTGACTTGCCCAGGGTCACACATCTATGCCCTCCTGACTTGGACACCAACTAGCTGCCCCTACACTATTGATTAAATCTCATTTTTTTCTGATTTTTCTCTGACCAATATGTTCTCCTCTGTATCAGTGTCTCTTGAAACTTCTGTTGATTTTTTACATACTGTTTTATGGTGTTTTTTTTTATAAAGCTTTTTATTTTCAAAATATATGCATGGATAATTTTTTAACATTGACCTGATTTTCCCCTCCTTTCCTCTACCCCCTCCCCTAGATGGCAAGCAATCCAATATGTGTTAAATATATGTGTTTTATATATATATATATATATGTGTGTGTGTGTGTGTGTGTGAAATATATAATATATAATTATATGTAATTATATATAATATATAATATACAATTATAATATATATGTTAAACATGTTAAATCCAATATATATAAACATATTTATACAATTCTCTTGTTGCACAAAAAAATCAGATTAAAAAAAAAAAAGCAAATGAGTAAGAAAGCAAAATGCAAGCGAACAACAAGCATCTGGCCCTTCTTTGACATCCTCTTCCCCAAGAATCCAAGCCAGGATTCCCATTAGGGACCGGTGTTGGATGGTTTGAAGGGGAAGAGGTGGAGGTGGAGCCCCTTGGGGTCAGGATGGAGAAGGGGAGGCAGCCAGCAGAGGAGGAATCAGCTTCAACTTTTCCTACCTTCCTCTGGTTTCTCCCAGGACTTGAGTTCCCCAGCAGGGAAGATGGAATATCAGCCAGCTCTCCAGTAAGTAGGACCTGGGGGATAGGGTGAGAGGAAAGGGGAATCCTGGAGAATTCACTGTGAACAAGGGCCCCAGAGGAGGCAGAAGACACCTCAGAAGCAGGAGGGGGGAGATCCTCCCTTAGAAGCACAATCTCCGTTTTATCACATTCATGAACCTTATTGCCTCTTCTCCCTCACACTGTTCTGTAATAGGAGCAAGCTGAAGGTCCTGGAGCAGGAAAATGCTCAGCTGGCTCTAGTGATCCAGAGGTGGAAGGTACAGCTGGGGACACAGCTCGGGGTCTCCCTCCGGTTTCCCTTAGGGTTTGAAGGGAGCACTGGTTGTGGGGAAGTCTGGATGTCCTTGCCTGGATCTGCCTGGCCAAGTAATTGGGGTCTGGCTCCAGGGCTCCAAAGGCTGAGGATGCCTTTCAGTTCCCCCCGAACCCCAGAATCCTGCACGACAGGAGGTTCAGAGTCTCCTCAAGCAGGTGTGCAGGAGAGTCTGAGCTTTCCTAACAGAAGAGGCCCCTGGCTGGAGGCAGGGGATTCCGTACTGATTCAGCCACATAACATGCTGTTTGACTGAAAGGACATCATCTCACCAATCTGGGCCTCAGTTTCCCAATTTGTAAAATGAGGGGAAGAGTCTCCATGGGTCTCCCTTCACAGGAGCCCAGAGGTGACAATGAAGTACAAAGCCTCCTCTGGGAGTCCCCCAGATCCAGAACATTCTGTTTCCTTGTCGTCCCCTATCCCCTCCTCCGCAGTTTCCCTCTGCCGTGATCCCATGCCGATGGACATGCAGAGGCCGGGGCTGGGGACCCTCCTTTCTGGCTTAGGGGAGTCCAGCCTCCTCAGCCTCTGGGGCTCCATGATCTCAGCCCAGCAGCCCTGCCACCTGACCGGCGCCTCCCTTTTCTTCTGTCCTCAGCTGGACCAGGGCGCGACGCTTCAGATGGAGCTGGACGCCTGCAAGCAGCAATTAGAACTAGAGCGAAACTTGTCCCTGACCCTGCAGCACCAACTTCGGGGCCTGCAAAGTGGGAGTGCCCCCCAGGGGACGGAGCCCCCACAGGCAGCGCCAGGTCCCGGGCCGTGCCCCCCAGGGGCCACGAAGGGGACAGAAGCGGAGCCCCAGTGGGACCCGGTAAAAGCCCTGAGAGAGTGCTGTGTGTGACTGTGCGGAGGGACCCGGAAGTCTCTGAGGTCGGTATGTCAGACCAGCACCGCGGGGGCACTGGGGGCAGGAATGGTGGCCCTCCCCCCAGAGGAGGTTCCTGAAGGTAATCTGTAATACGGGACCAGAAGAGAGGCCCCCCCCCAGCTAGGACCCAGACACGATACAGACTGGAGGTCCCCCCCCCAGCTAGGAGCCAGACCCAATACAGACCGGAAGCCCCCCCCAGCTAGGAGCCAGACACAATACAGACTGGAGGTCCCCCCCCCAGCTAGGAGCCAGACACAATACAGACCGGAAGCCCCCCCCAGCTAGGAGCCAGACACAATACAGACTGGAGGTCCCCCCCCCCAGCTAGGAGCCAGACACAATACAGACCGGAAGCCTCCCCAGCTAGGAGCCAGACACAATACAGACCGGAAGCCCTCCCCCAGCTAGGAGCCAGACACAATACAGACCGGAAGCCCCCCCCAGCTAGGAGCCAGACCCAATACAGACCGGAAGCCCTCCCCCAGCTAGAAGGCAAACACAATACAGACCGGGGAGCCAGACACAATACAGACTGGAGGTCCCCCCCCAGATAGGAGCCAGACCCAATACAGACCGGAAGCCCTCCCCCCAGCTAGGAGCCAGACCCAATACAGACCGTAGTTCCCCCCCCCCCCAGCTAGGAGCCAGACACAATACAGACTGGAGGTCCCCCCCCCAGCTAGGAGCCAGACCCAATACAGACCGGAAGCCCCCCCCCCAGATAGGAGCCAGACCCAATACAGACCGGAAGCCTCCCCAGCTAGGAGCCAGACACAATACAGACCGGAAGCCCTCCCCCAGCTAGGAGCCAGACACAATACAGACCAGAAGCCCCCCCCAGCTAGGGGCCAGACACAATACAGACCGGAAGCCCCCCCAGCTAGGAGCCAGACACAATACAGACTGGAGGTTCCCCCCCCCCAGCTAGGAGCCAGACACAATACAGACCGGAAGCCTCCCCAGCTAGGAGCCAGACACAATACAGACCGGAAGCCCTCCCCCAGCTAGGAGCCAGACACAATACAGACCGGAAGCCCCCCCCCAGCTAGGAGCCAGACACAATACAGACCGGAAGCCCCCCCCAACTAGGAGCCAGACACAATACAGACCGGAAGCCCCCCCCAGCTAGGAGCCAGACACAATACAGACCGGAAGCCCCCCCAGCTAGGAGCCAGACACAATACAGACTGGAGGTTCCCCCCCCCCAGCTAGGAGCCAGACACAATACAGACCGGAAGCCCCCCCCCAGCTAGGAGCCAGACACAATACAGACTGGAGGTTCCCCCCCCCCAGCTAGGAGCCAGACACAATACAGACCGGAAGCCCCCCCCAGCTAGGAGCCAGACACAATACAGACCAGAAGCCCCCCCCAGCTAGGAGCCAGACACAATACAGACCAGAAGCCTCCCCAGCTAGGAGCCAGACACAATACAGACGGGAAGCCCTCCCCCAGCTAGGAGCCAGACACAATACAGACCGGAAGCCCCCCCCAGCTAGGAGCCAGACACAATACAGACCGGAAGCCCTCCCCCAGCTAGAAGGCAAACACAATACAGACCGGAAGCCTCCCCAGCTAGGAGCCAGACACAATACAGACCGGGGAGCCAGACACAATACAGACTGGAGGTCCCCCCCCAGATAGGAGCCAGACCCAATACAGACCGGAAGCCCCCCCCCCAGCTAGGAGCCAGACCCAATACAGACCGTAGTTCCCCCCCCCCAGCTAGGAGCCAGACACAATACAGACTGGAGGTCCCCCCCCCAGCTAGGAGCCAGACACAATACAGACTGGAGGTTCCCCCCCCCCAGCTAGGAGCCAGACACAATAGAGACCGAAGCCCCCTGAGGGTAACTCCCATTTTCCTGCAGCTCTCGGCCTTTCTTTACCCCTTCTGGCCCCAGAGCAGGGCTCACCCGGGAGGGTTCTCCCCGACTCAGGAATCCCTAACCGTATGACATGGGGAAAGAGAACAAATGTAGGCGTCAGGAAGGCCTGAGGTGCTGCATCAATACTGACTGGCACCGAGCTGGGTGCGAGGCCCTTCACTTCCCAGAGAAAATTCTCTCTGGGTCCGAGTGACAGACCGGTGACAGCGCGGTGGAGGAAGTTTCCATGTCCCGAACTCCCTCTGTACAGTTGAGGTCACAGGTCCAAACGGAGGAAGAAAAAGAAAAATCCTCCGGGAGCTTTTAGGGACTTAGGGGTGGGGATGGTGGCCCTGGGCTCCCCACACCAGGCGCGCTCAGGGCCCGGGGATCTCCCACAGCAGTCTCCTTCTCCGTCCGCAGCCCCGGGCCGCAGCGGAGCCTCAGAAGCCCCTCCAGGGCCTGCCAGCGCCTGCATCAGGAAGGTAAGCCCCCCCTTTGCTCTGAGCAGCCCCTCCCTCTGCCTTTGAGGGCGCCCTGCCAGCCTGGCACTGAATAACCCCGTTCTCCGCACTATCTGTGAGCCTTTGGGGACAGGGGACAACACGCGGCTCCGGAATACGGAGGCCGGAACGCTGACATGGTTGGGACTGCGTGAGGGCGCCCAGGGCTGAGGGGATCACCCCCCTCCCCCCATTCTGCCCTGGGTCCGCCTGGGGCACCGCGTCCGCTCCCGGTGCCGGGGCCTGGGAAGGACATTGGAGAGCGGGGACTGCCCGGAGAAAGGCGCCGAGAGCTGGAGCTCAGGCCGGGTGGCCGTCAGTGGGGGGAACCCGAACGTTTAGTCGGGAGAAAGGCTTTTCTACGGTCCCGCAGAGGGCTCGCTCGGGCCTGGACTAGCCCGGATGTGGCCGAGAGAACTTCGAACTCCAGAAAATCCTGATTCTGGACTGTCACCTTCCAACCTCTTTTGAACACAAAACTCCATTTTTTCCTGCCGCCCGTCTGGCCCCCTCGGAGCACGTGACAGGGTGCCGGAAGCTCCGGGGCTCAGTCTCTTCCCCTTTCTGGACCTCAATGCCCTCATCTTTCTAATGGGGACAATAGCATTTGCCCTAATTACCTCCCGGGAGTTTCTGGGGAATCAAATGAAGGAATTGTGAAAAACCCAGAACACCTGAGACACAGGCTCCCTGCACACGGCCCTAACTCAGGAGTCGAAGCAAGCGGAGGAGGGGGGCCTCTGCCCGCCTTCTTCCCCGCCCTCCCCCCCCCCCCCCCCCCCCGCGCTCCAGGCCCTGCCGCGACAGCCCGGGACCAGGTTAGCGCCCACGGGCGTCTCTGCCCCGGCGGGCTCGGACAGACCGGGGCCCGCGCTCGGAGAGAAGTCACGGGAAGGGGCAGGCTCACAGCCAGAGGACGCTTTCCTTTGTCCGCCCCGGGCCGCCTCTCTGGAGCCCCCCGGGCTCCCGAGCCCCGCTCCGAGGCAGGTGGGGCAGTGCCCCTGGGGGGGTCACACCGGAAGAGGCGCGTGCGTGCCGGGGAGAACGCGGGGCAGCGGCGCGCGCCCGTTCCCAGCCCCCTCCGGCCATCTCCCGCGCTCCCCTCCCCCCAAGCCCACCCCCCTGCCCAGTCCCCTCAGCGATTGTTCGGATTGTGTGCACTGCCCAGCGTCTCCGCCAGGGGGCAGGGCGGTACAGCAGAATGGTGTCTCGCGGAAAGGCGGGAGCTCTGCCGAAGTCGGAGCGAGGCTCACGGGTCAGAGTCGGAGAGGACCCCAGAGGCCGTCGGGTCCGCACCCTTCATCTTACAGACCAGGAAACTGAGGGTGGTTCCTCTTCCAAAGCGATAAACCAAAGGAGCAGGACCTGCCCCTGGTCGTGGGTCCGGACCCTAGTTCTTCCTCCCACAGCAGGGCCTCTTCGCGGGGCGTCTGTGACGTTCGGAGCTCGGGGCGGGAAAACTCCCCCAGGCTCGTCTTCGGTGGGCTGGGCTTTGTCAGGCTTTCCCTCAAGCCTTAAAACCGAGCTTCTGAGAGGAGGCCCGGAGAGAGCCCCTCCTCCACCTGCCCTGCCCCTCGCGGGCAGCATTTACAAGGAGCTGCCTCGGGGAGGTCCGGCCCGTTTAAGGATGAGAGATGTCGAATTACCTCTCCTAGTGAGCTCCGGGGGTCACTGACAAGATGGGGCTGCAAGGGACTCCGGCCCATCCCTACAAGAGTGCCCCAGTGACACGTGGGACGAGCCCTCCCCGAGCGCCCGGCCCGCGAGGCTCCCCTGACTCTTCCTCTGTTGGGCCGTGTGGCATCCCTGCGCCTCCTGCCCTGAGTCTCGCGGTTAAACATCCAGTCAGACGGGCACTCAGAGCCCCCGCCACCGCGCTTCCCAGGACGGCGGGCCGCGGAGGCAGCTTCGCTCAGAGACTGACCCAGCCTCTTTGTGGCTCAGCTCGCGATCCCGGCCTCCTTCCTCTCCTCCGCTGTGGGTCCCGTCCGCCCGCCTGCCTCTGACGTCCGCGCATTTTCCGCAAAGACGCCAGCTCACGTCACAGTTGGGGAAACTGAGGCAAACGGGGCGGAGGGACAGCATCTCCCGTCTGCCAGATGTGAGCAGGAGCCGGGGCTTCCGCCCGGGCCTCGCACGGCCCCCCCACGGCTCCTTCTCCGCGCCCTGGTCCCCTGGGCCTCCCCCCATCCCCTCCGCTGTGGGCCGGCGCCCCTGAGTGACCCTGACCCCTCTCAGCCCCCAGGCGCCAGAGCTGCCTCAGCCGGCCCAGGGAGCGCCCGCGGCAGAGGCAGACGCCTTAAGGCAGCAGCTGCAGAAGGAGGAAAGCCTGAGACGGGAGTGGGAGCAGAGACTGCAGAGCCTCAGCTCAGTAAGGGACCCTGCCCCCCAGACCACCGGATCGTTTTCTGGGGATATGGCCGGTCCGGCTGGACTGTCTCCCCCTTAACCCCAGGCCCTGGTCTCCGAGCCCCGACTCTGGGGATGGTGGGGGGGGAGGAAGGTCTGGGGGGTGGAAGGTCTGGGGGGAGGAAGGTCTGGGGGGAGGAAGGTCTGGGGCTGTGTCCTCTGCCGCCCTCTCCTCCCAGCCCACCCCAGAACGTGAGGACTTCTTTGCAGGAGCTGCAGGAGCTGAAGCTGAGGAAGCCGGAAGAACCCAAGGTGGGGTCTGGGGTCCTGGGGGGGCGGGTAAGATGGACCCTCCTCTGGGTCAGCTGGGCTCCAGGCCTGGTCCTGCTGTGTCTGTCTCCAGGTTCCCCCCTCCACGGCCCAGGACTCCGGACGGCAGGGGCTGGAGGCCGCGGAGAGTCAGGTACTCCGACCCGCCCCCCCCCCAGCAGGCCGGGCCCCAAAGTCTGGCCAGAGCCGGGACTTCTTCCCCGGATGGTTCTGGCCTTGGGGAGGGCTGGCTGGTGGCCTGGGTGAGGCGCGGGGGCGGGGGCAGTTAGGAAGGAGCTCAGGGAGCTGCCGCAGGAGGTGAGCGACCCGGATAAAAGCTTTGCCTGCTCTGGAATGCATGCCCTGCGCCTTCCACGGAGATTCCCCCCTCCTCAGGGCCCCCACACAGTTTAGTGAAGAGGCCTTGGGGTCCCAGAGCTTGGCTCTGACTCGGGTCTGCCAGCTGTGGGATAGCCAGGGTGCATCACCCACATTCTCTCAGCTTTGACATCTCCTCATCCATAAAATGGGCCCGCTTGTGCTTGAATGTTCCTCCCAGGGGCCTCGGTGAGGACCTATTCCTTTCTCTCAAAGCCCCCCCTCCCCCCGGGGGCTTCTCCTGCAGTGGGCACCCCCATGCGCATGCCCGCACGGGGCCATCCTGATTCCTACACTTTGAGCCACCAAGTCATTCCAGGGGCCTCCCCGAGGAGATGTGTGGGAGGCGGGGAGGGGGAGAGGGTGGAGAAAGCCCCCGGCCTTGTCCTTGGAGAAAGATCATAAAAATAAGAATAAGAGAATCCCAGCGACTGGCATTAGCAGGGTGGGGATCCTCATTATCTCTCCCATTTTACAGGAGGGATCATTGAGGATCCACAAGGTTAAGTGACTTTCCTGTGTCCCGCAGCAGTTAGGCCTTCCTGACTTCCAGCCCAGCCCACTGGATCAAAAGGCCTCCCAGAGTCTGGGAGTCCATGTTGGCAGGGCAGGGAAGCACAAGGCCAGTGCTCAAGGCAGGTCCCTGCAGGAAGTGAGACCCAGCTGGGGCAGACGCAGGCCTCCTGGGGGGAGAGCCCGAGGGTGCAAGGGCTGGGGGGGGGCAGGGGGAGTCTGGCCTGCATAGAGCGACACTGGGAGGGCCTCGGTGTGTCCATTTTACAGATGAGGAAAATAAAGCACAGAGAAGGGCCTTCCCTCACATGGAGGGCAGGGGTCATTTCTTTCACATTGCCCCCTGGTGTGGCAGGAAGTAGTCATGGGGGCAAAGGGAGGTGGGCCTGAAGCTGAGGCATTCACTCCCCGCTGGGCCCCCTGTCCGTCCTCCCCATCTCTCTCACTCCCCGCTGGGCCCCCTGTCCGTCCTCCCCATCTCTCTCACTCCCCGCGAGGCCCCCGTCCGTCCTCCCCATCTCTCTCACTCCCCGCGAGGCCCCCGTCCGTCCTCCCCATCTCTCTCACTCCCCGCTGGGCCCCCTGTCCGTCCTCCCCATCTCTCCCCTGTCCGTCCTCCCCATCTCTCTCACTCCCCGCTGGGCCCCCTGTCCGTCCTCCCCATCTCTCTCACTCCCCGCGAGGCCCCCGTCCGTCCTCCCCATCTCTCTCACTCCCCGCGAGGCCCCCGTCCGTCCTCCCCATCTCTCTCACTCCCCGCTGGGCCCCCTGTCCGTCCTCCCCATCTCTCCCCTGTCCGTCCTCCCCATCTCTCTCACTCCCCGCGGGGCCCCCTGTCCATCCTCCCTCTCTCCAGCTCCAGGAGAGCAGAAAAGAGAACTTCAGTCTGGAGCTGCTGGTGGCATCCCTACGACAGAAGCTGGAGGAGAAGTAAGGAGCTGGGGGGCCTGGCTCTCTGCAGGAGGGAGGGAGGGGATACAAGAAGAGATGGCTTCCCCACTCTGGTCAGCACACCCCCAGCCTGCCTCTGCCAGACCCTCTCCTTCCAGCCTCTGCAGGGGGCCCTCACTGACTCAGCCCTGGCCCTCTTGGGAAGCTGCGGAACAGACTTCACCCTCTCCCTGCCCCCAAGGGCTCTTCTGACTCATGGGGAAGGATCGTGCACTTTCCAGTCAAGTTGGCAAGGCCCGAGTTCTCTGGGGGGGGTGGGCACAGGGATGCCAGGCAGGGAGAAAGAACCATCTGTGTTCCCCGGACCCAGAGCGAACCGGCTCTGGGCAGCCTTGCCCACACTAGCCCCAGGGGTTCAGACAGCTGGCACCTGTGGCAGCAGGGGGAGGAGAAGCAGGAGGGAGCTCACCTCCTCCTTTCTCATCATGGTCCAGACTTCTCAGTTTCCCAGGCCCACTCTCCCCTCTCAAACCCCCCATGCTCCCGTCCCATGCAGCCTTTTTCCCCATGAGATCCGGGGCCCGTTAGCCCAAGAGTCAGCATGTGGTTTCTGGTTCAGTCTTCCCTGAGAGCCAGCTTCTCCTGGGTCCTCCACAGACCGAGCCCCAGACCTGGCCCTTCTCTCCCAGCCCACCGGCTTTCAGAGACAGAATTGGGAGCTCCATCCCCCTCCTTTTAGAAGGAGCTAGCTGGTGGAAGTAACCCAGGAGGGCTGGGAGCCCCCCCCATTCCAACCTCCTCAGCTGTAAAGTCGAGACCAGTTGGACTCATGAGTGGCTGCCTCTGGAGGCGGCTGGCCCAAGGACAGCCTGGCCCCGGGGGGTCACTCTGTGGGGTGTCCAACCTGGTTAAGGCCTGCCAGGAATGCTCTCCAAGGCTCACAGACTGGCAGGACAATCAGGGCCGCTTGCTCCTTGGCTACTCTCCGGTTCCCAGTCAGAGACTCTGATGGCCGGGAGGGCTGGGAGCCCCAAGACTATACACAAAAATCTGTGTCCACAGGGAGCAGGCCCTGAAGGAGCTCCTGAGCCCAGGGGCCTCTGAGCACAGCGAGACAGAGCTGACGCCCTCCTCCCTACTCAAGGTAGTGCGAGGAACGAGCATTGGGGAGGGAGAGGGCCAGGGCCCAGAGAGATGGGAGTGGGGGGCCCGGAGGGATGGGAGTGGGGGGCCCGGAGGGATGGGAGTGGGGGGCCCGGAGGGATGGGAGTGGGGGGCCCGGAGGGATGGGAGTGGGGGGCCCGGAGGGATGGGAGTGGGGGGCCCGGAGGGATGGGAGTGGGGGGACTAGAAGGATGGGAGTGGGGGACCTGGAGGGATGGGAGTGGGGGGACTGGAGGGATGGGAGTGGGGGGACTGGAGGGATGGGAGTGGGGGGCCTGGAGGGATGGGAGTGGGGGGACTAGAAGGATGGGAGTGGGGGACCTGGAGGGATGGGAGTGGGGGGCCTGGAGGGATGGGAGTGGGGGGACTAGAAGGATGGGAGTGGGGGACCTGGAGGGATGGGAGTGGGGGACCTGGAGGGATGGGAGTGGGGGGACTGGAGGGATGGGAGTGGGGGGACTGGAGGGATGGGAGTGGGGAGCTAGAGGAATGGGAGTGGGGGGCCTGGAGGGATGGGAGTGGGGGGCCTGAAGGAATGGGAGTGGGGAGACTGGAGGGATGGGAGTGGGGAGCTAGAGGAATGGGAGTGGGGGGCCTGGAGGGATGGGAGTGGGGGGCCTGAAGGAATGGGAGTGGGGGGACTGGAGGGATGGGAGTGGGGGACCTGGAGGGATGGGAGTGGGGGGACTGGAGGGATGGGAGTGGGGGGACTGGAGGGATGGGAGTGGGGAGCTAGAGGAATGGGAGTGGGGGGCCTGGAGGGATGGGAGTGGGGGGCCTGAAGGAATGGGAGTGGGGAGACTGGAGGGATGGGAGTGGGGAGCTAGAGGAATGGGAGTGGGGGGCCTGGAGGGATGGGAGTGGGGGGCCTGAAGGAATGGGAGTGGGGGGACTGGAGGAATGGGAGTGGGGGACCTGGAATGGACGGGAGTGGGAGGATTGGAGAGAACAGGAGTGCGGGGTCTGGCCTAAGGGCCAGGAATGGGGACAGGGATGAAGGCCCTAGCCTGGTGAAAGAGAGGGATTTTCGGAAAGAGCCTTTGATCTTGAGTCCCAAGCTCAAATTTACAAGTTACTGACAAACTGCCCCAAAGCGGCCCTGATGAGATAATGGGAATGTCCTGTCTAGAAGCTGCCTCCTCACTCCCGGTCCGGCGTCAGCCGGCTGCTCTCAGAAGAGCTGAGGAGGGGACCTCAGGCTGGCTGGGAGGGGGTCCCCCAAGCCCACTGCTCTCACTGCAATGCCTTCTTGGAACAACTGCACAAAGTGCTTCAAGGTGAGTCCCCCTTGGCCTCCACTGGGGCCCGAGGAAGAGATGGGATCAGAAGAGTCTGATTGAAAACGATCCCATAGAACCGGAGCAAGTTGGACCCGGAAAGGGCAGGCTGCATTTTAAGAGACTAAAACTTGTCTAAGGTGGGGCCCCGAGGAGGAGGAACCTGGCTCCAGAGCTGCTGCTGGGCCCCAGAGCCCCGTTTTGCACGTCCCTATCCTCCTCCCAAGATAACGGGACGCTCACTTCTCTGGGGGTGGATGTCTCCTGGGCCTCTTCCCTGGGCTGAGTCTCCCCCAGGATGTCAGGGCCAGGGTGGGATGAGAGCCAGGGATGAGGGATGGGGAGCTTCTAGCTTTGGGCCCTGGGCTGCCTTCAGGTTGGGAACCATCTTCAAAACCATCAGAAGAGAAGCCACAGCCACTGAGGCAGCTCCAGAAAGTCCTGGAGGTGAGTGAGCCCTGTCTCTTCCCTCACCCACTTCCCTTTGTTTTCCAGGCTCCCCCCTCCCAGACCAAGGAAGGTCTCACTTTACCTTCCAGGGTCCAGAGAGGGTCAAAGTGCCTTTGGTGATCCCGTCCCTGGTCCACGGGGTTTCTCCCACCTCCTCCACAAGAGGTGGCCATGTAGAGCAATAGATGGAGCATCAATGGCCTCAAAGTGACCATGTGCGATTTTACTTATATCCTCCTCCTCACAATAGCCCTATGGTGGCAATCTTATCATGCCCATTTTAAAGATGAAATACTGAGGCTGAGGAGTTAATTGTCTTACCCTAGAACGTAGTCAGTACAGTCTGAGAGGCTCCCTTTCACCACCCAGTTGCCTCACGGAACAATGGATGGATCATTTTATGTTAGCTTCGGTTCCTCATCTGTATAATGAAAGGGTGGGAGCAACTCAGTGGCCCCTGAGGATTCTCCCAGCTCTCAATCGGTGCTCCTGTATCCCAGGGTCCCAACAAGCATGTCCCCAAAGGGGCCCGAGCTACCCGGAATGACCTGAAGGACGTGGAGCGGGTGAGACAGCAGCATCGGCTGGTGACTGAGGAGGTAGGGGTGGCTCTGCTTGGAAGTGGTGGAGCTGGGGGGCTGGGCCCCCCAAAGGAAGGGCTTTGTCTGGGGGAGACTGACAGCCTTGCCTGCCAATATCCTTTCCAAGGTTCACACATCCTGGTGCCTGAAGTGCCTCCATTAGAGCTTACCCTTCTCAGTTCAACATTGTCCTTGCAGGCTCCTGAGAGTCCCTCCCTGCCTCCCAAGGCCTCCTGGGATAGCCAGCCCAGAAGAAAATTAGGAGACCAGAAATTAAAGCAGATTGCCAATTGCTTTCCAATGAGGCAGATGGAAGGGATGTGATGGCCCCTTTGACTGGAGGGTGCAGAGAAGTCCCCGGGATGCTCCACCCTCCCAGTTGGCCCCCCATTCACGCTCTCCCCTTACAACTCAGCTGCAGGATCTGTTTGGTGAGAGGCGGGAGAGGACCATCAGGGCTGCCCAGCCCCCCAGGGAGTGGCCAGAGGGAAGCTCTGGGGACCAGGGGGCCAAGAAGCCTCCAGCAGAGCAGGTAAGAGCCAGTCATTCTCCCCAAGCCCCAGCCCCAAACCCCATGGGGTCCCCAGCGCTGCAGCACTCCTCCTGGAGGCTGTTCCCACCCCCTGCTCCGGGGTCTCAGCTTGAGGAGGGGAGAACCTGTTTCAAGGCACCCAGAAAACCAAGTTATAATGCAGTTTGAGGCAACAAGATGGTCATCTACTACAAAGGGGATTTGGGATGAAAAGGGACCTTATGGAGGATTGGGTCTGTCCCTGACACGAGGCGGGTGAGACCACAGATATCTGGCCTGGGAAATGGCAGAGCACAGGTCAAGTTCCATGGTGACTGAACAAAGGGCTCCCGGCACCATCTCACTGCACATCGGTCTACCAGAAGCTCACAACAGCCCGAGGAGTGATCCCATTTTATGGATGGAGAAACTGAACCCAGAGTGACTGAGTGGCTCCCAGGTCACACAGCTAGCTGGGCCCCAAACCCTGTTTGACCATCAGGTGACCGGGAACGAGATCTGGAACTCGTGGGGTCCCTGTTCACCTGCTGTGTGAGAGGGTTGGACCAGGGGATATCTCAAGTGGTGTCCTTCCTTGAGTCCACACCCACTGTTCACTGTTGCTTCTCTCAGCATTAGAGCTAGGAGGAAAATCTGGAGCAGAAAGGGGATGGGCTTTTATTTGAGACCCCTCTTTCCTCATAGACCGTCCCTGGAACACCTTCTGTCCATAGAGTGGGACCTTCACAGCAGGATCAGCCCAGGGAGAAGCTGAGGGCTGGAACCATCTCCTATCGAGAGGTGCCCAGAAAGGGGACCCTTCAGGGGCAGAGCAGGGGGACCCCCAGAGGGAGCCCCTGCATATCTGTTCAGGGGATGCAGCTGCTGACAGTCCCAGGATGAGACTATTTCTCCCTCCCCCATAGGGGTCCAGCAGCCCCCTACTCATTTATTAAATACCTACTATGTGTCAGGCACTGTGCTAAGGGACACAAAGTGGCAAAAGTCAGTCCCTAGTCTCAAGAGGGAAACAAGAAGCAAACGCATTTATATGGACAAAATAAATAGGAAGAGTTAAGGGAGGGAAGCCAGAAGAGGACAGAGCCAAGGGCTAGAGACTGTGTTTTGTCCCTAGGACAGCCAGGAGCCGGTGACACTGGCTGGGGACCAAGTCACAAGAAAAGATGGAAGGGAGGAAAAGATGGAGCACTCTGAATGTCAGAGAGATGCTGTATTTGGTCCTGAAGGCCATAGGGAACCACTAGAGTTTATTGAATAGGGGAGTGACATAGTCACGTCTGTGTTTAGGAAAATACCTTGGCGGCTGAGTAGAAGCTGGATCAGAGGGAGGAGAGGGAGGAGACTCTCAGATAGGTAGACCCACCAGCAGCCGCTGCAGTGGTCCAGGCCTGAGTGATGAGGGTCTGTGCTAGTGAAAGAGCCTTGGGAAGGACTTAATATGAGGGAATGAGGAATAGTGCTTATCCTGGTACTGTCAGCAGCTGCATCCCCCCACTGTGGGCTGAACAGATGTGCGGGGGCAGGCCCGCTCCGGGGTCCCCCTGCTCTGCCCCTGGAGGGCCCCCTTTCTGGGCACCTCTTGGTAGGAGATGGTTCCAACCCTTGGCTGCTCCTTGGGCTGCTCCTGCTATGAAGGTCCCCACTCTATGGGCAGAAGGACGATCTATAGAGAAAAGGGGGGTCTCCAATAAAAGATTTCAGAAGTTCCATCCAGCGTTGAGCTTCTGGAAGGCAGGAAATGATGGTGTGTAGAAGGCCCCCTTACAATACAGCCACCCTGGAAAATAGATCAAGAAGAGATGATTTTTAAATTATCGGCCTACCTGAAAGCCATGACAAAAAACAGCCTGGAAAGCATTCTACAGGAATTAAGGAAAACCGCCCCAATAATCTAGAAACAGAGGGGGAAATACTCATTGAAAGAATCCATAGATCACTTCTGGAAAGAAATCCCACAAGGAAAACCCCAAGGAACATTGTTGCCAAACACTAGAAGTCTTCATAGCATAGAGAGGTGGGAGCGGGGTAGGAAGGGGAACTTTTGACCAAATTGATCAGTGAGAACACATAGCAAAAAACTAAGCTTTCAGCTCTGAAGGTCCCTTGGGAAGCTGAGATTGGGGGGGGTACCTCTTTCTCTGCTCCTTGATTTTCCCTTCGCTTCCCCCAGGCCAACAGGACTGTTCTGGGTCTTCCTCCCTCATCAGACCCTGCAGGGAGCTCTCTGGGATCCATCTTCCTTCCCCTGTAGGGGAAGGGATTCTCAACCTTTTGTATGGCATGGACTCTTTGGACAAGTCTGGGGAAGCCTAGTGTGATTCCTTCTCAGAATTAGGGCTTTCAATGCATTAAATAAAACACATGGAATTACAGAGGAAATGAATTATATTGAAATAGTTACAAAAACTTTGTTTTTAAGTTCATGGACTCTCGGTTAAGAACCTTCAGTCAGACGTTCTTGTCTCCGTGTTCCCTCCCCAGAGCCTCAGCTCTCACCTTAGGCTGAAGCAATAGCAGGTCCCTGGGGGGAGGAATGGATGGGGATGGGGAGCTGGGGCTTCCTTAGAATCTCAACTCGTGGCTAGCCCTGCTTGGTTTCATTCCTGCTCCCATTCTCTCTGCAGCTAAACTGAGGTTCTGCTGGCAAACCCAGGAGCCCTGCATCCTTCCTTAGCTGCAGTGTATGTTGCAGAAAGGGCTCAGTCTTGACTCTCCTACCTCCAAGACAGACTGGACGGGCTGGCCGAAGGTCCTTGTTTCTGAGCCGTTTTTCCTTCCCCAAGTGTAAGGATCTTACTGGAGTGGAACTGGAGGACAGCGGCTGGGGACTTGGTCAGGAATTTGGCCCGGAGTTCCAAGTCTCTTCAGTTTCCAGGACTCCATGGTCTTCCTCAGAAATGGTGCAATGATGCTTTGCCTGCGGCCCCAAGACTTTTTCCTTTGCTAATCCCCTTGAACATAATAGTACCTATTTGCACATCATCTTATATTTACTAAGCACTTTCTTCACTGCAACTGAGGGGGGATAACATCCCTATTTTACAGATAAGGAAACTGAGTTAGAGGGATGTGATTCAGCAAGAGTCACACAACTAGTAAGAGGCAGGACTGGAGCCCAGATGATCTGACCCCAGTCCAGAGTCTTTCCATGACTTCATGCTGCTTTCTAAAATTTTCTGGTCTCTCATCCCTGCTCAAGGATCATAGAAAATAAGTTAAGAGCTGGAAGGGAGGGTCCTCTGCAAGACCCACTCCATCATTCTGCAGCTGAGAAAGCTGAATTGTCATAGGGTCAGTGACTGGTGCAAGGTCTCCTGAGTGGAAGTGGAAGGGGGAGTCTTAAGTCAACTTTCCACTACCAGCTACTGATCAAGAAGCTGTCAGGAAGCATCTGCCCTCGAGAGTCTTCCATTCCAGTGGGGAAGAGCACAGGCCCATATTCAGAGCCCCTTCTCCATCCTTGGGGCCTGCTTGGACCCACTGGGTCCCCTCTTCTGCTGACACTGGGACAAGACAGCCATTTTTGGCAGTGTCCCTCCTTTCCTTAAGCTATCCCAACCACAGTGGACTTCACAAAGGAAGAGATGATCCTTCTGGAGAACCCTTCAGAGTCAGGTGAATGGGAAGGCTCCATGAGGAAATCTTGTCCTCAATAACTACAATGATGGAAGTGGGAAGCAGTCCCAAAAGGAAACAAGGAGATGCTGGGAGTTAGGGGCAAAGGAGTCTCTGGGAGAGAGAAAGCTGGGAAAAACACTTCTCCCTTCCTCTGCAGAGAAAGGGAACGCTGGGGGTGGGGTGGGGAAACTGCCAATTTGGGTTTCCAAATAGAGTAATGCACCCCCAAAGTGCCAGGGAAGTAGGCGTCTATGGCTTCCTTCATCGGCATTCATAGGTTTGACAGCCCCAACTACTTGCCACCTTGGGGAAGGGGTTCGGGGTATGAATGGAAGTGAAGAGAGGTGGTACTCAGGCCTTGGGGGTGGTGAGAAGCCCTCTGGCCAGCATGAGGTGGAATGAGTCCTGTGGAGAAGATTGATGTCTTCCAGATTTGTCCAGGCTGTCTTCCTCAAGGTGCAGGCCCAAGGAATGGAGATTTGTTTGTCTCTTCCCTCCCCCATCCTCCTATATCCTTTCTTCCTGACATCTTTTCTTCTTCCTCCATCCTAATAATATGCTTTCATTTTACATTAGGCTAATAAATAATGCTAATAGTTAGCATTTATATAGCACTTCAAAATTTACAATGTGCTTTGCAAACATCATCTCATTTTATGGTTACAACCACTTCAGCAGAATGGCGCTATAACTTCCCATTTTTACAATCAGAGACTGTAAAAGGAGAAATAAATGATTTATCCAAAGTCACACAGCAACTAACTAGTGTCCCAGATTGCATTTCAATTTATGTCTTGTGACTTAGGGGCCAGTGCTCTATCCATTGCCCTTCTTACCGGTCCAAGATTTTTTTTTGAGACCAACATCTCCTCTCTCCGTTTCCCTCCCTGACCACCTTCCACCCCCGGAGGAAGTGAGAAAGCTTGAAAGAAATCTGGTCTCTGGAAGCACAGTGTACCAGAATTGGAAGGTACCTCACTGGCCATCAAGCCTAATCAGTGCCCAAAGACTCCTTCCCACAACCTCAGGCTACAGAATTCCCCAGTGGGGCCCAAACTTTAAATTTAAATGTAATTTAAATTTATTAAATTGTAAGATTAAAAAAATGTAATTGAGAAATGTGTAACAAAATAAATTGGAAAACAATACAACATTGATAATGTTGATTTGTGGTTGACTAAGTCAATTTGCAGACTGGCAAGGATCTATTTCTAGCTCAGATGGACACCATCTCAGGTTAGACAAGGAGTCACTCGGAGTGATGGGGAAAGGCCTTTCCAGTGGATGCAGCCCATTCCGCTTTGGAACAGCTCTGGTGGCAAGGAGGTTTTCCTATGAGTTCGAATCTGCCTATTTGTAAATCCTATCCACGAAGCCTAATGGTACCCTTTGGGTAATGAGAGAAGCTAATCCTTTTTCCAAATATTGTACTGAAGACTAGGAGGAGGGAGGATTCACTGTAGGAAGGAGACTGGCTATTTAGCCTGGAGCGGTGAAGATAGAAGGAAACTAGTTAAAGTCTGCATGGGGTGTGGAAAGTTAATAGGGATGGACTGATAGTTTTAAGATTTTTGAAATGACTTTAAATTTACAATTATTTAGTCAGTCAACAAGCACTTAATAACCACTTACAACGTGCCAGTCACTAGACTAAATTCTGGGGGTAAGAAGAAAGCCTAAACATGGTCCCTGCCCTCAAGAACTCCGGAAACAACCTAAGTTGTTTTATACCTAAGTGCTAAGTTGTACAGAGGAGACTCTGGTTGTCCTTCCTTCTTGAAGAGGACAGTGCCAGCAGGGAGGGGCTGCCAGGTGAGGGAGGACTGAGCCAGGTCACATCTGGGCCCAGTGGCCAGACTAGATCAGGACAGCTGGCTGTGGTCCTGGACACAATGGGAAAGCCCGGCTTTTGAAGCTCAGCTCTTTAAACAGGTCTCAGTTTGAGGAAACGACCATCCAGGGGTTAAGACTTGGCAAGAAATGAGGGAGAGGATGGTCTCCACATGGAAGATAGGGCAAAGGAAGGCGAGACAGAAGCAAAGAGACCCAGAAAGGAAGGAGGGATTTCTATCTAATCATTTACATAGTTTTCCCCACAATCATTAAAGTAGGGGAAGTGCCCAGCTTCTTAGCCCTCCGGTCCAAAGAGTAGATGATAGCCTATCAATTCTGGAGGATTTATGTGTGCCTAGGACTGTGTTTCAACATTCATTTTCCCGCTGCATCCTCAGTTCCAGTGACATGGGCAAAGCAGAGAAGGAAATAATAATCCCATTAACCAGGTGAAATAATTGAGGCAGCATCAGAAGCTCAAAGGAGCCTTTCCTAATCTGTCCTTTATCCCTGCATACTTCTGCCAGCGTCTGCCCGAAGGCCTTCAGCATCAGCTGTTTCTTGTCCCAGTTCCAGAGGCTGCTGCCCTGGGAGGGTCCGGCTTGCCTGGGCAGAGGGGGGTGCCACTGGGAAGATTCCTGGAGGCTGTGCTGGTACATGTCCTGCCAGTGTGCCCGGCCAGCCGCTGAGGCTTCCGGACCGATTCGGACCCAGCCCAGGGTGACAGTTCGGGTTAGCAGGTGGCTCTAAGAATGAGTACAGAAAGTGGAGTTAGGGAGACCAGCTCTGGCTACTAGTCACCCTTGGCTTAAGCTACCTTGTTCTTGCATCCAAGGGAGAAATGCTGGCAGAGGGAGAAATGTGCAGGAAGCCTTAATAACATCTCACAGGGGTCCTGCACAAGGGTCTACCTGCATTCTAGAGGAGTTTCCCATCATTCCCAGCAGTTTACCAGAGCATCTTCCCATGGGATCCTTACCCATCCCCAGCAGATCATCTCCCATTTACTAGTGAGGACATTGACTCCCAGAGGAAATGGGTTTGCTCAAAATCCTATAATTCAATATTAGATTTGAGGATCAGAAAACTGAGGCTTTCCCCATTAGCCCATGCATGCATAACAAGAGTTCTTGACTTTTTATGGTCCTTTTATGGTTCCTTTGACTATCTAGGGACTCCTCAGGATAATATTTTAAATGCCTAAAATATGGACAAATCCTTCCTGGAGAGAGCTTGGATTCCTAAGGTATAATAAATAGCTGGGCAGCAGGAGACCCCATCTTCAGGAAGCACCCCAAACCCTGACAGTATAAGCCATAAGAGGTCCCTCCCCATGTACCCAAACCCCACTCCTATCCCTACCTGCCTGACAGTAAACTGCAGGAAGAGTTTCTGCTCCTGAAGGTCTCCGGGAGGGAGGCTGAAGAGGAAGGGGGCATTCCACACCGGGCTGCATCCCCCCTACTGCCCGAGTCTCCCGGGAGTCCAGCAGCTGGCCAGCCTGGTACAGGCCAATCACCACAGAATGCTCTGAGGAGAAGGATGGAAAACAGAGATGACGTAGTCTTCATTTTGAAAACCTTCAGTGGCAAAAAAAACTCACTTCTTCCCCGAGGCAAATTGCTCCATCGCTGAACAAGTCTACCTGTTGGAAAGTTCTCCGTGAGCACCAAAATCAGCCTCCTTGTAATTCCCCTCATTGGTCCCAGCCTTTTCAAGGTTAACAGAGCAAATCTCTGTCATCTACACAGTTTTCTGGGTTCTCAACTGAAGGACCGCACCAGGAACCTTAGATACATCCCCCTTCAAATGCTTGGTCTTCAGAATCCTGATCAGAAACATATAAGCTACAAACTTTGAGAAAGGGGAAATTTGAGGTGGTGCTTCTCATGGCAATCAGAGATTTTAGAGTGGAGAAATGACTTAGAGAGCCAAGGGGGCTTTTTACTTAGTTTTGTACCAGAACCCCTTTGGCAGCTTAGTAAAACCCATGGAAACTTTCTCAGAATTGTTCTGAAGCAATTGAAGGAAACCCCAAATTTCAATTAGAGGTGGGTGAAAATTGTTGTAGTTCTTTCACCACATCATGGACCTCCTGAAATCTAACCACAGACCCTCAAAAACCCCTGATCCAGTCCAAATCTCCTCATTCTTTCAGATGAGAAAAATGAGGTTCACAGGGAAGAGGGGATTTGCTTAAGGTCCCACAGCAAGTTAGTGGCAGTGCCAGGAACCCTGATCAAAGTAGATAATATTTATGAAGCACTTGGCATAGTGCCTGGCACATACCAAGTTCCTTCTCATCACTGCCACCATCATAATCATCATCATCATCACCATCATCATTACCATTATCACCATCATCATCATCATCACCATCATCTTCACCATCATCACCATCATCATCATCATCACCATCATCATCACCATCATCATCACCATCATCATCACCATCATCATCATCATCACCATCATCACCATCATCATCACCATCATCATCATCATCACCACCATCATCACCATCATCACCATCATCATCATCATCATCACCATCATCATCACCATCATCACCATCATCATCATCACCATCATCATCATCACCATCACCATCATCATCACCATCATCATCATCACCATCATCATCATCACCATCATCATCATCATCATCACCACCATCATCACCATCATCACCATCATCATCATCATCATCACCATCACCATCACCTGTAACGTGCTCTCCTGGCAGTTACAATTACTAGTCTGTCTTAGACCCACCAGAGCACCTTTGACCACTGTCCTTTGCAGTGTGAGCTCTACCCGGCTCGCCTCCTCTGAGGCCTTCTAAGGTCTCTGGCCACAATCTCTTGAATCTATAGCTTAGTAACCGGTAGCGCACTCAAGAACAACCACATGTAATCTTAAAAGCCTTTATTATACCTACTCACATAATGCCCTAACTGATGCCCTGACTTGTTGGTTCCCTGGTGAACACCTGGTCAGAAGACCCATGTGTTCACTACCAAAACCCTTACCTCTTTCGGCTACCCATCTTGGCTTGGCCACCCAGGCTAGGAGCCAGGGTGAACAGCAGGAGGTTAAAGAGGGCGGTTGCTGCCTGCAGTGGGCTTATATAGGGCCTGTGAGGTCACACACACAGCCAATCAGCGAGAGAGTCACCCATTACAAAAGTATCTCAATATGGCCAGGATCCCGCCCAAGGGCAGTCCTAATATCCACAGAAATTACTTCTGGGCCTCAATCCCGATGCACTGTGTCCGCCCATTTAAAGGGCCCTTACAATTCCCTTTCTCTTGTTTTGCGGGAACCGCACATCTCACCAAGCTAAACTTTTAGCACCAACTATAGTTCACTTGATCCATGAGATGACAGTGTTATGCCCAAGGAGGTACAAAGCAGCAGATCAGTAAACTGTCCAGAGGTGCCACAAAGGTGAAACCAACAAGAAAAGGGGCAGAGGCGAAACTGACCAGAGATGCCACAAAGGTGAAACCAACAAGAAAAGGGGCAGAGGCGAAACTGACCAGAGATGCCACAAAGGTGAAACCAACAAGAAAAGGGGCAGAGGCGAAACTGTCCAGAGGTGCCACAAAGGTGAAACCAACAAGAAAAGGGGCAGAGGCGAAACTGACCAGAGATGCCACAAAGGTGAAACCAACAAGAAAAGGGGCAGAGGCGAAACTGACCAGAGATGCCACAAAGGTGAAACCAACAAGAAAAGGGGCAGAGGCGAAACTGACCAGAGATGCCACAAAGGTGAAACCAACAAAAGTCAACCTGAGTTCTCACCTTATAACTGTCCAGACAACCTCAGTTCTCACTTAGTAATCCTAACAATCACCATCATCACCATCATCATCATCACCATCATCATCATCACCATTATCACCATCATCACCATCATCATCATCATCATCATCATCACCATCATCATCACCATCATCACCATCATCATCACATCATCATCATCATCATCATCATCACCATCACCATCACCATCACCACCATCATCATCATCACCATCATCATCACCATCATCATCATCACCAACACCATCATCATCACCATTATCACCATCATCACCATCATCATCACCATCATCATCATCACCATCATCATCATCATCATCACCACCATCACCATCATCACCATTATCACCATCATCACCATCATCATCATCACCATCACCATCATCATCACATCATCATCACCATCACCATCATCACCATCATCATCACATCATCATCATCACCATCATCATCACATCATCATCATCACCATCATCATCATCATCACCATCATCATCATCATCATCACCATCATCATCACATCATCATCATCACCATCTATAATGTGGATTGGCTTACAACCATCATCATCACCATCACTATCATCATCACCATCATCATCACAATCATCACCATCACCATCATCACCATCATCATCATCACCAACACCATCATCATCACCATTATCATCACCATCATCATCATCACCAACACCATCATCATCACCATTATCATCACCATCATCATCATCTGTAAAGGGCTACAACTGAGCAGATGCAAGGTAACCTAGCACTTGAGGCTAATTACCAATTGGACAATTCTCTATTAGCATGTTTGGAGGATGACCCTACTTAACTATTCGGTGTTGGCTCGATTGGTGGGTATAGACAAAAAGGGAAAGTGAGATCATTGGGTGGAGTAGGAGGAGGAGATTCATTCTTTGGCCCTAGAGAGAGAGAGAGGAGGTGTAGAGATTCCTGTATCTAATCTCCTGAGAGGGACCCCAAAAGAACTAGAATAAAGACTTTTGCTTATCCTGACTCCAGCTGATTCTAAGATATCCACGGTCACAACAATCATCACCATCACCATCACCATCATCACCACCATCATCACCACATCACTATCATTATATCATCATCATCATCATATCATATCTTTCCACAAAAGCACTGATAGGAGTCTGGATAGCAGATGACGAAGGGCTCCTAAATGCAGCTTGGAGATCCCTGGGTAAGGAAGGCCATTGCCCAGGAAGAAAAAATTTCTCGGTATAAGGAGAACTCTTGGGCTCCTCTCCTGGTAGTGGGCAAGTCATTTCTCTGGACCTCGGTTACCTGAGGTTAGAGCAGATGGTTTCTGGGGACACATTTAGCTCAGCCATCACTGGTAAAGAGTGTCTAGTATGCAGTAGGTGCTTAAATATGATCTGTTAGACTGAACAAATGGCTACTAGCTAGCTCATTCCTTTTCAAACCCTTGATATCATGGGCCAGGGCGGAGGTGGGATGGAGGTCAGTGAATTCATAGCCCCCTCTTCTCCAGCCTCGATCCTGGGCCCCCCACCCCCATTCCCAGTTTCTTCATACCCCGGTGTCCTCGTAGCCGGCCCGAGCTGCGCAAGTTTTCTGCCCTGCGGACCAGCACCTTGATACGGCGGGCAGCAGCTTGAAACTGAAGAAGGAGGAAGAGCCGGCCTTGGGAGCCCGTCTGGGGAGCCTGAGGGCCTGGGGCCAGCAGGTTCTGGCAGCTCAGGCTCTGTAAGAGGCACAGAATTTCTATTCGTATTCCAGTCACATTCATATAGGACTAAGGACCAGCCTTGGCTCTGCTTTAAGCGGACTCACTACAGGTCCGAACTTTTCAGTCTTTCCCCTGGGTCCTAGGACCCCACCCACTCCCTCACTGCCTCTCACTGCTCAGCCCCCTCCTCATTCCACAGCCTGGTGGCCACGCTACCAAAGTCCTTCCCTTCCCCCTTATCCCCGCCTCCATGAGACCCTGCCTCCTTTGGAAACAAGGAGGTGGAAACCTCTCCGGTGGGAAGGGTTGTGAGGAAGCTGGGAACCATTAGACAGTGGGAGAACGCAGTGTCCATGGAGTGGGGGAGATGGAGGTGTTCAGTGGGCAGGGCCAGTCGAGGCGAATGCGGGGGGGGGGGGGAGCAAGAGTGATCGCAGGTGAGTCCTGTGGGGGGGGGGGGGAGTGCAGCGCAGCTCTGAGCTGCCTCGGGATGGTGATGGTGCCTTCTCTAGGACCGGACTGAAAACCTTTTTACAGATTCCCGAGGGGAGGCAGGGGCCACTCTTGAGGCTGGGGACGGAAGGTGAGCGCCAAAGGCGGATGCTCCCGGATGGGAGGAGTTTTCCATCACCTCCTCGGTCCGGGGGGTGAGTATATGTGAGATACTCGGGAGAGAATCAGAAGGAGGCTGCAAGTGATGGGTGGGGAGTAAATATCAGTGATGGGAGAAAGGGGGGAATTTGAATGTCAGGGATGAGGCGCAAGGCCCCGAGAGCCAGAGATGTGGAAGGTGAAGATCAGGAATGGGGGTGATGGAGAACTTCTATTAAAGCAACAGGCTAGAGGGGAATTTCTGGGAGTGGAGTGTCATAAACTAAAGGCTCAGGGACGGTGGAGAAGGGAGGCAGGTGGGAATGCTAGAGATGGAGGGCGAGGAGGAGCAGCAGGGGTATGGGGGGCGCAGTGAGTGCCAGGAAGGAGAGTAAGTCCTGCCAGTGCAGGCTTCCCTGAATGTCCGAGAGGGGTGGGTTCTGGGCATGGAGGAGGGTCAGAAGCAGGGTTCCCGGGAGCAAACCTAGGCCATAGAGGAGACCTCCGAGGAGTGGGGGAGGGGGATTCCCAGCGCTGGAGGGTGGCTCCGAAATCGCTCCGAGTGCCCCGGGCTCTGTTCTTTCTCCTCCCTGCCCCGACCCCCCAGCTATTGGCCGGCCCCCCGGGCCCCTGACCTTTGGCAGCTTGCTCCTGGTGGCGGACAGCTCCCGGGTGTAGCCGACCGGGCGGCCGGAGACAGAATCTGCGACCGCCCGGGCGCAGGGGAAGACCACCTCGCCCACAAAGCTGCTGCCGAGGCCGGGGAAGTCCCGGCTGTACACGGCCATCCGCAGGATCTGCGCCCTCACGGCCCGCGGGGAGCAGCCCGGGAAGCGGAAGCTCTCGGGGAACGCGGCGGAGGGGCCGGGGGGCTGCGGGGCTGTTTGCCGGCGGCCGGCCGCGCTCGGGACCAGGCGCAGCCTGACGAAGGTCCCCCGGCCGGCCGGGGAGCGCGGGGGCAGCCCCGATGCGCCCAGAGCCGTCAGAGTCAGCTCCTCCCGGCCCGGAGAGTACCCCAGGGAGAAGCTGAGGCGAGGCCCGGGGGGGCCGCGGGGGGCCGAGGGGGAGCCGGCCCTGACTCGCGCCCTTCTGCCCCGCTTCTTGGATGGGGACGAGAAATCGGGAGGGCGCAGGCGGGGTGGAGCGGGGGAGATCCGGGCCCCGGGGCCCGGGGAAGGGGGCGCCTCGAGGGACTGGTACCGAGACCGGACACGCGCGGCCAGGGGGACTGCGGGGGCCACGGTCTCCAGGGCTGGAGGGGACAGCGGGGCCCGCCACGGTCTCCAGCGCCAGCAGAATCCACAGCCCAGGAGAAAACTGGACAAGAGAAGGGCACAGCCGGCTCCCGGCAAGATCTGTGCAGGAGCTGGAAGAGACAGGAGTCAGGGCAGGGGAGGAAGGCGCCGTCCTGCTTCCCCAGCCCGCCCCAGCGTGTGCCTTCCCCGCCTCCGCACACCTAGCTCTGGGTCTGCCCATCTGTCTCCATCTCTCTGTCTCTACTTTCCTTATGCCTATCTCTGAATCTCTCCGTTTCTGTCTCTGTTTTTGTCTCTCTGTTTCTCTCTATCTCTCACTATCTCTGTCTCTCTCGGTTTCTGTCTCTGTTTTTGTCTCTGTTTCTATCTATCTCTCACTATCTCTGTCTCTCTCTCGGTTTCTGTCTCTGTTTTTGTTTCTCTGTTTCTCTCTATCTCTCACTATCTCTGTCTCTCTCGGTTTCTGTCTCTGTTTCTATCTATCTCTCACTATCTCTGTCTCTCTCTTCTCCCCTTTTCCTTCTAAGGACAAACTCTCTCCCAAACCCCATCCTTTAGGCCCTCTTCCAACGATCGACAATTTAAGGTTTGCAGAGTATTTTACGGAAATGATCTCAGGCCTGGTGAGTCCTTGGCCCACACCACCTCGCACTTGGGACCCAGCCTCTCAGCCTCCGGACTTTCCCTGCTCTCCGCAGCAGCGGAGGGGGCTGGATCTCTTTCCTATCCGATCCCGCTTCTGGATTTGACGGGCGGGGCTGTCTCCGAGGAGGTATTCCGGGAGGAGGGGAATATACGATGACCTGAGCAGCTGGACAAACAATTTTTTAGTTATGTTCACATAATGAGAACTCCCTGAGTAAGGAAGGCCTCCGTGGGCGGAACATTTTTTAATAAGCTTCAGAGTGATTGCATTATTACCCCATTTCTCACTAAAGAGGGAGGAGGGTTTATTATGCTCATTTTGTGGATGAGAAGACTGAGGAACATGGCCCATGTAGCAGGTGACAGAAGGAACGACAACCCAAGTCTGATGGGGTCCCAGTCAGCATTCTTTCCACCACCCCATCTGAGCCACATCAGGAAGCTTCCCTCTCTCCTTCTCTAGTCATTTGCCCTCTGGGTGGACCTCAGTTTCTCCAAAAAATAAGACTAGGATCTAGAGCAGCGGTCCTCAAACTTTTTAAATAGGGGCCAGTTCACTGTCCCTCAGACTGTGGGAGGTCGGGCTGTAGTAAAAACAACAGCTCACCCTCTGTCTCCGCCCCTCAGCCCGTTTGCCATAACCCGGCGGCCGCATAAACGTCCTCAGTGGCCCCATCTGTAGTTTGAGAATCCCTGATCTAGACCAATAAATAACATCCTATTATATTTTAAAATGTGGAAACCATTCTTAACTCATACAAAAAAGAGACTGTCAGAGGTGGACCTTAAATCATTGTTTGCCAACCCCTGGATCAGATATGTGTCAATTCTCTCCTAGTTCCATGTACTATGATGCTCTTTGCTATTCCCCTCTCCTTTTAATAATAATAGCTAATATATATATATATATATATACATATATTCATTTATAATATTAATTTACTCCCCCATGACAACTCTGGGAGTTAGGTGCTATTACTGTCCCCATTTTACAGATGAGGAAACTGAGGTCAACAAAAATTAAGCGACTAGAACAGAGTTACATAATTATTCAAACTCAGGACTTTCTAGTTCCGGGATCAGCACCCTAACCACTGCACCACTTAGATCTCCCCCCGGGTTGTCCCCGTGTTCTCTAGTTAACCCGACTCTGGCTTGCCTTCCTTCATTAGTAGAGGTGGTGGGCTACAGGTGCAGAGGAAACAAGCATCAGACATGGCTGGTGTTTCTATTTGTTTTGTTTACCTATAATTCTTGGTTACAAAGGCAGTTATAGGGAGGGAGTTGGGTTGTTGCTCTAAGATTGTGAAATTTTTAATGAAAAAAAAAATAAAATGAAGGGGTTGGGCTAACTAATCTCTAAGGCTCTTCCTAGCTCTAACCAAAGTAATTCAGTGATCCCTATCTTCCTGTACTCTCTCCAGCCCATCCGTGCTGCATGATGGGCAGAACTACCCGAGGCATCGGAGTCCCAGGGCTTCCCCACATCCCAAGGCTGGGGAGGGCTGGCCACAGGCCTAGAGAAAATCAGGGTTGTTGGAGTTTCAGCAGCTTTTACCTGTTCAAGGCTGTTCTTACCTCCTGCTTAGGAGACTGAGCCAGGGCTGACACCTGGAATAAACAGTAGGGACCTTGTCTTGGCTGAGTGTGGGAGGTGGAGGTGGGGAGAACTGAAGCCAAAGGGGGGAAGAAACAGCGCCCTTAGCACAGGGGTGAAAGGGAGTCCAGAGGCAGACCTCGGGCTAGGGGAAGGAGCCTGGGCTGGCAAGGTATTTGCATGTGGTTTGAATGTGATTTGCATTTGACTTTTAGCAACTGCCATCTAATCTTGTCTGCCACAGGGAGTGGGGAGGCTAGGTGAAAGGATGACTGAAGGTCATTGTGTCCGCATTTTTCCTGCTCACACAGCCACTGCCAGCACCCCCAGTCACAGGATGGGGGAGTGAGGAGCCCAGCTAAAAGGAAGGGACCCCAGCAAGCTCTGCCGCGTCCCCAGAGACCAAAATCTTAGCCCCAAGAGCTAGACCAGGAGTACTGTCAGTAGGACAGTTTCCCATGAATACTCCTAGTATTTTTAGTCTTTCTTCAACCTCTCTCACCTGCTTTCAGATATTTAACTGAAGACTCAGGGTGGTAAGAAGTGAGAGGTTTGCAGGGCTAGTATAGGTGAAGACTTGGTTTCTCAGACTTAAACTTCTTCTGTTTAGACTATTTAGAAATAGATTCCAAATGTCCAGAATTTCCCCAGCAGGAAGAAGTACGAACAGAACAGTAAAAATCTGGACTTGAAGGAGAAGAGATAATGGTGACCGAAAGGGTGGAAGGTCATAGGGTAGATGTCCTAGAAACGGTGTGTGTGTGTGTGGGGGGTGTCTCTTGAAGGCAAGGGACAAGAGGAAAGGACTTTCTGGGAAGATGCTTGCCTTTTGGAGTCTGGGTTGTAGACCTGTCCCTTCAAGGATTGAATAGAAAGAAACCAGGAATCCCATTTTCATGGGGTCTCCTAACAGGTTCTATTTTCTATTCCCTCCCTTTCCTGGCTATCTTCACTTACTCTGCATAGAAAAGAGCAAGAGAAGGAATTGTTCCCCACTCTGCAGGCAAAGAAAACTGAGGTGAAAAGGGAAGCTCTTGAGGAAATCACTTCAAAACTCTCTCAGCTTCCTCATCTCTAAAATGGGGATAATACACGACTATTTACTCCATGGAGTTGTCATAAGAATCACATGAGAAAGTGGGGTTAAGACACTTTCAAAGCACCATCAAAATGCTGGCTGGTCAGTGAGAGGGGACTCTCTAGGTAGAATAGAAACTAACCTGGAAATAAAACCTGTCTTCTGGCTCTGGGGAGTCTGTTTGTGCAGATAAATATGTCTGTACGCATCAGATTGCTTCATTATTAGAAAGAACAGGAAGGGGAGATAGAAAACAGCATGGACTTAAGGTCAGAAGGGAGCTGGATTCGAATCTTTCTAGCTTTGACTCTTTGAACAAACAATGAGATCTTTATGAGCCTCTGCTTCCATTGCTGTAAAATAGACACATTAATACTTGCACTCTGTACTGCACAAGGAAAGCACGTTGTAACCTTGAAGAGCATCTATCCAGTCACCCCTTTGCAGAGAAATGATGGACTCGATCTGCCCACTCAGACATATGCTTCCAGATGCAGTCAATAGATTAGCCTGGTTTGCTTAATTATGTATATTTATCACCAAGCTCTGTTTTTCTTCTTCCGTTTTTTTCTTCCAGTGGGTTGGGGAGGAGGGAAAGGAGGGGGATAGGGACAGAGAAGCAAAAAGAAGAAAACGAAGAAAGAGAAGGTTATTGCAAGTTTTTTGTTTTGTTTTGTTTTTGCGAAGAACAGAAAGAAGCATCTTTGAAAGCTACTGGTTGAACTCAGAAAGAAAAGCAAGATGTACGTAACTGAGAGTTACTTTTTCTTTTTTTCTTTCTTTCTTTTTTTCTGAGGCAATTGGGGTTCAGTTCTCCAAATTTTAAAGAGAAAGCCCCATTTCATTTGATTTTTAAAGTTCAGAATAAACGTTTTTTAAATGTGAGTTATTAGAAAGAAACCTAGGCACCCTACCCATCGATATCAGAAGCCCCTCCCTTGCCCCCTGCAGCTGCCCACCCCCATCCTGGCCTCAGTCTTCCAGAGTTTCTGGGCCGCTCCAAGCCCAAGGGAATCGCTGTCCACCCTGGCCGGGTGCTGACCACCCTCCCCATCCCCCAGTCCCAGGGATTACCTGCTTCCTGTTCATGGAGGGGACTGCCAAGAGCCTGGGGGCCCCGAGGCCAGCCCCCTGCTGCAGGCATGGCCACGTCTCCCAGTGTAGACGACCAAGGACTAGCTGAGGCCCGAGGCCCTGAGAAAGATTTCGGGGGGCGGTCCGGGGCCCAGTGGGCTTCGCCAGCGCCTGGCCAGCCGCAGAGCTCCGGGTCTCAGTCGCCTCGGGCCGGGTGACAGATTGCTGAGTAGGAGCCCCGGGCGCCAGTGTGAGACAACTCGGTGTATCTGGAGATTGAGCAGAGACCGCCGCGGCTGCTCAATTCCCCGCCCGCTGAGAGGCGGGGCCGCCCGGAAAAGTCCCCCCCCCTTGGGTTTTTGGGTTTTTTTCCTCCCCTCGGGCGGGGGGGGGGGGAAATTATGCAAGGACAAGTCTAGCGGGTAAAGCACCGCTCGGATGATCTGGATTCAAATCTTAGCTCAGCCTCTTACTACCCGGCTAAGCCCAGGAGAGGCTTTTTACTCCCCTAGGTTTTAAGGAGACTGGGGGGGGGGAGGGGAGAGACAGGGAGGTGGGAGGCCAGCTCTGATTCAGCAGAAAGAAGTGGGGGGCAGTAGCTTTCACTCTCCGTGATCAGAGATGCCATATAATGTTAGAACTGGGTGAGACCTTAGGGACTGAGCCAGACAACCCCCTCAAGTTCCAGATGAGGAACCCGAAGCCCGGAGATTAAAGTGACCAGAACTAGGACAAAGCAGGTTTTGGTCCTTTAGACCAGAGGCCTTTCCACTGTATCAGGATGCTTTTCCCTTAGCCACAGCCTCACCTTCATGCCTCACCATCCATCCAAATCAGCTTTCAAAGCCAAACAAGTCCCCACCCCCTCCGGGAAGCATCTTTAGCCATTCCAGCTCTTACTCAGTTTCCCTTTAGGTGGAGAAAGGCCACACATATCCCACTTGCTCAGAATCATCATCATCCTCAATCATCTGTCCTGTTTTTCTTTAACTTTTTCCATGCATTTGAGTGTCAAAGTTCCAGAGACATGACCCAGGGAAGGATTCAGATCATCTCCTGTCTCATTCTCTCATGGAAAGCGTTACCAAGAGCCCAGAAAGCCTGGGGCCAGCCCCTGCTGTGGTCATTGGGATTGGCATAGACCTGGAAGGAAGACTTCCTACTTGGATGAAATGATCCTCATGGGTGCCAATGCCAACTAGTCAGCCCAGTTCCTGAAGCAACCCCTGAAGAAGTCAAGAACCCGGTCTTTTCTTGGGAAGGCAGATGCGACCAAAACATGAGTCAGATCTGAGACTTCTTAGTCATCTATCTTATCTCTGGGCTTCAGGGTCTCTGAACATCTCAGGTCTTGCTTTGCAAGCCATGTCCACCCATTTTGTGAAAAGGTCAGAGAAGAAAACCTCTCTTCCTAAGAGAGCTCTGGGACATGTTTCTAAGCCTCAAGTGAGGTCCCCTGGGCTATAAGGTGTTGCAATATCTTGATTTCCTAAGACACCCAGAAACATCCCTGGGGACATGTTAGAGACCGGGAAATGGAAGTGTGGAGAGCGGCAAGTCGCCCAAATCAAATGGGACCCAGGTCACCTGACTAGGAGACCAATATATTCTAATATTTTTATTATAATAACCCACTTATATAGTTCTCCCATATGCTCTTTAATTCTAATCACAAATATATTACACAACCCAATCCCCCAAACATGTCATTTTCAGGCTGTTTTTTCAGACTACAATACCACGAGGCAGGCAGTGCAAATCATGTTGCTCCATTTTCTGGATGAGGAAACTGAGATAAATGATCACTGAACTGTCTTGCGGTCACATAGTTAATAGATTTTAAAGTCAAGATTGGAATCCAGGCTCCAAATCATGCTTGTAACTGTTATGGCTAGCATTTATAAATGACAAAATTACAAAAATTGCCTCATTTGAGCCTCACAACAGCCCCGGGAGGTATTATTTTCCCTATTTTACAGAGGAGGAAAATGAAGCCAATAAAAGGTTAAGTGGCTTGCCCAAGATCTGCTAGTGTCTGAAGCAGGTTTCCAATTCGGTTCTTCCTGACTTCAAATCCAGTGCTCTGTCCACCCCCAAACCGCCAGCTGCCTCTGATCTGTGGCTTTCCCGCCCCTGAGCTTCTTGGGCAGGTTAGGAAAGACTGGCCGGCCTCGTGTCCCTCTCATCCTAGGTATGCTCTTCTTCGGCAGGGTCCGCACTTTGTGTCTCACCCCTATCGCCCAGCACTGGGTTGGGGAACTAGTAGACATTTGACCTCTCTTTTGTCTTCCTTCCCTCGCTCCTGACATCTCTTCCCCTTATCCTTAGAGTCGGACTCGCTTTCAACAAACCTGAAATCTCTTTGTTTAGGACTCAGACTGTACTGCCTGAGTAGAGAAGGTCTGGCGGAGGTGATTCAAGGCCGATTCCAAAAGACCTGTGATGGAAAGTGCCATGGGCATCCACAGAGAAAACTATGGAGGCTGAATGTGCAGTAAAGCATTGTATTTTCTCCTTTGTCGTTTGTTTGCTTATTGGTTTTTTTTTCTCTTTTGTTCCCCCTTTTGATCTGATTTTTTTGGTGCAACCTGACAAATGTGGAAATATATTTAGAGGAATGGCACGTGTTTAACCTTTATTGGATTACTTGTCTAGAAGAAGAGGGGAGAGGGAGAAAAAACAGAAACACTTGTAAGGGTAATGTTGAAAACTATCTTTGCAAGTATTTTGAAAAATAAAAGCTTTTATTAAAAAAAAAAAAAAAAAAAGTCTGGGGGTAGCTAGGGGGCGCAGTGGATAGTGCACCAGCCCATAAGTCAGAAAAAGCCGAGTTCAAATTTGCCCTCAGACACTTAACACTTCCTGGCTGTGTGACGCTGGGCAGGTCACTTCACCCCAGCCTCAGAAAAAATAAAAAAAGAGTCTGGCAAGTGGAAGACTCCTGAGCCCTAATGCTTCCTGTAATCCCGTTACAAAGTGTCCACCTTCAAATGAGAACTTCTGGATCCAGGAAGCGGGAAGTGAGCTGCTGCAGTGGAGAGGAACTCTTCTGGAGTCCGATGCTGTCTACAACCTTGACTATCCTTCTCACGTCTGGGCCTCAGGTTCTCAAAGTTAAAAAAAAACTCAAATCTAAAATGGGTTTGGTTGGACTTGGTGACGTTTTGAGCTCCCAGGAGAGCTTCAGGACAGGGCAGCCGGCTCTGGCAGTGGGAAGGGGCGCTCTCCCGGCCCCCACACTTCCCTGGGTTCAGCAGGTCCAGAACGCACAGATGGAGACAAAATCAGGGAAGGAGGTGCGTCCCTTCTTGGACTGCCCCCTGGCGGCCAGAAGTCAAGCCCAAGGCGGCGAGAGCCCCCCAGGCTCGGTAATAAGCCAAGGATTAGGGCTGAAAGGGCGGAAAGGCGGGTGGCAGTCCCGCGAGGTCCCACTGTTCTGAGGAGGGGAGGGGACCGTGCTTATTGCTCCCACTGTCAAAGCCCGGGAAGAAGTCAGTAAGGCTGACGGCTGGACCTCAAAGGCGACCCGAGGGGCTGGAAGAGATGGCCCTCGGTCCTAAATCTCTGCTTGTGGTTCCATAAACGGGGAAACTGCTCCTGCTCAGGCAGGGCAGACGTCCTAAGCCTGGTTCTCCAAGGCTGGCTTCTGCACTCTCCGGAAAGCCTCATTCAAGAGCTCACCAGGACTCCCACTGGCTCCGGGTGCCCTGGACATCCCCAGAACATTCTCCTTTGGGGCCGGATTACGGTCACCCGGGCGAGCGGCTCCCGGCTTTCTGGTCACTTTGCTTTTGAACGTCACCTCATTCACCAGAACTTGTTCTCAATGATTTGCTGTTTCCAAATAACCACATTTTGGGGGTCCAGCTGAGCCCCAGGGGATGGCGCGAGAACGCAACGACTCTGGGGAGAACACTCACCTGCATCAATGCTCCTGGGGCTCTGAGAAGTCCCTCCTTGTCCTGGGCGATGGTGGCAGAGGGAGGCGTCCCTGACCCGTCCGGCAGAGCATCCCTCGGCTCAGAACCGGGAGGTCCCGGTACATGTGGTGGGAGGGGGATCGGCCCCTGGCTCCGAGCCAAAGCTGGAGGGGTCTCTCTCCCCCCAGCCTCGGCTCCCGGACGGCCTCGGCCCCCGCCACCCACTCACCAAGCGGCGAAGAGCTTATACGGCGTCGGCAGCAAAGAGCCCAGGCCGGTTCTTGTGAAGAGGTAGAAGTTTATTGGAATATAAACATTCAGAGAACGTGTAAGATAGAAAATAACCACAACATATACAGACCCTTGCTGTAAGAAGACATCTGAGGTATTCATCCACCGCCTAGGCTACCCAGGTGCTATCACATTTTCTTAGAATAGATAAGATATGGGGAGGGGGAGGAGGGAGCCGCGGCTGCCCTCACTGTTTGGTTAAAAAAAGGTCCTTTCTGGGGAAGCAGATCTTGGAGCTGGGGGCTCTGCTGGGTCCTCCCCCTCCGGCAGCCCCCCCCCTGTTGCCTTCGGGCTGGGAGGCGGCTCGGCGGGGAGGCCGGCGCTGCAGAGTCCGTGCCGCCGCCGCTTCCTCCGGGTGGAGAGTCCATCCTGCGTGACCGAACCCCTGAGAACTGCACAGCCAGCGAGGGAGGCCCGGCTCCTCCGGAGGAGGCGAGTCTCCAGAGCTGCTGCTTCCGGCCCGCCAGGGCCGAGCCGAGGGGTGGGCTCTCCGAGCGCCAGGGGAGGGTCCCCGGCCCAGGAAGGAGGCCAGACTACTTGGACTTATCGTGCTTAGTGGTTTTCCTTCCTCCTCCCAGTCGGGCCACGCTGACCGCGCCACACTGACACGAGAGGCGCTCACTCTCTTCCCTGCGGGAGAAGCGTCCACGGATCTCTGTGCAAGAAGTGCCTCCGGTCACAACATTCAAACAACAGGCTCCAGACCACGGGGCCAGAGAAGGGGCGGCCGGTGGGAGCTCTCTCTCCTGGGCCGGGCACCCTCGGAGGCCCCCGAGGCCTCGCCCACGCCAGGCAGGGGCACAAGCGCTGCCCCCAGACGCGGGACAGCGGGGTCCGAGTGGCGACGAGCCCCATTTTGGCAGGAAGGGGCCTCGATCTCCCAGGGGAAGAGTGAAGCCCGAGCTGGCGCGAGGAATGAGTGGAAGCGCCCCTCTCCTCTCTGGCTCCTATCCCTGAGTCATCTGCCTCTTGCCTTCCCTGCCCCGGCTCTGTGGTCCGAGAGAAGGGCTGTTAGGACTGGGAGACTAAGCTGTCTGCTTAGCTGTGGGGGCGGGGTGCTTTTTTCGTCTTTGGTGCTACAATAATAATAATAATTATAATTATTATAATAAAAATAAAAAAACAAAGTCAGCAAAACACATATAAAAAGATTTCAGAGATGCAAATACTTCCTGAAGAATCAAACATCAACAATTACAAATCTGAGGTATTTCAAAGATCCCGATGCAGGCAGTTGGGGACCCGGGTGGGGGTGCTGAGGGGGCCCCTGGAGATGGATGGAAAGGGGGGTGGAAGGGCCGAGGGAAGTCGAGGGCCTGCCTGGCCAGTGGAGTGTAGGCCCTGTGGATTTAAAGGTGAAAGGGATGGGCTGGGTGAGTACCCTTGGGTGACCTTGGACTAGACAAGACCCTGAGAAGCAGTGATCCCCTCCCCTCAGTAGATAATTCAGCAGTGCTTTGGGGCTCCCCAAGGCTACATTCAGGCCCCAGGCCCCATTCTGTGCGGCAGTTAAAAACGGAGCAGGGAGAGCCCTGGGTCTCCCCGGGAAGGGGATCCCCTCCGGTACCCCAGGACTTCCCGGGGCCAGGGTGGGTGGGATGGATGTTAAGGGAGACGCCCACCCCTCACTCAGGAGGAGGAGGGGGGACGTGACAAGAGATCATCTCTCCCATTTGATTCGAGGGAGGGATGAAGCTTAAGGACAGAGCTGGCAGGATGAGTCAGTGACAATGGGGTGATGATGACGGGCAAGTTGGAAGGGAAATAAATAAAGGGGAAGGCTTATGAAGGGGAATTCAATCCCCCTGCCGGCTCTCAGATTGTCGATACACTGTGCTGCTCCGGGTTGGGAGACACCAGTCACTTAGAGACCACCCCCTCCCCATCAACTAAGACAACGGCTGATTGGACAGCACTGCCCCCTCCCTCCCTTGCAGCTTCTTCCCTCCCCAGGGACGCAGCAGGACTTGAATGGGGCCGGACAGATGGGCCAGCCTGGGCCCTTGCTGTCCAGCTGGATGGTCTTGGAAATGGGTGCTGAGTGATGAGGTAAAAACTGTTCAACTCCTTTCCTGGCTCTTGAGGTGGGAAGCTGGGCCTTCCGACCCATCAGAGGGCCCAGCTGGTGGAGGGCTCTGCGCCGGGGGTGCCCCGTGATGAGGTAGGACTTGGGGAGCAGTGGGAGCTGACACTGCTGCTGCTGCTGCTACAGGTGCTCTGGGGGGCCGGGCTGGCGATGAGGTGGACCACGGGCTTCTGGGCGAACAGCACACCTGAGGCAAAGAACAGACATTGATGATTCCCACCTTCTCAATCACGTCCCGGGGGGAGCGGAGGGGCCTGCTTCAAGCTAACAGAAGTGACATCAAAGCCTAGAACCCCAACGTCCAGACTCGCTCCCTCGAGTTCTCAGACAACCCACTGCCGGCTCCCAATTTGCCTGGCTGCCCAAATGGCCGGGGTCTCCCCTGGAGCTCGCCCTCCTCCCATCCTGCCCCCAAAGGCCACGGGCACATCCAGGGCCGCACGGCTGCTCAGAGAGAGGGCCTCGGGGTCCCCCAGAGCGCTCCCTCAGAGGCTGGGGACCAGTGCTGGGCGAACTCCGAGCATTTTAAGAAACCTGGCACGGTCCCGTTACCTTACAGGCCCCGACAACACGAGAAGGGCTTCCGTGTCGATGAAGCTTCTGCTCTAAAGGGGACCTGGGACTGCTGGGAGGGCCGGCCCGGCTGCCCTTCACCTCCAACCCTCGTCTAGTAATTCAAATGTCGCCTCTCGTAAGGACTGAGGGAACCAAAGCCTCCCAGCACGGGCCGGCCCTCGGGACCACAGAGCACTCAAGTGCCCGGGGAGAGCGGCCGGACGGGGAGGAGGCTCCGGGGCAGAGGCTCCCTTCACCTGCATAGATGGTGCCATTGATCTCCACAGACATGTTAATGCTGCCAATGCCGCCGGTGGACAAGTTCAGCGCCGCCGCTGCCTCCGAGCGATCTTCTGCTGGGAGAGACGGAAAAAGCGGGGCTCGGTCAGGCTGGAGTTTCCCCTCCCGCCACCTTCCTGCTTCCCGGGGGGACGGCTTCCATGCTCTGCTTGGGGGCCCGGGCGCAGCAGCGAGGCAGGCCCTGCCCTGAGCCCGCGGTACGGCAGCAGTCTCCTCCAGCCCCCGGCCTCCTCTGCCTCCAGGACGGCCCTGAATCGGAGGCCTCGGCTGCTGCCCACATCTTCCACTGCTCCCTACCCTTCTGTGGCACCCACTTCATCCCAAACCCATTCCCGCTGACCCAGCGCCTCGGCCTCGCGATTCTGGAAGAAGGGGGCGCGGGAAGCCCCGATCTCTGCCAGCTCCGGCCAAGGAGAGCCAGGGTTTGCCCTGTGCCCTCCGTCACGGGACTCTCCCTAAGGCAGCGGAGAGCAGGGTTTCTATGGTTTCCAAAAGGGGGCCTGGCAGAATCTTCAGTTGAGAAGAATCTTTAGGAGGTTTTTTTGGTCTTTTCCTTTTTTAGTCCTTCGTCTATGACCCCTGGCAGACAGTCGGACTGTTCCTAGCACCCAGTGCTGCTCCACAGAGCCAATGGCCCCCCTCTCCCAGACTAAAACTTACTTCACCGTTAAAATTTCTCCGCGCCCCCAGCTCCCTCTCCGGCCTCTCTCCCCATGACCGGCCCCCTCAGCCCCGACCAGCCCGGCTCCCGCGCCAAGTCCCGGCTCCCTCCTGACGCCTCTGGCACAGGGTCCTGCGTCCCGCACAGGCCCGGCCCCTTGGGTTCTGAGGGCAGGCCGCCTCTCCCCAGGGAATCCAAGCTCTTCCAAGGCAGGAGCCTGTCACTGATGGCTTAGCGGCCTCGGGGCACTGATTAGTGGCTGTCACCAGACTTCAGAAGAGCCCAAATCTGCCCCCTTGGCCTTTGGGGGCTCGAGGACTGCCCGTCAGAGCCCACTCCTCAGGACTTCTTAAACTTTTCCCACTTGGAACCTTTTTGCCTGAGAAACTTTTACGTGAGCCCCAGCATACAAGTATATAAATAGGTAAACAAACCAAGCATTTGCTGGTAATAAATCATGGTTCTGTGACTTCCCCTGAGAGGGCTGTGACCCAGTTTGAGAAGCTGGGCTCTGGAGCTGAGGCATCCAACTCGGACCAGATTAAGATGGGACTAGGACATGCTTTAACAAAATCAAATGCATGGCAGATGCTGCTAATTTGTGGTTTTCTGAGTCAGTTTGCAGCCTGATGGTTTCTCTGAGTCTGACTGAGCCCCGCAGGACTGTGACTTCTCTACTCCAGACGCAGGTCGCTGGGGAGCCAGTTTTGTCCCTCAGAGAACTACCACAGTCCAAGTCTGCCTTTCTCCACCCCCCCCAGTCTCACCTCCACCTTTCTGAAAACAAGCTTTCCCCCAGAATTGCCTCAAAAGGGGAGGGGAAGACGAGGATGTGGCTCTGAGTTATAGAGCAGAAAGAGGCGCTCAGAAGCTAACTAAACTGGCAGTGCAGAAGGAAGAGCCTTAGGAAGCCCAGGACTCCGGCTCCCCGTCTCGGGCATTGTGGGCAGAATGGAAAGGCCCAGGTCCCTTCAGGCCCAGTCTTCTCCCCAGAGGCCCCGGTGCACACTACTGACTAAATCCCAGAATAAGCAGGAAGGGGAACAAAGGGAATGAGAGGACCCTGGGGAGGGGGAGGTAAAAGCAGGGGAGGATGTCAATCACGCTACCAACCCTGTATTTCCTCCTTCCTGTCACCTGGGCAGAGGCGCGGGGGCTCGAGGAGGAAGGACTCCCTGCCCCAGCCCCCGAGCTGGGCCTCCGTAATGACGGTCGCCCCTGCCTCCCGAGACCTGCCCTGGCCTTGCCTACATCTGGGATGAGGATGAACCCTCTAATTTAACTGGATCAAAAGGGTAGGTGGCTGGTAATCCCAGATGTTGCCTCTGAGGATCTGTGGCCCCTGCTTCCAGGTGTGCGAGGGGGGTGGGCAGGAGGGGACTGGCTGGCCACGTTCCCCTTGGGGCTGCTGCTGGGAGGGCCTGAGCGGGAACCGCTTCCCCTCCTAGGGCTCTCTCCGGACCTCGCCAGGCCCTTCCCCCTGCGGTCAGTAGCTTGGGACCCCGGAGGGCAGGATGCCCAGCTCTCATTTCCTCACCCCTGCCGTTGATTTTGACTTTCATGGGGAGCTGCCGGGCCACACTCAGCAGGTTTCGGTGGAAAGCCTGCTGCACGAAGCGCTGCTCCTCCTCGGTCATCCTCGACGCCTTCTTCTCGGGAGGCTCCCCGGCCTCCAGCCGTTCCCGCAGCTGCTCCAGGGTGGCGGTGCGGGGGCCGGCCTGCTGGCCTCCCGCCAAGCTCACTGGCACAGCCAGCCGGTTGGGCATGGGCACTGTCATGGCAACCCCGTCACCTGCTGAGGGGTCAGAAGGAGGGTGAAGGGCTCCCAGAGCAACACCTGCCAGCCCCCACGGCCCCCACTCGGAGCGCTCACTGTGGCCCGACGCCTCTCCCCTCTTCCCCTTCCTCCCCCTCCAGGCCCCTGGAGTCACTGACCTTTCCTGAGAGTCGCTGCCGGGGGCAGCCGAGGGCTGTTAGTCCCACCGCCGCTGCTGGGGGTGAGCCCGAGGATGGGGAACCGGATCTTGGGAGGGGAGAGCAGGGAGGTGGGCCCCGCGGGGGTGCTGGGGGAGTAGCTGAAGAGGGAGGAGCTGTAGCTGGGCCGCCGGCCCTCCCGCCGGTTGCCATCGATGGCCGCCTGGAGCTCGGCTGGGGAGCTCAGAGCCTTCTTCTCACATTCATAAGCATACAAGTACTTCATGTACCTGGGAGAAAGGGGCAGAGGATCGAGTCCCCAGCCTCCCTGCCCTCGTCTCCGTCCCAGGCTCCCGCACAGAAGGCGGCCTTGGGGCCGAGCTCGGCCCAGATCCTCCCCTCCCCGGGTCCAGGCTCCCTCCCCGGGGACCCAGGCACTCACTGGGTGCGCAGGGTGAAGGCCGCGCTGGTGATGGACGTGGGCAGGTTGAGGCCCTTGGTGATCTCTCTCCAGATCTTCTTGTTGATGATTTCCACCAGGCCCCCCTTCTCCGTAACCAGCTTGTACAGCATGTAGAGATCCAGGATCTGCTTGGCCATGATGGGGATCCGGTTGATGGGAGTCCCTAAAATTGCCCCAAAGGACAACAGAGAGAGAAACACAACATGAAAACCACGCAGAGACTTAATCAGGAACAAATACGAATGGATCTGTCCACTCAGGTCCCAAACCCTGTTTGTCCGGGAGCCTTCCGTCAGCTTGCTGGTCTCTGCACAGGGAGGTGAGCACTGCCATGTACTTACTAAGCACAATCACGTGCACCGCCTTGGGGAACACACACAGGAGAACTGCCGCCCGCTCTCGGGATGCCGGGTCTTCTCCGGGGTACCCGGGCAAGCAAACACCAAGGGCTTGGAGGGGAAGGGAGGAGACACTAAGTGCTAAAGGGGTCAGAAAGGGCCCAGCACGGCCGGGGACCTTGAGAGGCCACGAACAATTCCCTCATTTAAGAGAGAAGGATACCGAGGTCCAGAGGGAGGATGCCATTTGTCCAGAGCCACCACCCAGTTTGCATCTGGGAATGAGGATTCAAATCCAGGCTCTCCTGAGCCCCCGGTTAGCGTATGGCAGGGAAGGTGGGGCCTGAGCTACCAAGAGGAATGCCCCCCGCACGCGGCGGAGAGCGCGGGGGAATGATGGCCCAGCCCGGAGGGACGGCCCGAGCTCTGGAAGCAGTGGGGAGCCAGCGCAGACTTTTGAGCTGGGGACTGATGCGGTCAGATGTGTGTGTTAGGAAGACCGTGTGGAAGACTGGAAAGGGGGAGAACGAGTGGGAGATGACAATAATCCCCACCAGAGAAGAGGGTCAGACTGTCTGGCACCCTCCCCCCCAGGCCAGATGTGCACGGGGGGACCGTCCGGGTCCTTTTCAGCTTAGTCACCCCATCCCTGCCTCCAACATGCCCGACGGAGGGTAAGGCAGACAAGCTGGGCAGCTTCTGGGGCTCGACAAGACAAACTGGACGCTGCCCCGGGACTCTGAGAGAGAACCACGGGGGTGTCCAACAAGGACCTGGCTCTCCCTGCTTCCTGCGAACACGATTTGTTCCCCCCCAGACGCCCAGGCGGCTGCAGAGGGAGCCTCCTGTGCCTCGAGGCAGCCCAGACCTGGACTAGTGAGAGCGCGCGCCCTGCCCACCCTGTGCGGCCCCCTCGGCCTCCGGGGGTCGGATCTGGGAGCAGAGTCGGGGGCTCACGGGCCCCCAGGAGGGAGAAACGAGCATCGGCCCAGCCCTCCTCCCCGGGCCTCCTGCAGCCCCCTCTAGTCTGGGGCCGCCCCACGCTCCCACTGAGCTGGAAAAGCCGCCTTCTCCCACACATCCCGGCCCTTCCCTGCTCTGCCTTTGTCTGGCCCGCTCCTTCAGCAGCTGCGCCGGCGGACCTTCCCCCAGGAAGCCTCCCCGTCGGCAGTGGCCGGTGCTAATCACTCCCCCGGAGCCTCTCCCCGGGCTCCTTCCCTGCCCAGCCGAACGGGACAGTAATCCGAGTGTCCGTCATCTCCCTAACGAGCCCATAAACTCCTCACGCGGAAGCCTGGGTCGTGTCAAGCTGTCGCGTGTCTCTCAGCATCCTGCCCCGGGAGGAGCCCAGTAAACGCCTTTCCCTCTCCGGCTGCACTTTCCCCTCAGTAAGAGCACGGGGCCCCCCCTCTTTCCCGTTGTGTGACTCCAAGGCACAATTCAGAAGATTCGAGACTCTATCAGAAGCAGCCCCGGGTTTTCCCGCCCGCTGCGTCCTCTCCCCGCCCTGCCCTTGCCCACTCTGGCGCGGCTGCAGCTCGTTCCCAGGTCCCTTGGGCACCGGGGCTGACGCTGTGGGCACGCCGAGAAGCCGCCTGACCGGCAGGCCTCGATAGGCCGGGGGGCAGCGAAGAGGTCCCCCTTCTGGATCTCTGCCCCGTGGGCCCTGGGGGGAAGGGCTAGATGAGCTTCCGCCAACTGGCCACGACGGGAAGGGAGCGGAGCCAGGGACTTTATTAGGAAACCTGGCACCAGGCAGGAAGGGCTGCTAATGAGCACCAGGGGACGGGCGGGAGGAGGGGGGCAGGGGCCTGGACCCTGGTCCTTTCAGGGCCAGCCCCAGGCCTGTCAGAGCACATGATGGATTACTGTCATCTGGCAGCCTCGGGATTAATGATTCAGAGGTCAGAGGGGAGAATTCCAGAGGGAAAGGTCAGCGCCCAGGTCAGGGTAGGAGACTTGTTGCCTTTTGATGGCAAATTCATTTTACTGTACACAAGCTGGCCTCTGCCTCGACCCTCCCCCACCCGAATCTCTGAGATCTCTTATTCAGCGGCCCTGTGGGCCGGAGGCCCTGTTCCGATCAGATAAGGGGAGCCCCAGACTCTGCCTTTCCTCCCCCACATTCTACCACCAGGGCTTTTTCCTTCTATGTCCTGGAATCTCAGCCCCACCGACTAGAGCGGTGCTGAGGGTTTTTTTGGGTTCTTTAAACAGGTTAATCCAAATCAGATGGAGGTCTCAGAGATTTGAAGGAAAAGGGGGACAGAACGAGCTGCCGTGGGAGCTCCAGACCAAGAGACGTTTCTTTGGAAGGTCAAAACAGAACCAGAAAATGACTGATCGGGAAGTCCCCATGCGAGGCTCGGAGAGGACTGGCGCCTTTCTTCTCTGTGCCATCCCTCCCTGTGCTGAGGCCTGGTATCTCCCCTCCCTCCTTCCTTCCTTCCTTCCTTTCCTCATCAGCTCCAAGTGACGTGTCCGTCCATCTGCAACCCTCTCCTGTCCCGCGGTCTGCCCGCCGCCTCTGAGAAGGAGTGGTGACCTGCCCTTCTGGGCAGCCCCGGCTCGAGAAGAGACTCTCCTCTTACTGAGGTTTGGGCCAAGCCCACGTCCCTTCAGGACTTTCCCTCCCTTTCCACGTGAGCAACAGAGCCGGGAGGATAAGGCGGCCGTGCCAGTCTGGGGCCCGGGGCAGGGCCAGCTGAGAGGTGCCCTGGTCTCTCCCGCTGCCACCCTCTGTCAGTGACCACCTTCACCCACGGGGCTGCCAGCTGCCAGAGACCTCCCATACTTCTTACCTCCTGCAATGGCAAGTGCAGCGCCTCAGACCCAGAGGGAATAGGACCAAGTGTGCCGAGCGATGGAGGCACAAACTCCCCGCAGTGAGCTCCTGGCCAAGCAGCCCAGGTCACCCACCCAAGCGTCAGAGTCCGCGGCCCAACTCGGGTCCGTACAACTCCAGGCTCCACCCAGCTCTGGCTCTCAAACCTCCCTGTAACCAGGCCCTCCTCTCCCCGGACTCCTTCCCAACAGGAGCCTCGGGGTCCCACTAGCATCTCAAACTTGGGCTGTACCTCGGTGTACCCATCCTCCCAGACCAAGCTCAGCCTCCTCCTTGTCCAGGAGGCCGTCCCTCCTCCCCCCAGCCTTCTCTGCCCGCTCACTGCCCCGCTGCCTGGTGCCTCGCCTTAGCACTTCCGCAGGGGAAACAAGCAAGGAGGGGAGCTGTGAGGCTGGGCCTGGGCAGGGCCCTCCCCGAGGATGGAGAAAATGGGGCCCCAAGAACACAAGGCCTGGCTGAGCAGGGCAGGAATACATGCATGACAATGAGAAGCGTCCCCAGGTAATCTGGGGAAACCAACTCCAGCTGCCTTGAAGTCACAGCTGAAAGCTTTCCTGCTGGTCCCTCAGAGAAATGCGGGGAAAATCAGGTCGGAGGGAGTTCTCTGCTTGCATTTCTCGGTAACTGCGGTTGGGGGGTGGGGAATGACTGTGCAGCAAGAGAATCCTCCTCCTCAGCAGGGACCGACGGCCATCATTTGTTTCAAGGAAGCGTCCTGCCTGAGGGTCTAGTGATATACAGCAGTCTCTGATCTCTCCCCTGGGCGAAAGAGAAACAGGCGCAGTGGGCCATTAGTGTGCCCCAGACAAGGTGCTTCTCTGAGAATCACACGTGATTTCTGTGCTCCTGCTCATTGGCACAAGGGGCATCAGGGGGTATCTCACTGGCTCTCTTTGTGGCTCTTCCAAGGGCCCCAGAGTGCTCTGAGCACCCCCGGGGAGCACTCCCGGCCCCTGGAGCTGGACTTCTACAAACAGCTCATCAGGGATCAGGCCTTGTGAATGAGCTGATCATACAAAGGGCCCAGTGGCTCCAATAAAGTCCCAGGTTCCAGTCTCAGTCCCTGCAGTCACTCCCATCACTTCTCTAGGCCTCAGGCTCTGCCTCCGTTTCAGTATCTTCCCCAACTCTAAGGACCACAGGGCCTAGTATCTTGTCAATGGCCTCCAGCTTATCTTCAAATAGAGAACTGAACAGAGAGAATGAATGTCCCTCCCCTTATTTCCCGGCCGCCCCTAGGCCAGGGAAGGGGCAGTGGGAGAGGTGGCACCTGGAAGCTAGAGAAAGCAGGAGAAATGCTTGAGCTGCCCCTAAGCCTGGAGAGTGCTCCTCACCCCTGCAGGTCTGAGGCGGAGGACGAGGAACAGCCCGGCAGGGATAGAAGAAAAGTCCTGCTCAAGTGGACAGCAAGAATGCCTCCCTCCGCTTCCCACTTCTACGTGACATTGTTCTAGAAATGTCAGCAGCAACAACAAGTCAAGAGAAAGAAATTAAAGGCTCAAACCTAGGCAAAGCAAAGACAAAATACTACCCAGATGATGAGGAATTGACATTTTATCTAGAAAACCCCAGGGAATTAGCAAAGAAACCAATTGAGAAAATATATTGAGCAACTGATAACTACAAAATAAGCCCACAAATCAACAGTATTTCTATAGAAAAACAAAATTCCATTGAAAACAACTAATAAAACCCATAAATTACCTGGAAGTGAATCTTCCAGCTGTGATATTCTTTGACCCTGTGATACTATACTATAATAGAGAATAGGAGAAATCCCTTTTTATTTAAAAAGTCAGCTATTGAATGAAATTCCAGTATCAGGTTCTCAGGTTCAGCTTTACTTTGTTTCCCTTATTTTGATCTTCCTTGATTTTCATCTTCCTTGTAATTTCCACTTCCAGGTTAATTAAACAATTCTAGGAGAGTCAGTAGAAGACACATGGGTCTTTTCTTGGGAGGAGTATCTGCCCCAGCTAGGCCCGCAGTACCACAATGACCAAAGCTCTACCTAATTGTGGCTGGTTGAACATGGGAGCTTTTGACAATAACTCAAATCATACAAAAGGCTTACAGAAAGGCTGGCTCTGGGGCATGTCTCCCTTTTGCTTCTTGGAGCCAAAAGAAGACAACTAATAGTCTTATATTATTATGTCTTTTGTTGATAAGCAAAATCACCCTCAACCACAAAATATCCTGACATTATAACAAAATACAAACTCACTATCAAGTAGAAAGGTCAAAGGGCAGAAGGCTATTTTAGTCAACTTAAAAATGAGGAAACTAAGGTTAGGGAGAATAAATCAGAGAGATGAGAAGCAGGTCATGAGGGGGCTTGTGTGCTAGCTTAGGAGAGGCAGCAGTAACAGTGCCATTTGCAGAACAAAGACTAAAAAGCTTCTGCCCTAGGCCGGTAGGAGTTGTGAGCTCCCAATCATAGCATCTGAGTTAGAGGGACCTTGGCAGCCATCTAGCCTGATCCATCAGGCTCCCCTAATTCCTCCTCATGAGGGCCTTTTCCTACAGTGCTTGCCACTCGGCCGGCTTTATTCCTTTAAGATTGATGTTAATCTGCTACGTGTAGGTATTGGGAAAGAAATAAACAAAAATCCAGAGTGCTCTTGTGGGTCACTACTACTCCCCCAGCACAGCTCCCAGAGGGGGACGTCAGCACCTGATGTGTAAGCCTGTGGACTGTCAGTCACTGCACTCAAAGCGGGAGCTGGAATCGAGGGTAATTAATCATGTTCTTTTTGACAGGAGTCCTGGGCCTTATCTGCACCCCAAGAAATGCCACTGGTCTCGGGTTCCCTCCTCAATAAAGGAGACTGACAGGTCCAACAAAGCAGCCCCTTATCAGATTTCAGCCTGGAAGTTGGAAGCAGCCTGAGGCAGCCATGTACAAGGCTTTTATGGAGACCACGATCTACTCAAAGAAGCTGGGATTCTTTCACCCTTGTTGTTAGGAAAGCCACTGGAGGCCAATGCAAACAGGGTGCACACCCAGGACTGGCATAGCTATTGCTATAAAAGGATGCTCTGAAATGGCAATGCTCTGATAAAAAGTCTGAAAAATAGCTCTGTTGGATGGGGATGGAAGGAAAGGAGATGATCCCCTTTTGCACAAGAATTGGGAGCAAGACAAGAGCAAAATGTTGAGGGGAAGCCCATCTCCCTCCATCCCCAGAGTCTACATAGTCCAAGGACTATGGAAGTAACCCAGAAGCAAAGAACACAAATGGATTCCAATGTAGGTCTTCATGACAACTACTAAAGGGCTGGGGTCTTGGACCTATGGCATGGCCCTGTTAGGGACCCTCACTGCTTTTCCTTGGCTCAGAACAGATCATTAATCATTTTGGCAGAAAAACTGTCGCGTAGGCCAGAAGGTGAGAGAAGCACACAGCCCATCCAAGGCAGGCCCCATTCCTGGCCATGGCTCTGCAGATTAACCCTTCTGCCACAGGGAGGGAAGTAACCCAGGACATTCTCAGGAACTGTTTTTGTAGAAAATAGCTTTCCGAAGGTAACTGGACCACAGGGTCAAGCGCTCTTCAGAACAAATTCCAGATGGATTGTTCCACAAGACAGAGCATGTGATGAAGCTGCACCTAACAGAACATTTCTAAAAGTGCTGCTTGAAGTTGGTCCTGAAGCCACTTCTTCCCCCAGGTCTGGTCAGCATCCCAGGCCCAAACTGCAAAAATCAGCAGTCTTCCAGCACTGACACTTCGCACCCTGAACCATCACCTCAAAGTGGGGGAGGCTGTCTGGGACTGCACCCTCTTTGCCACAGTGTGGAGCTGCGGGGAGAATGCTAGATCCATGTCTGATTCAGCACTTACTCTTGTGTCGGGCCCTGTGCTTAGATCTGGGGACACAAAGGAAGAAAAAGAAACAGAAGACAATGGTCCTGCCCTACAGAAGTCTGAAGATTGACCAGCCAGTCCCTTTTCTCCTGGGACCCTGCGTTTCTTCATTTCTAAATAAGGTCGTCCGGTGCTGCTCCCACCGCCTGCCTCCGAGGGCCCCTGGGAGGAAGCGTTTCGTCAACACGAGGTATTACCTCCAGCCCATGCCGCAACCTCTGACGAGACCAATGGTCACTCTGGATCTAGCTAAGCCTCCCTGTCCTCAGAAGGGCTCACACGTTCTCTGTAAGAGAGGGAAGGCGGAATTCAGCAGAAGTCAGAGTCCCAAGGACCGCTCGCCCTCCTACCTCCTCTGGGAGCCGCTGGTCTCTGGCCGAGAGGGCCGACAAAGTGCGTGGTGCTTTCCAGGTTCTAAAGTATCCTACATCCGTTACCTTGGAGACTCATACACATGGTGACACGGGTGAGTGGGTATTACCCTCCAATAACAGATGAAGTGACCAGCAAACCTAGATAAAGCACCTTTCCATTTGCCAAGCCTCTGGAGACAGGATCTCATTGAATCCTCACCACCACCCTGGGGTTAAGGGCGACGCCATCTTACAGATAAGGAAACAGGCTGCAAAGGACGGTAACACAGCTAATAAAGCATCCACAGTAGCCTTCAAGTTCAGTTTCCCGATTCCAAACCTAAAGCTCCGTCCATTCTGTCCCAGCCACCAATCGGAGCCAGAGAGCTCCCTAATCACTCTGACCCAAAGTCACAGAGCGGCAGGGGCTGCAGCTCTCTGCTGGAATCTGCGTCCTGCATGCCGCAGCAGCCTCCTGCCTTCCCTGACATTCCCTCCACCCACCCGCCCACAGCACATCCTCCTTCCAAGCATTTTCCAATTAAAGCTTCCTGTTCCCGACTTGCACGCAGTCAGACGTGCTGCTAAGCTCTCCTCCCTCCTCCTTGCTTGGGCCAGATTACTGGCAAAGATGGAGGAAATGCAAGAGAACCCATTCCGCTGCTTGCCACGAGCCCTGGGAAGAGATCTGGAAGGAGAGCAGGCGCCGGCTCTGAGGGCTGAAGTGAATCGTTTGGATTATCTGTGCTTTCCCATGGCCCGTATTCTTCCATTACTGAGGATAAGTCACAGCTAGCTGTAGCGTATCAAATGATTGCTAACTACAGCAATGACCGGTCGGTAGCAGTCGTGCAGCCTGAAGAATGGCAGAAAGTCAAGAGTTTCAACCTTTACGGCCTCAGAAAAGTGGCCAGTCCTGAGCCGGCAGAGGCCGGCTCTTTGACTTTCAGGAGAAGCCAGAGCAGAACAGACCAAGGACAAGCACTCGTCCCAGGGATGCTCCCTCCAGAGCTGTCCTGAGGGGCCTCGGGGCCACAAGAACACACCACCAGCGCTTTCCCGCCTGGCCAAGGGACAAAGCCACAGCCGTGCAAGCATTTCCTGGGCTGTGGAGGGCAGATAAGCGCACAACGCAAGGAAACACCCTTTCCCACCATAAATCCTGAGTCCACACACAGTAAAAGCAGATCCTGCAACCCCTTTTGGGAAAACGAAGGTCAGCCTGCAGCCTTGAACAGACTGAGGGGACCCTCTCCTCCCCAGGCCCTCCGAGGTGTGCACAGAGAGCGAGCTGGTCAAACATGAATCACACCAGAGCTTCCTGACGTTCGGAGAGTCCTGCTGGCCTTTCTCACGAGCACAGGGGCTGCGGCCTTTGATGTATCTGCTCTGACCTTTGGCAACAAGCACATTTTTTTTTAAATGCAGTGAAACCCAATTATAAAATGCAATAGCACGGTCCTCATTAGGCTCTTTGGGGTTCTTCCCTGACCTCCCTAGGACAGCTTCTTCCTGAAAAGTGGAAAAGACGGGGCTAATGGTCCCAGAGCGCCAGGCTGGGCCTCCAGGTCTTTGTAAGGGGCCAAGTCCTTACAGATCATTTACCTGGGAAAGACATCGGGATTTGTCACGTCCCTAGTTCAGACAGACACCCTGAGGAGGTAAAGACCACGGTGTCAGGCCTCCTCAGTGGACACGAGAACGCTGGGTGGTTCTGAGATTCGATGTTCATTAGGGAATAATTTACAAACAACCACTAGGGAGTTAAATTAGTCAGAGGGCTCTTAACTAGAACTGCTTAGCCAATAATTTGTCCCCATCTGTGAGCATGTACGTACACATGTATGCATGGGCGGGGTTGAGAAGGTAAAGACTTCTAAAATCCTACAACGATCTTCCTAAATAATTCACCAAGACCAGCTTATTTCATTCACTCTGGCTTTCAGTAACTTTGGAAGAAGATGCTGCTGGGCGATGGTGGGACAGAACATGTTTTACTAGTGACATTAGCCACAGAGACAGGGCTGATGGGGACACAGACCTGTGTACCCTGGAGCATGTTATGCTTTTTCCATACCTCACGCAGCTTCCAGGTTCTTCCTCACCACCCTGCCATCCCACTTCTCCCCATCTGGAAAAGCATCTGTAGACTAGAAGGCCCGAAATATAACCTCAGCTAGTAGGGAAGAGTTATATGCTTAGTTTGGGCCTTGGACCAACTTGTTTTAATTTTAAGTACAAGCACAACCTCCCCCATACCACCAGCACAGACCATGCTTTGCAGCCCATCCAAATTTGCTTGACTTCAACTGAGCCCTCGTTGCTGCAAGGAAATCCTTTTATATCTCCCTAATTTAACTCACTGTTTTGTTCGCTACAGCAGCTTTCCCAAATTTTTTTTTAATCTCTCCTCAAACCTCCCATGACTCCCTCTTTCTATGTCTTCTTAGCTGAGAACCTATTCATACTTTGCAAAAAAAAAAAAAAAAATTTGAGGCAACTTGCCAAGAGCTCCCTCCTCATCTCCTATCACTTAGAGCCTTTGGCCACTCTCCTCTTTCACCTGTTTTATATAATGAGCTGGCAACCCTCTGTAAACTTACAAGTAACCCCGTTCCATTTATTGTTTCCCACAGACTGCTCCCTCTATCACCCCCTCTCCCTTATTTTCAATTTCTCCCTATCTAGTGGCATTTAGATTGCCTGGCACTTAGTAAGCACTTAATACGTGTTTATTGATTAACTGCTTCCCTACTGCTTACAAACATGCCCTTTTTTCTCCCTCACTTTAGCCATCCATCCCTGCCCCCCCCAAATTGTGTCTACCTGTTGCAGCTAAACTCATTGAGAAGGCCCTCTACAATTGGTGCCTCCATTTCCTTTACTCCTAACATGTCCACAATCTTTCTTTTAAACCTCATCACTCAGGGTAAACTAGTCTCTCCAAAGTCCCATTCTCTCCTGGCCTTCTCCCCGCCCTCCTTGTCAGTCTCTGCAGTCTCTGCCACGGCTGACTGCTCTCTTCTCTCTAGAGTTTTTGGGCCCCAATCTCTCCTGGTTCTCCTCCTCCCTCCCAGACTCCTTGTCATTCTCCTTTGCTGGATCTTCATTCAGGTCGCGGCGACTGCTAAACAGGGATGTCCCACAGGCTCGGTCCTGTCCCTTCTCCCTCTATTTTACTGAATGATCAACTTCCATGGATTCAATTAGCACCTCTAAGCTGCTGATTCTCACATCTATTTATCCAGTCCTAACCTCTCTGCTGACCTTCTCTCTCACATCTCTAAATGCCTATTAAGACATTCTGAAGTAAACCCAAGGTGATCAAAAAAGGAAAGGGAAATGACCTACTTTAAAACAATACTTATAGTAGCTCTTTCTTGTGGTGGCAAAGAATTGGAAATCAAGAAGATGCCCATCTACTGGGGAATGGCTGAACAAGTTGTGGTATATGGCTGTCACGGAATATTATTATTGCTCTAAGAAAGGATGATCAAGATGTTCTCAGAAAAACCTGGAAAGACTTATGCGAACCAATACACAGTGAATCAAAAAGATCCAGGAGAGTATTATACATGATAACAGCAATACTGAATGATGAAGAACAGTGATTGACTTAACTCTTCTCTGCCAATGGTCCAGACAATCCCAAAGGATCCATGCTATTTTTACTTTTTCTTCTTTTTTCTTTTTTTTGGATTGAGTCTTTTTGGACAAAATGACTAACGTGTAAATGTTTCACCTGATTGCACAGTATTAGATTGCTTGCCATTTCAGATAAAGGGGAGAAGGAGAGAAAGAGAATTTGGAACTTAAAACTTTTAAAAAGATTAAGAATTGTTTTTAACATGTAGTTGGGATAAAAATACAACAGGACTAATAAAAAGAAATCCTGAACTAGATGTCCAATAGACATGCTCAGAATTCATGACCATTCCTCTTCAACCCTCTCTCCTTCTCAACTTCCTTAGTACCTACTGTTTAGGGCACCACCATCCCCCAGCTAACATTGCATCCCCCACCGCTCACACTGTCTCCCACACACATGTGATCTGTTACCAAGGCCTGTTGGGTGTATCTTTGTCACAGCTCTCATATACACCCCCTTTTCTTCTCCCACTATGTCACTCCCCTAATGCAAGTCCCATCAAGCCTGCTGGCTGACCTTCCTGAACAAATCTCTCCTCACTCCAGGCCATCCTGGGCTCCGGATCCACAGCTTTTCAGTCTAATTCAACTCCCCAAACTTTGTCATGCTGACCCCCCCCCCCCCACAGCCTCGCTGCTGGGAACAGGAGACATGTGGCCTCCCCAGAAGGGTCAACAGCTCAACGACCACTGCAGGGTCCACAGCCTGGGAGCTCCCTGCCCGGTTCCCAAAGTGTTAAAGCAGGCTGCCAGGGTGGTAAAGAAAACTGACCAGCAGCATGAGGGCAAGAAAAAACAAGCAAAAAACGAGTCTGTCCTAGAAATCAAAGGTAATGATTACAGGCTGGGAGATCATCCAATTAAAAGAGGGGGAGAGCTACACAGGAACACAAAAAGGCAGTTAGAGCCCTCGATACCTCCCCAGGCATTATGGCCACGGGAAAGTCATTTTATCACTTGCAGCTGCAATCATTCAGGGGCTGCCTGCTGTGCTCCTGCCACAAATAAACCTCAGCCATTCAACCTGGGTTAAGACCATTCTGAAGACCACTCTTGGCGCCAGGGCCCGGGCCCTGTGACCTTTCAGGCTCAGGGCGTTTTTGGAAGCCCCTTGTGAAATCGGCCATTTATTCTTCACACCGGGCCTGAGGACATGAGTCACCAGGCCAGCTGTGCTCCCACCCCAGCCACTAAGAGCTGCATTATCCCATGGGCCTCGGAACGTTTAAACCTGACAAGTCAGTCACAAATGCCAGGGGCCCTTCTTCTCACTCCCATGTGAACTGGAAAGGCTCCAGGCTTCACACACCTAAGACAATCAAATTCCCAGCCTCCTCTCCAGGCTTTCAGAATGAGAGTAGCTTCCGGAAAATGGGTATTGTAAATATAATGGAAACGGCCTCACAATTCGGCTTCCATCCCCTGGCCTCTCACCACTCCGTTCACCCTTTACACTCCTGTTTGTTATTTTTCCTAAAGTGCTGCCTTCCTCTTGGGTTTTCTCATTCAAGATCTTATTTTCAAATTCCTTATTTTTAAAATGAAAATTCTACTACTTAACCCATAGAGTTGTTATGAGGGGGAAAAATTTAAACTTTAAAGTGTTAGAGAAATGACAGCTGATCGATCACATCCATCTTGTCCAAATTTTCTAAAGGTTTAGACTGACTATCAATGAAATAAGCCCTTAGACCAGTGGTCCTCAAACTTTTTAAACAAGGGCCCGTTCCCTGTCCCTCAGACTGTGGGAGGACCGGACTACAGTAAAAACAAAAGCTCACCCTCTGTCTCCGCCCCTCAGCCCATTTGCCATAACCCAGTGGCCGCATAAACGTCCTCAGCGGGCCATAGTTTGAGAACCTCTGCTTTAGACTATATTATTTAGGGTTACTTCTAACCTTTCCACCTTTTCTCTTACTACTCTTCAAACAGAATACGCCTTTCCCCTCCCCCCAAAAACTCCCAAACCCACAAAACATATATTGAGCACGTACTGCAGGCCGAGGACTGTGGGAGGCACCGGGGAAACTACAAGTTTAGATAAAACATCACTCCCCTCCTTGGGGACGTCACAATCTAGCAGAGGTATCAGACACCGCCACCCACAGACAAAATGCCCTCATACGGAACTCAACCAAGCAGCAGAGATCAGCCTGGGCAAGGTCCAGCCCTATTTATAGGCAAGACAACTTCCCTGGAGGTTAAAGACCCGCTGTTGGTTAGTGAGAGTTTGGAACTCAATCCTTCCTGCTCCAGGTCTCAAGCCATTGACCTCATATCCCAATGAATCAAGTGAAGGATCTTTGTGTGTTCTGGATCTTTGTGTGTTCTCTATCTCTGGTCCCTCTCCCCAAGAGAGCCCTGTAGACACCGTAGCAAAAGCTTGAGAAATGTCTGCTCCAGGAGTGCTCTCCTCCTCTCCTAGTTCTAGAAATGACCATCACGTCAGATTCCCCTACAGAAATATTTTCTCTAAGACTAGTCACACTACCTGACTTGAAATAAGAGAGTTCTGATGTGGGGTCAGAAGCCGCCAGCGTGCAACAAGTGGGAACAGCCAACTGGGCTTGGAAGGTGCAAGAGGCTACTTGGTGGGTGAGCCTGAGCATGGACCTTAATTTCTCAGCCTTTCAGACCAATCTCTAAAATCCAATCTGAGGAACAGTTGCCTTGGTAGAAGGCATTTCCTCGCCAGTTCTCTATGCCAAAGGAGCCACAGGTTAGTTTAAAAACAAAGGCATCAGTGAGACCATAAGCTACAGCTTTCCCATTCACCAAGCACTAACCTCCAAATGTCCTCAGGCCTTTAACAGAGAAGGAAAACAACCTGAGATAAGTAACCTTGCCCACATTCAAGTGAGTAGGTGACATGGGTCAGATCAGAACTCAAGTCTTATGGATTTTCCCATACAACCATGCTGCCCTTCAAACGGAGAGCTCACATTTATACGGTGCCTTCTGGCAAGGATTCTAGATCACACTTTCTCATCTGATACTCAACAAACTGAAGATACTGAGGGCCTGTGAGATTGGTGTTGGAGATGACATCAACATGAAGGGCGAAGCAGGGCAAGAGAGAGAGGAGGACAAAGACCTAGGCAGGGAATGCCAGCAGATGCCCTGGGCTCCTGCAGCACTGTGCCACCCACTCTCATGTTGGCACTGGCCTGGTGTGGGCACATCTTCACCTGGTCAAAGGCAGGGCCCTGCAGAACAAAATAATCTCTTGCCTCGTCAGCCAAGTTCCATACGCCTTGTACAGATAATGTTCAGATTCAGAGATTATGTCACTTGTCTGGAGAGTTACAGAAGCCTCCCAAGGGAGCTGAGCTTCTCAGGATAGTGCCTGTCCCCCCTACCTTCCTCACCTCAATACTCTGCCCCATGGCTTTCTGTGCCAGTGTTTTCTCCCATACCAGCAGGCCCTCTTCTCTTCAACAGCTCCCATAACTTCACTATCTCCCTCACAGAATCTCAGGATCTGAGAGCTGGAACCAACGCCAGGGGCCATCTGGTCCAACCCACATCCAAAAGGAATCCCCACTCTTTAGTAGCTGACAAGTGGCCTCTGCTTGCAGACCCTCAGGGGGAAGCTGCCCCATCCCAAATGTGGGTGACTCTCACCCTTAGAGAGATGTCCTGATGCAAAGTCTAACAGCCCCCAAAGGTTCTACCCTTTGGAGCCCAACAGAACAAACCAAATTTTTCCTCTGCAGGGCTTGAGCCCTGCTGCCTCCCGGATAGCTCAAGCTCCACAAGTTCATGCCCTCCTCCTCTGCCCCACATGGCCCCCACAGCCTCTGTCTGCCCACAGGTCCGGCACCAACTTTACTTGGGGGCTCATGGCAGCTGTGAGGACCTCCCCACAGGCCTTTCTCCACTGCATCCAGCAGCCCCACATCTGCTATTATGATTTTCCATCATCACAGAGTGGCCGGGCTACTCCCCTACTCAATAGGCTCCAGTGACTCCCCCTTCTCTGGGAGAGACAGCCTCCTGGTTGGCTTGTAAAGCTCTTCAGAACGGAGCCCCCTCAATTTTCCTGGCTCCCAGCCCTGCGTTCTGAGCTACACAATCTGGTTTTTCTCCCCATCCTCTCAGGCCTCTGCCACCCCTGCTTCGGCCATTCCCGATACCTGGCACTGCCTCTCTCCTTCCCTCCCTTCCCCATAAAGCCTTTCCTAATCCCTCCCAGCTACCAGGCTCCCGCCACCTTCCCTTATGACCTTGTATGTGAATAACTTGCACGCATTTGATATTTATTCCACAGAGACTGTCCCCAGGGTCTTAGTGCGGCTTTTGACTTTTGGGACACCCTCCATATCTTGATTCTGTGTGTGCACACACATGCGGTGCACACGTCTCCTTAGGTAAGATAGAAACTCTCTGACCAGGGATTGTTTCACATTTGGTCTATGTATCTATCCCCAGCCCTAAGACAGTGCCTGGCACAGAGCGGGCACTGAATAATTACTGGCTGACCAATTTACTGAACAAGTCCATGAGTTGGGTACCATGATCCCAGGCTATAGAACAGGTGAAGGGTAGTCACACCTGAAGACCAGACCTTTGACCTCCAAACAATGTCAGCACAAGTCTAATATAACCATCCTTCTCGCCTCGTTACTGTTCTACATAATCGGTGCTTAATAAATAGGGGCTGCTTGAACAAACTGAATACATGAGGAGTCTATCCGTTGTCCCTTCCCCTAGGTGCCTGAAATTCCCAGGCAATCCAAGCTCCTCATTCTAGCTGAGGTTTTGCCCTGTCAGGGTTTTGTTGTTGTTGTTGTGGTTTTTTTTTTTTTTTTTTTTTTTAATACTAAACCCAAATAGCTCAACCTTGTCTGCCAAGTGATAGCGGAAATTCAGAAAACTCCAACCTTCCCTCTTCACCACTGCCTTCTGATGAGGAGACAACTGGCTTAAGCCAGGCCCCCACGACAAAGGTCTCCTGTCTCCCACTTAGCTGCTCTGTAGCCCAGTAAGGCTAACGACTATTTTTCTGGCTTGGCAGGCCCAATACTTCTCTTCCATTTCCCTTTAAAATCCTTCTGGGAAATGAGCACAGCAATAAAGAAGAAAATAAAACAGTGGAAATACACTGCTGATTAAAATCTATATTGCTATGGCAGCCCCTTCGAGCCAGGATCAGCTCCTGGATTGCACCAGCTGGGCTTGTGGAGCTTGTAAATAATTAAAAGGTAATTGGAAGGAGAGACCAAAGTATTAAGTGGATTTCTCTCTCTCCCCGGGTAAGCAGGTTTTCTACTGGCAGTCACATACATTCTCAGGATTATAGCCCTCTTTCTTCACTTACACTGACATGTGTAGCTCCAGATAACAGTTATGTGTGTAAAGATAACAGTTATGTGTGTAAACCAGTTAGCCTTCCTAGACCTGTCTTTGCAGAAATTGATGGCTGGGAGAAATGGGCTCCAAGCTTTCCAATGCCCTCCTGAACAATTTCGTAGTCACACCTGTACTAGCTAGGCAGTTGTTATGGCTCCTGTATGCAAAAAGATGGGGAATGGAGCAGCTCTGGCTCACTGGCTGGGGATGGCTGGGGAGGATGGTCCAGGCTGAACCAGAATATCTTATTTGTTTTCAGGAAATGTTGACTTCTCTGCCCACAAAAGGACTGATGTATGAACTGAACTAGGGGCTGCAAAGAAACACAGTTGGCACCAGTCTTTCCTGTGGCTTTGAGCGTCTGAGGATGATAGTGCGAGGGGAACTGAGAAGCTCTATGGTATGGAGTTCATGATTCCTGCCCATGTTTCCTGAGAGCTGACTTTGTTAGTGACCCAGCTCCTATAACAGGATGTAAAGCAGGAAGGAAACACATAAGGCGCAGTCACGCAAGGGTCCCTAGTGGCAGGGGGTGGGGAGGGATGGAGAGCAAGGAGGAAGAAAGAATCAGGGAGAGTCTGGCCCATTTCACAACTGAACTGTAACAATGTGCTAACCAAGATAATGGAAATAAGGATCAAAGATCCATTTGAGAAAAGAGAAGAGGCTTGGCCTCTTTCCCACGGATTATTTCAGGTCTTTGCTACAAATCCTAAGGGGCTCTTATTCTTCCATTTACTTTTCTCGCTCTCTAGGATATGAGAGACCCTGCCGCTGGCCCTGGCAAAAGTCGGAATGAACACCTGGGATGATAAAATGGAGGTAACATTGGATTTTGAAATGGCTCTTGAGACCAATTAATTGGAGTAAAAACTGAGCCAGGGAAGGATTTGTATGACCATTCCACCCAGATGCCTCCAGAACTCCTCTTCTAGCATTCTGGTGGCTGCTTTTGCCCCCACACCCAGACTCGATCAGTAAAACCTTCAAGTAGGGCCTTTGGAACTCTGACTGGAAGAAGGCTGGGCAATATATGAGTACTCACCCCTCTTCTGCATGAAGATGAAAAGGTCATCCAAGAACTCTTTCCGTTCGGGGTCATTGTCCAATTCATACAACTGCAGACCCCATCCCCCCCAAGAAAAAAAAAATGATGTCAAATGTCATCCTATTGGTGAGATAATCCATAGATATAAAAAGTTACCTACCCTCCTAAATAGGAATCATGATCCACTCCTACCCTTAGCCTCAGAGAACTAGGAGAGATACTAGAGAAATGATCTATGAAAATAAACTTCCTTTTCTAAACCCAAGGATTTTTGCCACCATACAAAATAGTACGGACCTTAGCAAAATCTCGAGAGATCTCTCTTCCCCGTCCTCCATCAGTATCATCACTCCAGGTCAAACCACCATTCTGTAAAAGACAAAGAGGAAAAAAGTTTACAAGGGGAAAGAAAGGAAAAGGGAAGGAAAAATAAGCAAGTAACCTAGGGAATAATTTAAGATGAGGGCAAAAAGATCTGTAATTCAATTATTCTGGCTCATGTGAAATACTGGTAAGAAAACAATCAAAACAAATAGTCCTTCATTCAAGTCTCATATTGAGATCATTTATTTTTCATCACATGATTTTAAAAAAATAGGAAGGAGTAAGATGAAAAGGATTCAGTGGGATAGTGCAGTAACAGGTGACTTCTTCAAAGGGATTGGGGCTTCTCAAAGACAAAGGCAAGAAGTGATGGAGAAATGTATGGGAGAAGTCAGACATCTTCATTATTTCTCCCCATCACCATCACAATAACATCATCATCATAGGTGGGAAGGGAGGAAATAGACACTATATCCAGCTCTGTAAAGAAGCAAAGATGGGAAAGAAAAGGTGAGAGGGATAAAAGGAACCTGGAACTGGCATCTCTCTTCAAGCTGGGTCTGTCAGACTTTGGGATCAAATCAGTATCCCAGATTTTTAGGAAGTACAACGTTTCTGGTGACATTACCTAAAAGAAGAGAGTGGTCCCTGATGCTAAAGTGAAAAGTTTATTTTCATTAAAATAGCTATAATTCAGAAAAGCCATTTGTCACTCTCAACTGAATAGTAAGAAAACAACTGATGTAACAAAGGGAGGCTTAGAAGGTCTAAAAATACCTCGGGCTAAATTTAATAGGCTGAAGTTGAAATCGAATACTTTGGTTGAGAAGATCCAAGCACACAGGTATTGGATAAAGAAGACACAACTAGACAACAGCTAATGACCAAAAAAGTCGGATTTTCTATTTGGGGTTGCTCTCTATGAGAGGGAAGAAGGGAGAAAAAGTTGGAACACAGGTTTTGTAAGAGTGAATGTTGAAAACTATCTTTCCAGGAATTTGGTAATAAGATGCTTAATTTTTTTTTTTTTTTTAATCAAAAAACCAAACCAAAACCAAACCCCAAAGCCCTGGGTTCTGATCAAGTACTAGTTTGAGCTGAATCAACAGAGTGCTGTGGAGCCCAAACAAGGATCTCAGGCAGTGAACTGGTTAGCCTGAAGACAAGGGGTCACAGCCCCACAGTTGTTGTTCTGGTTCTGTCCTGGGCACCAAACTTTAGGAAGGTCTTTGGTAAGATGAAATAAGTCTAAAGGAAGTCAACCAGGAAGTTGACAGGTTGGGCCACTGAAAGAAAAGATGAAGGAACTGGAGATGAGAAGAATATTATAGGGAGACAAAATAGTTGTCCTCAGATATCCGAAAGGCTTACTGATGTAGAAAAGGCAGAAGACTCACTCCACTTAGCCTCAGAGAACACAAAAATTGACACTACGGAGCATCAATTTCCTTCCATTAGAAGGAACATGTTTCTAATGCTAAGCTGTCCAGAAGTAAGAAAGTGCTGTCTCAAGATCATTTCAAAGCTAAGTTGAAGCTGTCTAGCCAACTGCTGGGGAGTGGCTTCCTTCTCAGGTATTGAGAACAGAGCACTCTGACGCAATGTGATACATAGCTATACTTGGATATCATTGTTAAAAGGACAGGGAAAGTAAAACTGCATTATTAGTTGATGTGATCAATTAACAAATTCAATTCACACTGAAGAGGATGTGGAAGTGGAGGATACAGAAATTCAGGGTTATTCCAGTGGATCTGACGGAGGAGGCTACAATGTATCTGAAAAGGAGGAAGAGATCTTGGGGGACACTTACAGAGAGGAAAGAGGGACTCATGGAAACGACCACAGAAGCAGAATGGTTATTGAAAGGAAAAACCACTCGCTATTTCAGGGGTTGTGATCTTTCCTTCAAGCAGTCAGTATTTAAATAGACGTTGGTTACATTTTTCAATCATCTGTTTGCGCCTTGTGAGGCTAAAATCCATATGCTATTTACTGTGCAAACAGTTCGTTGCAGTTTAAAGAAAACTAGATAGAGGTAATTTTGTTTCTATTTCTAAAATGCTGATAATCAAAGAAGGGGCAGGATCGATGCTTCGAGTAGATGAGATGAGAACTCGGAATTCTGTGAGACAAAGCAGGGAGGCTCCATGTTTGTTTTGCGTCTCATTCTCTACCAGAAGAATGCTCCCTGGGCTGAGAGCTGATGCCTAGGAGAAGGGAGGCCCCAGTATGAGAGCATCTGGCTGATTTTTAAAAATCAAATCCAATACTGTAACACATGTAACATGTATGGGATTGCTTGTCATCTAGGGGAGAGGGGAGAGGGAGGAAAGGGAAAATTCGGAAAAGAAGTGAGTATAAGGTAATGTTGTAAAAAAAATTACCCATGCATATGTACGGTCAAAAAAAAATTATAATTATAAAATTAATTTTTAAAAAATCAAATCCATCTAGAAAAGTGAACACCCCAAAAGAACCAGCCCGGGGTAATTAGAACAGGTGGTGCTGGCCAACACTGCCTCCATTTTTCATGGAGTTCTAGACTAGCCAGTCAGGATGTTAGACATGTTCTTTTACTGACATTTAGCAAAGCAGCTGATACAATCTCACATGCTATTTTTAAAGAAAAGAGAGAAATGTGAGCCAGACAGGAACTGGTTGAAGAGCCAGATCTGGAATGGTCTCCAACGGTTCAATGGGACGAATACTCTCAGTACCAGGCAGAGAGTTTTCCAGTGCCGTGCCTGAGCGATCTGGGCTTTGCCTCGGCTGTGATAAGACGAGGAACACTACGCCACTGCACTGTAATTTCAACAACTCTGGAAGAGAAAGCGAGATCTTTGCACAGGATTACACAATCCTGCCCTTCATGTGGTCTTCTCACCGTTCCTCCGAATCACATGCCATCTTCTGTCCATAGGCCTAGAATGGGCCCCCTCCTCACCTCTGCCTTTTAGAGTCCTGAATGTCCCCCATGTCCTTGGGGGTCTTCCTTCTAAAGGAGGATTTTCCTAACATGATGAGGCAGAATTTGATTTCTGGGTTAGCCGCTTCCTCCTCTCTTGCTCACCTCACTGGGCCAATCTGTTGTCAAACCATGACATCAGTGCCCTTCTCTTCATTCACACACTTGCACCCTAGTAGAGGCCCTTGGCCCCTTCGGCCACAGCTACTAGGCCATTCCTCCTCAAAAATGGCTGGTGTCATCATCATCATCAAGAACCACAATGACATAATGCTTTACAGTCTTGTTGTATCACTGTTTCTCTGAATTCTTTGGTCTTTCTTCACAGAGCAAAACATTCATTCACCCATTCATTCTTCAATCAATAGGGCGCCCACTATTTCCAGATTTTCCTACGCTACATTTTCATGTGTATGCGGCAAAAAATTGGAAAATGAGTAGATGTCCATCAATTGGAGAATGGCTGAATAAGTTATGGTGAAAGTAATGGTATATTATTGTTCTATAAAAAATGATGAACAAGCTGATTTTAGAAAGGCCTAGAAAAGTTTACACAAACTGATGCTGAGCGAAACAAGCAGAACCAGGACTACATTGTACACAGTAACAGCAAGATTGTGCTATGATCAACGATGAAAGGCTTGGTTCTTCTCAGCAGTTTAGTGATCCAAGGCAATCCCAATAAACTTTGAATGGAAAATGTCATCCCCATCCAGAGACAGTAGAAAGGAGATTGAATGGAATTCAACATACGCTATGTTCACTTTTTTCCTTTTTTTTTCTCTCATCATTTTTCTCTTTTGTTGACTTTTTTGTCCTAACATAATTCATAAGGAAATGTGTTTAAAAAAAAATTGGTTTTTATGTGTAACTAGGGAAAATTAAAAATTAATTGGAAAAAAAGACTGCTGCTGATTCCTCTGATAAAATCTGTATTTAAGAAGCAGAATTTTCTGGGAGAAACTAAATATCCCATAAGTAGGATCAGAGCCACAACCACAATGTAAATACCATGCCAATTAATAAGTGCTTATTTACTATGTGTCAAGTACTGTGTCCTACAGACACCAAGAAAAAGCAAACACAAAACAAAAAAAGCCCATCCTCAAAAAGCTTACATTCTAATGGAAGAGAAAATATCTAGATAAAGTGATGGTAAAGAGCACAGGGCAACCTTGGGAGGAAAGTACTAGCAGCTGGGGATGGGAAGAACATAGCCAGAAAAAGTCTTCTGCAGTTGCTGGTGCTTGAGCACAGTTTTAAAGGAATGGGGGATTCTAAGAGGCAAAGGTTAGAAGAGAAGGAGCTCCAGTCGTGGTCACAGCCAGTCAAAAGACACGGGATGGTGTCATGTGTGAGGAATAACAAGCAAGCCCACAGGGCTGAACTCCATATGACTGCTCCAGAGGGGATAAATGTGTAAGAATACAGGGGAAAGTCGGGTTGTAAAGAGCTTTGAATCCTAGGCAGATTATCCTTTATATTTTATTCTGGAGAAAGCAGGGAGCCATTGGAGCTTACCAAGTAGGGGGAAGGAAGGGCGCAAAGCCTGATTTCCACTGCTGAGAAACCATTTTAGCAGCAGGATGTATGGCTGGGGGAAGCTTGGGGGGTCTCAGTAATTAGAAGGCTATTTATAATATAAAAGTCCAAGTGAGGGAGACAAGGGCCTAAGCTGGAAGCATCCATGTGAATGAAGACAAGGGCAGAAAGACAGAAACATGGTTTGACAACAGACGGGCTACATGAGGTGAGAAGTGAGAAGAAAAAGATGCTAAACAGGAATTCAGATTTTACTCCAGCAGAATCTGGCTCTGCCTCAGTGACTTTCTTAGCATAGTCTCCTTGAAGGAAGTGAGTGTATATAAATAAAAATAGAGAGAGATTGAGAGAGACAGACTGGCAGGGTAGTGGTGGTGAGACAGAAAGTCCCTCCCATCCTTACCAGAATAAAACGTGCCCGAGGCCTAGTCCCTGACTTTACCAGCTGAGGGCACGTGCCTGAATGCCAGGTCGGTGCTGACCACACTCATAGGCTGGCCGGGCCCAGGGATAAGCCCCCCGGTGGCACCAGCAGCTCAGCAAAGACAATGACTAAGCGAGAAGACACCCACAAACACCCCTCGCCCCAGCATTCTGGGGTCATCTGGTAGTAACAAATACGATGAATAATAAAGACCACTCGCATCAGCAGAAGCGGGCGCAGCGCTCCTTTCACAGAGGGCAGGGGCTGCCCGGGTGCCCAGTGATTTCGGTTGAGCTGGTAATTCCTGCTGGAAAGTCAATTACCCCGTGAGCCCGTCAGCTGAGAGACATTTAATGGGGGATTACGGCCGTTTCTCCGATGTCAGCTGTTTATTGTGGCAGGTCAATTTCTAACTCACTCTAGCAAGAGATCTGAATGCTGGTTTTGTTCACAGGAGAATTCTTCTGTGTAGCTGTCACGGAGAGAGATTAAAACACAGCTTTTTGCTAATTACAGTAACTTCCAGCTGCTCTAAAATGCTCACTTAAAAACCATTTAATACTCTGCTGGGTTGAGGGGCCAGAACACACAAACTGGAATATTTTTCCCTAGCTTTCAACAGCAGGAGACGGTATAAAAACAAACATGCATGTGGGACTGAGCTGTTCGCCTTTGTGAAAGAAAGGGCTTGGCAGAGGAGAGAAAGAAAGGAAGGATCCCCTAAGTTGGGGGCACTTGCACCCTCAAGAGTCAATACCCCCCCCACTCCATCCAAGCCTAAGATGGCCTCAGTTGTTAAGATGGGTCTTGTCCCTGATTGTATGACACTAGAGACAATTGTTTTATATTGGATTACTTGCTGTCTCGGAGAGGAAGAGGGTGGAGAGAAGGCAGGGAGAAAGAAAACTGGAACGAAAGTTTTGCAAAAATGAATGTTGAAAACTATGCAGGTTTTTTTTTAAATAAAAAGCTATATACTTTAACATATTTAACAGGTATTGGTCAACCTGCCATCTGGGGGAAGGGGGGGGAAAGTTGGAACAAAAGGTTTTGCAATTGTCAATGCTGAAAAATTACCCATGCAGATATCTTGTAAATAAAAAGCTAAAAAACAAAAAACAAACAAAAAACAATTGCTTGTGGGCCTTAAAAACCTGTTTAACGATGGGATTGTAATTTGAAATGCCATAAACTCGGGAATCAGTCCATCAAAACTCAGAGAACAACTGTAAAGAAATGGGAGGGGCTCTAGGAATAATCTCACCGTTTGCCCCATCCAGAAAAAGTAAAAACAGTCCTCTACTTACTTAAGAGTCAAATGGATGAGTAATTGCTCACAGCTAAGGACAGCTGACAGCCTAACACTATATATTACAAAATTCCAAATACTCTCAATGCAAATAAAGGGAAAACTCTCATCCTGTATCAATTTTGTTGTTAGAGGGTGGAAGCTGCCTGGAGGGGAAGGGGATCACTTCTTCACAGGTGGCTAAATAGATGAATCAATTTTGACTCTAGGTGAAATTTCTGCTATTTTCTAGGACAGGATTTTTTTTTAATTTAATTTTTATTTAATTTTATAATTATAACTTTTTTTTTGACAGTACATATGCATGGATAGTTTTTTACAACATTATCCTTTGCACTTACTTCTATTCAGATTTTTTCCCTTCCTCCCCCAACCCCCTCCCCCAGATGGCAAGCAGTCTTATACATGTTAAATATATTACAGTATAGTCTAGATACAATATATGTGTGTAGAACCGAATTTCTTGTTGCACAGGAAGAATTGGATTCAGAAGGTAAAAATAACAGTTTACACTCATTTCCCAGTGTTCCTTTTCTGGATGTAGCTGGTTCTGTAGGACAGGATTAATAGCGACATCCGAGAGCAAAGACAAGGCTTGGGATCCTCTCAGCACCCAGGCTTCTCTATGATAGTTACCCATCCCTCCCCCACACTTCTGGACGACTGGTTTTAGCAAGTATTCACTTGGCTCTTCACCCTCATCGACTTTTACAAGAGCTGGTCCACTTGTGCAATGCAGATTTACAAGCAAGAGGAATCTGTGACAGGGGCTGAGGTGCAGGTTCTATTACTGGAAAGTTACAGACTTTGAATAATGGGTCTGACTGAGGTTGGTGGGTAGTGGAGGAGGCAGAGGGAATAAAAGTTCTTGCTCTCAGGCTGCTGGAGAAAGCAACCTAAAGAAGACCCTGAACACTTTAAAGATCAAGGGGTCTGAAAGAGAGTATAGCCGAATTGGCCACTGAGCACAAGGTATAACCTGTGCAGGGAAGAGTCTTTGATGCGCTGTCAGCAGCAGTATTGAATTACCCTAGAAATGCACGAGGGAAGCCAATAACAGCCCCGACTGGTCTCTTATTGCCATTTACAACCCTTCAGTCTTTCCTCCCTGAGAACTCCCTTCCTAAATCTTTGATCTCACCAGGGGTCCACAGGAAACTGACAGTTTGTCACTAAATACCTACCCAGGCCCCAGCTGCACTTGGGCCTGGCTTCTGTATTCCCATTCAGCTCAACTGCCACTAAGAGTTATTTTTTTGAAGAGAGAGATGAACTGTTTTCCAAAGTGGTTCAGGGAGAAGAAAAAAAGGCTTTGTGGCCAGGGAAAGTGTGTGTGTGTGTGTGTGTGTGTGTGTGTGTGTGTGTATGTGCGTGTATATGTACACTCATGCATGGATGAACTATATGTTTTCTGAAAGGAGTCAGAATCAACAGCTTTCCCCACAAAATAAATATTCAAACCAAGCAGAGAGCTGTGAGTGAGAATCTCAAAGCCCCAGTACAGGAAGGCGAACGAATGACCCTTGGTTGGCCCTCTTCACTAGAAACCAGAAGGGCTGTGGATCTCAGGCCAGATCCAGAGGAGGCCAGTTTCTTTTATTTACAATTCCGGAGTGCTCTTTGAATTTCTAGATTCCAAAGGGAATAAAGTTCTTACTCAAACATTAGTGAAGAAAGACTAGTGGTCAAGAGTTACCTCAGCATCACCCAACCTTAATCCCTCTCCCAGACTCCAACAAGACAAATACTCTTGTCTGGGGAGAATGAAATCATGAGACTGTGCTTTATGGGGGGAGGTGGGAAATTCACTTTGCTGGAAGAAAGTCCAATTATTCCATGTGCACCAGCTGGAGAATGTTTCTGTATTAGCGGCCAGAACTGGAGAAATCAATGTTTCTCCCCTGCCCCGACCAAGCAAGGAGAGGCCCGGTTTGGGAAGCCATGTTAGAGATGTGTTTAAAGTACACGTTGTTTCCACAGTTAGTCAAGAGAATCTTCAAGGAGAATAAGGCTCCTGATTAAAACCACTCTTCTAAGCCTGGAAAACCTGCACGAAGTGAGGAAGAGCAGCGAAAACAATAGAGCTGTCCGGGTGACAGTAATGTTACAACAAAGAACCCACACTGTGCAGCGACTGAAAATATAAATGCCACAAAAGCCCTCAAAACAGCCTGGACACAGGAAGAGAAAACAGCTCTTCCCAGACCTTCACACAAGGGCACAGCACTGCAAATATTTTCACTTCTTCAATGTACTGACTGGTTCTGTTGATTTTCCCTGCTTCCTCTTCTTTCTTTCTTTTCTTTTTTCTTTTTTGTAAAAGTCTTTATTTTAAGGAATAGTTCTTTGGGAACAGTGAGAGGGAAAGATACTGGGGACAATTTAGTCAATTTAAAAACAAAAATTATCAATAAAATGTATTATTTAAAAAATTGTTTTCCTAGAATTTTCATGCCTTATTTCAAAGATTTCAATTTTACCTAAAGCTTATTCACAGACTCATAGAATGTTGGAAAGGAAATGAAAGAATGTCCTTTGTCTCACTGTACAGATGAGAGGAGGCTGACACAGTCAAAGTTACACAAAAAGGAAATGAACAGATCTGGTGTAGAACTTAGCCTGGATATCTTAACAACAACAACAACAACAACAAACAAAAACAAAAAGAGAGAGAGAGAGAGAGAGAGAGAGAGAGAGAGAGAGAGAGAGAGAGAGAGAGAGAGAGCGAGAGAGAGAGAGAGAGAGAGAGAGAGAGAGAGAGAGCGAGCGCGCACTCTGAATCTGGAATGGATGAACCTGTTGTGGAGGAAAAACTGGAATGGATGGCCTCTGAGAGATCTACCATCCTGTGTTCTATAAAAGGGCACAGATGCTAAGAGCTCATTAGCCCAAGCAACTTCTTCTTGGGGTGAGCTTGGGTTGTCATTTGAGGGTGGAGGGGCTAGGGATGGACAGGACTCAATAAGTAAGTTTGAAATTGGAGAAAAACATGGCATGTTCACCAGGACACTAGTGTTTGGGGGAAACAATGGGAGTACTATGGAGATTTCTAAAGGGAGAGGTTTGTATAGGTGACAGGATGAAATAACTGCTATTGAAAAATGAATCTGGTGGGGCTAATAGATTTTGTGGTGGTAGGAGGAAGAGGAAAGAGGACAGTGATACTAATCAGGAGGGTAGTCAGAAAAAAAGGTCATCATCTGGACAACAGTGATAATGGGAAAAGAAAAGGAGACGAAGCATTTTGAAGGAAAAAAAGATGAAGAATAGGGAAGAATAAATCATAACTTCAGGTTCAGAACCTTGGACAAAAGGGAGAAGATGCTGATCAAAACAGGAAAATTAAGAAAAGGTTCACCCAGGAAGTCTTTGGTAGAAAAGAATGTATGGATTCACAATTCAGTGCTTGTCTGACTGATATAATAAACTAACTGCATAGCTCTAAAGGAAGTCGAGATCTGGCTCTGGAAAGGGTCTGGCAGGAGAATCTGAAAAAACCTAATTGTGTTAACCTTCCAAAAGTGTGAAAAGGTGATAAAGGGGAGTCCTTGCTTTAATAGCTTTCCCCCAGAAAACCAGCTTGGTATAATGGAAAGAATGCTGAGCCTAGTGGCTCTGGGTTCCAATCTCAGCTCTTTAATGCACTTTCCTTCATGACTATGGACAAGTCACTCCACGTTTCTGAACTACGATTTCCAAGAGGCTGGACCAGACCATTGAGATCTCTGCTGGCAGTAAATTTACCATGTCATGGAACTTTAAATGTTCTTCCAGTTTTTGCTCTTTACTGTGATTTAAAAATAACACCCCCCAAACTCTTCCCCTCCTCCCCTACAACATTCTCCCCATACCTCTGAGAGTCTCAGGAGCTAGATCAGTATTCCTTAGAGCTGTCTTTCCCTAGAGACAAGAGGGCCTGACTTTAAAAAGCAATTAAGAATCCAGGCTATTTTAGGATTACCCTCTGACCACCTGGAATATCTTATTAAAGCAGAGCTCAGATGTCCAAAGTAAGTTGTGCTTCCCATTCCCCCCCCCTCCCAACAAGGCCAGATTTAACCCTTTCCTAAAAAGGATGTTTGATTTGGAGAAGAAAAGTCAGAGATAACATAATACTTCTCCAAATAGAAGGACTGGCATCTGAAAGCATGGTTACTATTTTTCTGCTTGAACTCTGAACAAGAAATGATTAATAAGATAGCTTTGGGGATCCTTATAAGAATAAAAATACAAAGGATTAGTCTAAGAATGAATAGAAGGGGCTAACTCTTTAGCAAGTGGCTTTCCTCTCATTGAGGGTGTTCAAGTTGAAGCAAGTTGAACCCTTTCCTGAAGAGCCAATATAGATGGCAATTTTTCCTCTACAAAGAGCCAGACTACATGTAGCCTATGGTCTCTTCTAGATCTAGAATTCAATGAAAATGAAAGGAACAGGTCACCAAGTTACGGTGTTTGTGCCTTCTGTTCTCTCCTTTTAGTGGGAAAACCTCTATGAAGTTTACTTTTCATCCCTTTCAGACAAAGTTTTCAAACCCTGAGAGATGCAGGTACAAGCATCCTTGGGCATTAAATCTCACAGTTATAGGACAGTTTCCCCCTTAGAGAGAAAGAGGAAGAGAAAGCATTTCTGGGTTTCTGTCAAGCTGAGATGTTTTATAAATTTAGAAAGATGAACTCTGAAATTCAAATCTCACTAGTATTTTAGATGACTGGATGTATAAAAACTCAGAGACTAGCTTGCCTTTAGCCAGACACATAGTCCTCCAATTTTAACTTATTACAGTCTTTCCAAGCTTAGTCTGATGTTGCAATGTCAAAAGTCCATTTTCCAGATCTTAGTATGAAGAGAAAAACAAGAATGCTCTTTGCACTCCCACCAGCTCCAACCACAAACCAGTTGGAGTTAAATGAGATGCATAAAGGGGCCAAGGCAGGGATTAGAGGAGAATCAGCAGAAATTCCTTCTGTAGGTGGAGTGGAGGCCCAGGAAGTGAAACAGATGCTGATATCCTGATCTGTGGGACTCCAAAAACCTCAGATAAGATCAGGATTTAGTGCTCTGCTGCAGGCGCTGAAGCAGGGGAGGACTGGAGTCATAATTAACAGATGCACACCTTCCTTTGTCAGGTAACCTAAGCAGGAACTAGCAACAATCCAGCCCACCTTTGACCAGCAAGAGATCAATTCAGAGTCTGTGGCTTGGAAAATACCACTCGAATTGAAGGGTAGAAAAGAGCAGGTGGGGGTGGGGGAAGGGAAGGCCTGCAGCTCAAACAACCTGTATTTTGATTACATGATAACAGCCTTTCTAAAACACTTCCGTTTTACAGGAAGAAATTCAACAGCAGAGATGAACACTTTGAACGCTTTTAATTACCTCCCATGTGCAGAGCTTTAGACCAGTACAAGAGCAGAGAAGCTGTTCAGATGAGACAGGGTCCCTGCCCCCTGGAATTAGCTTAGGACAAACAACTACATTAAGTGCATCCACACAATCACCACACTGCTCAAGTGGGCCACCATGTATCCCAAAGGAATTTCCTTGGAAACTGCTCCTCCACTCTCTGTCCTTCTCTTGGACACCTCTAACTGATAAGCATTTGTTTTCCTTACATCCAACCTAAATTTGTTTCTCTGCTCCCCGTTGGCTTCTGGTTCCATTCACTGTAGTAAATCAAACCAATCTATTCCCTCTTCCACACAGCAACCCCTCAGATCCTTGAATTCAGCCGTCACATCCTCCCTGAGCCTCTCCCTTTCTTCAATGATCCCTACAAGAAAAGCGGGAATGGGCCTGGACCTGGGATTTCATGGGTGTAGGAACTTCAGTGAGGAGCTTCCCCCAAATTTGAGTTTAAAAATTAAAGAAAAGTTTGGGGCTAACACCACATGCCAAGAAATGAATCAGTACATGGAGACAGTGCATGGAGACTAAAAGAAGCAACAAGTCACTCTTCCACATATATCCAGGAAAATCACTGCTGCTTTTCCTTAAGGGGAAGCACATCTATGACACAAAACAGAGCTCACATGCCCCTTTAGTTACCAATCACAAGTACTATGTGCATATGACACTTAATACAATAAAGATCCTCTTTGTATCTAAGAGGCAAAAAAAATCTTAGAGATCACAAGATTATAGACTGAAAGCAGATCTCAGAAGCCATTGAGTACATTCTCTTCATTTCACAGCCGGGCTAAGAGGTTAAATACTATAAATTGTTGAAAAGGCACTGTTGCTCATGGCTAACGTAGATTTAGCTAATGGAGTTTTGCAAGACTTCATGGTATCATATTTCTTGCCTTCTCAATAGGTGGAGGAAAGGCTGGAGGGAGAGAATATGGAATTCAAAATGAAAATTTAAAAAGAAAAAAAAAACAACTAAATGAACCAATGGTATGGCCAGGAATCAAATGCCAAATGACTAATGATGTATATAAGTAAACCTTTGGAAGCTCTAGGAACAATCAAGAGAGTCAAGTGTCAAGGAAAGAGATCTAGAAGGTCATGAATTACTCCCTAAGGAGACTAGTCCAGTGGGATAGCCAAGAAAGCAAATGAAATTCCAGGCAACATTAGGAAACACAAGATAACTCAGTGTATTTGCACCTGAATTGCTTCATGCAATTTTAGTAACTGTAAAAATAGATAAAGAGAAAACACCTCCACCGCTGCTGTCATCCTCTCTCTTCTCCCCTTTCCCCCCAAAACAAAGACTAACAAAATGGAAGACTTCTGAGAACAAATACAGTTGGATAAGAATGGCAACATGGCAGAGTACATATCAATCTACCCTTGGAGCTAGCAAGACAAGTCCAAGATCCTCTTATACAGACTGAGTGATCCTGGGAAAGTCCCTAACTTTTCAGTCCTTCCTAAAATTCTAAACTACAGAAAAAATGGTGACCTCACTGATAGTTTTTTTCATTTGGTAGTTCCCTACACTGAGGAAATCACAGGTCCGAACCCTTTCCCTTATATAAAAAACAGCTACTTAATAATGAAAGATTTGGGAGAACTGAAGGAAATCACCTTAATTTGACAAGGAACTACTGATGTGATTAAAAAAAAAAAATCCTTAGAGATTCTCACTAGCCACCATCCTCCTTTATTCCTCTCTTCTTAGCTAAACCGGTGAAAAAAGCCATCACTCACCATTGGCTATCCTTTCACTCTCTTCTAAACCCTCTGCAATATGGCTCCCAACACTATCACCAAACAAACTTCTCTCTTCCAATTTCCCACTCTTCTATTGATTGTCAAGCCGAATGGCCTTTTCTCCATCCCCATCCTTCTGGATGTCAGCAGCACCTGGCACTGTTAACTCCCTTCTCCTCCTAAATTCTCTCAATAGAGGTAGAAGAGGCTTCTGTAACTGTACTTTTTCTTAGTTCTCCTACCTGTCTACTCCTTGCACTTCTGCTGGATCTTTATCCACATCATGGCCACTAATCATGGATGAACCTCAAGGCTTTGTCTTGGATCCTCTATTCTTCTCTTCTCTTGTTTGGATGACTCCAAAACATGTATGTAGCCCTAGAGTCAGTCTCTTTCTGTCTCTCTCCATTTTCAAAGCACCAACTGCCTATTTGCCATGTCCTAGAGGCATCTCAAAGTATTTAAACCAGAATTAGTTATCTTTCCCCAAAACTCATCCCTCTTCTGAGCTTTCCTATTATGTCAAGAGTCTCATTATCCTCCTAGTCATCCAGGTTTACAATCCCAGTCATCCTCCATCCAATTAATTGCCAGATCTTGTTTCTAAAGTCTCCCCCCTCACAGTCACCCTAACCCAGACTGTCATCACTTCTTAACTAGCCCAATTGCAGTATTTTCTGAACTGGTCTCCCTGACAAACCTCACTTCAAATCACTCTTCACACAAGCACCAAAGTCTCTCCTAAAATGCAGGTCACACCTACTCAGGCCCTGAGTAAGCCGCATTACTCCTAGAGTCCTATCATTTCTCTATTTGGCAGGTAAAGCTTTCCCAACCTGTCCCCTTCCCCTTCCCCTTCTCTGCTCTCTGGCACAGTCACGCTGCCCAACCAGTTTCTCCTACATTCTATGCTCCCACCTCTGCACTGACTCTCCCCTGGGCCTGGAATGCCTTCCTGCTCTACTTAGAATCTCTGGCTTCCTTGAAGACTGAACTCCAACCTGGTCCCCACCCTGCCCCTGCTAAGGGCACCTCATTGCTGCTCTGTGTTTTACAATACCCAGTAGAATATCTCCCTGTTAGAACTTAAGTTCCTCTAGTATGGTTTCTTGGAGCGCCAGAATTTGGCATAGTGCCTAGCATAGAACAGGTGCTTAATAAATACTTTCTTATTGGATCAAAATTCTTTTCCACTTTTTTTTTTTTTACCCTGAAATTAAATGTTCTGGAAAATGATATTTCCACAAAAGCAAAATACAAAAGAAGACTATATGAAACCTTTTATATCACTTGCTTCATGAAAAGAGTATATAATACATTTCACACATTATTTCCAAAATTATCTTACTTGTTGGCTGGGCTTCCTTCTTAATTAACTTCGGTTTTCTTCTGTGCTTAAAAAAAAGTTTCAGGGTCTCCCCATCCCCCTTTAAATCATCACTCTGGCTAACCTCCCCTCTCCCACCCAACAACAACAACAAAAAGGAAATAATAATTAGGCACAGTGGCTACATGCACCTTTTCTGCGCCTTGAATCCATCCATCCCCTGTCAGGAGTGGGGTAACCTCTTTCATCTTGGGTCTTGTGGAGACAGGGCTCATCACCATACTTGTCAGAGCTCTTTCTCAAGACTTTCAAAGCTATTTTTTTCCTGGACAATAGTTGGTATAAATTGCTCTAGTTCTGCTCCTTTTCTCCTGCATCAGGTAATGAGACCCAAGATTCTCTGTATTCCTCTTTTTTCCTGTTTATTGTGCACAAATGTTGAATTACGTTCACATAACTTAATTTGTTCAGTCTGTCCCTACTTGATGCACAACAAGTTAGGAGCTAGCACTTTGTTTTTCTTTATTTTCCCTCCTTCGTTTTCCCCCGGGAGATCAGGGAGTTTGGGGGAGATCAGGGAGTTTGCTTAGCTTCCAGGTAAAGCACACCTTCCTTATCACACTCTTGGAATTCGATTTCTTTCTACACCAAACAGAGTGTGTATTTAGCTTTCTTCCTCTGTTTCAGATAAGAAGTTGGGCAGATTGGCCAATTAATCACTCAGCATTTAATGCTGGAAAGGGCATTTGCTGCCCTTGGGAGCTCATCATCTGACAAGGGAGAAAACATGAAAACTACCATGAACAGACCAGCTCTGTAGCAGGTAAAGTGGATACCACTGACAGAGCGAAGAGGGTCCTGAGGAGAGAACCTGGAATTTGAGCGGGGAGGGGGGGGGGGGCTTGAAGGAAGACAGGGAAGCTGGCAGCTCCTCCCACCTCAGGCCTGGAGCTCTCACCACTGGGTTGCTGAAGACACGCCACTTCCCTGGAGTCTTGGCTAAACTGGATCATGGGGCAGCTCTAGATATGCTTCGGTCATATCTCCAGCTTTAGCTCCCGAATTGGGACTCAGTGGGTGGGGCCCACTCTGGCCTCTGCTGAGGAGTCCTGCCCTGCACCCTTTGGGATTAGGCCTCCCTAGATCTCTGAAAGACCTTGGAATAAGAGGGACTCCCCTGCACCCAGGCTATCAGTCCTGGTCTAAGTGTGGCCTTCTACACTGGCCACAGCTGCTCTCATGGTTTCCAAGGCCACACCGGGGTTCTCTCAAACCCTTGGCTCTTGTGGTCTGCAAAGCCAGAAGCTCCGCAGGGTGATGGCGAGCTTGCCTGTACGGGCCCTACTGAAGCTCTTTTCCTCTTGATCATAGGCTTCTGCTGACCATTAGTGCAGTTCAGAAGTAGAATAAGATCTGTTCTGGAAAGCAATTTGGAATTATGCTAAGGAACTGACTAAAATGTCCAGATCTCTTCTGCTAGGAATATCCCCAGGAGGTCAAAGACAGAAAGGCCCCATATAAATCAATAGTAGGCCTTTTCTTCCATAGCTAAGAATTATAACAAAGTAAATATCTATTGATTGGGAACCAGCTACACAAAAGGCAGCACATGAATGTAATGGAATATTTACTATATAGTAAAAAAGAAAACCATAAAGAATTTAGAAAAGCACAAGATGACTTACATGAACTGATGAAGTATGAAGTAAACAGAAAAACAATGTCCAGCCCTTTTTTTGTGGGGGAAAAAAACTGAAAACTACGTGGACAACCAGCAGTTGGAGAATGTCTGAATAAGTTGTGGCATTTGAATGTTATGGAATATTATTGTTCTGTAAGAAATGAACAGCAGGATGATTTCAGAGAGGCCTGGAGAGACTTACATGAACTGATGCCGAGTGAAATGAACAAGACCAGGAGATCATTGTACAATGATCAATTCTGATGGATGTGGCTCTTATCAACAATGAGGTGATTCAGACCAGTTGCAATGATCTTGCGATGAAGAGAGCCATCTACACCTAGAGAGAGGACTGTGGGAACTGAATGTGGTTCACAACATAGCATTTTCATTCTTTCTACTGTTTGCTTGCATTTTGTTTTCTTTCTCATTTTTTTCGTTTTTGTTCTGATTTTTCTGAAGCAGCATGATAATTGTGGAAATATGTCTAGAGGAATTGCATATGTTCAATATATACTGGATCATTTGCAGACTGGAAGAGTAAGTGGGGGAAGGGAGGGAAAAATTAGGACACAGGGTTTTGTAGGGGTGATTGTTGAAAATTATCCATATATATATTTTGAAAATAAAAAGCTTTAATTAAAAAAAATGTCCATAATGACAACAATATAAAGAAAAGATGTTCCACAGCCCCATCCCAGAGCCCCTTCTTTGTTATGAGGGGCAGCTTTCTGACAGAAGAGAAAATTTTATATAAAAACAAAGGATATTTACTTTTCTTTTAAATTTGAAGAATGGCTGAATGTATATGAATAAAAATAATGTATGAAAAATTCTGAGAACCATAAGAATTGCATGAACTGATACAGCACAAGAAAGGAAATGAGGCAATATACACATAACTACAACCACATAAATCAAACGAGCCCACTAAAAGTAAAGTGAACTCAGAATAACTGAAGGGCCCATATTGATCCTGAAACACACTGACTTCCTCTTGACAGACAGAAGGGAAACAATAAGGGTGTAATGAGGCAGTGTCACATGTGTTCACTGCACGATGGGCCTGTAAATAATTTTCTTTGTTACAAGGGAAGGTTTGAACTGTGTGTGTGGGAGTGGAGGCAGGGCTATTTCCAGAAACAACTATGATCTCTGTGAAAGCCTCAATAAAACTTTTTTAAAGGTGTAGATGAGTAGGGAGAGGGAGGAAGAAGGGGCTCAGTAAGTGACGGAGGGAAGGAAGGGAAAAGAGGGAGAAACAGCAGTTTAGTGGCTTGTGAATGGGCTTTAAAGTCAGGAAGACCAAAGCTAAGTACCACTTTTGACAGTCTAGATGGGTGATCCTAAGTAGGTCACTTTACCTTTCAGGATTCCTGGCAAGTCTTTAAAATTCTAAACCATGAGCTGGGTTGACAGGGAAAATTTCCTCATCATATTTCCTTGTACCACATAGACCATAGTTCTAACAGAGTATTTATAATAAATTGTAAGGTATATTTTCAAATCGGTCTGAAGAGTGAGTGCAATAATTTATCTGTCCTGAAAAGATAGTTTATACAACTGTGACACGTATGGTTACATTGAAGGGAATATGTCTATGAAATTCCCAGATTCCACGACTAAAATTATTATTTTTAAAAATTTTATTTATAAATTTTTGACAGTACATATGCATGAGTAAATTTTTTTTTATAACATTATCCCTCGTATTCATTTTTCCAGATTTCCCCTCCCTCCCTCTACTCCCTCCCCTTGATGACAGGCAATCCCATACATTTTACATGTGTTACAATATAACCTAGATACAATATATGTGTATCACTAAAATTTAAGCACCACTACTTGTGAAAAATATCTTCAAGATTATTCACCCCATTGGTCTCATTTTATAAAAGAGGGAGCTGAAGTGCAGAAAACAGCAAACCTGGGATTCAAACCCACATCTAAATCAAATGCTCTATCATTTGATGCAAGCTCCCATGGTATGATATGAAGTCTATCATTCAGAAGCAAGAAGGGCCACAATGTATTAATAAAAAAAAGTTTACATAAATTTATGAAAGAATGATCCACTACAGCCTCCGGCTATCTCTAATTCTTTGCAATCCAGCTTCCTTTCCTAAACTGCACTGAAGCTGCTCCCTCAAAGGTCACCAATTCCCCCTTGATCAATATCCAATGGAAAACCAATCATCACATCCAACAGCCTGCTTTCAGTAATAAGCTCCTTCCTTTCCTGGCTGGAGATCTAGATTAGAGTTCTGTACAACATTTAGTACCACAGCAACCATGGACCCTGTCCTGTCTTTTCCCTTCATTTCATCCTCTCTTCTTTCATTTCCTTCCCCTCTGAGCCTGTTATGGGAAGATCTCCTCCAGGCAAGCAGCGGCAGGTGTGCAGACATAGACACACACACTGTCCCTGTCACCCCCTCCCCCCAGGTTGTTCTGAACTATCTTGGCAATCTCATTCACTCTCAAGCCTTTAACTATCACCTATATTCTTAAAGCTGTGTCTGCTAAAGGTCAACAGCCTAAAGGAGGCATCTCTACCAAAAACTTCCTGGCTCCCTCCTCTTCTCCATTTAGAGCTCCTCTGTCTCAATGGGCCATTTATTTCTGTGCGCTGAGTCTAGAGTGCAGAGGATCTCAGCCTTTAGCTGCAGGTGCAGGGCCAGACCATAAAAGACCAACAGTAACAGGAACCATGGGAAAGGCTTCAATGGCCCAGCCCCAGGATTGGGAGCACCTGTCCTTGGACAGTAAAAAAGAGCTCCGTGACCCAAGCAAGGAGAGTAAGGGATGATCAGAGAGCCAGAAGGGCAGGCCGGTGGTCTGAGAGGACGGCCACAGTCAGAAAAGGGGGCAGGTGCAAACAGAAACACGGCAAAGACCGAGGGATTGCGGCTGCAGAGGCAGAAAGGCCCCTGAACAAGTGTTCCATCCCCTTCTCACACAAGAGAGGCGCCGTGGCTGGGCCTAGGTGAGGGGGACACAAAAGGGCTGTTCCCCAACCCATCTCTCTGGGGACTCCATCAGAGACCGAGTGAGGGGCCAGAAGGTCATTGGTGTGACCTCCACATCACATCTCTTAGGCTCCACATCTCTGCTTCTTCTACTCCTTATTGACTCAGAAAGCTGCTGAAGAGCATGGGAATTCAATGGGAGAATCAACAGCAGCAATCCAGACAAGCCTATCTGATGGTTCCTGATATCCAAGGCAGGAAGGCAGGACGCTGGCAGCCCAAAGCAGCCTCTCAGGGGCCAATATCGTAGGTAACTTAGCCTGATCCAGCTGTGACTGTTTGTAAACTATCAGACACTATATATAAAACACAAGGAGCCACACATCTCCAAAACATTGTAAAAAAAAAAAATTAAATTCCCTCTCTGATCTGACTTGCTCCCTCCCCTTCACACACTCTGGCCCATGGAGGCTTATTTCACCTTGGGGCTGATTAGAGATCAGAGAGTTCTTTTTTTTTTTCCCCCTAAGGCTGGGGTTAAGTGACTTGCCCAGGGTCACACACTAGGAAGTGTTAAGTGTCTGAAACCAGATTTGAACTCGGGTCCTCCTGAATTCAAGGCTGGTGCTCTATCCACTGCACCACCTAGCTGCCCCTGATCAGGGAGTTCTGACCCACAACTGCCATCCCATTAGCAGCCCCAGCTATGAGGCTCCCTTTCTCCCTTTTCCAACCCCTTCCACACCTGTCAATTTATGAACTGTCTTCCCCCTTTAGAACATAAGTTCCTTAAAACTCAAGACCATTTTGTTTTCCGATTTTTGTATCCCCAGCACTTAACCCAGCACTTGGCACATAGTAAATGTTTAACACATGCTTTAGCTCACTGTATGGCCATCTAACTATCCATCCGTCCATCTCAGAGCTTTTGAAGTATTCTTCCAAGTCAGTACAGAAACCAGGGGACTGCCATGCTTTCCCTCACATGGACAAAGAAAAGGCCTCTGGTAGCTTTGGTTTTTTCTCTGTACTATTTTGCAAAGCAAAACACAAATATGGACACTATAAACACCTGGGTTATGGACTTGTCAAGAGGACCAAGTAACTTGTTCTGCCACAGCTCTGAGACTCTGAGATTCAGGTAAACCTCAGTAGTAACCGTGGTGGAGAGAGCTCTCTGCTTATCTTAAAGAGCACCACAACAAGCATGACATATTGTGTGAGGAGCAAATGTTGCCCCCTGCCAGGTCCTTAAATCTTTCTCTCACAGAATCCTAAACCAGGGAAATTTAGGTGGGGAAGGCTAGACATCATCATCTGCCACTGCCCCTCCTCACTCAGTAATCAAAGGGATCGTCCAAGTATGCAGAACACTAGACACAGACACTCATACTCATCTAGGGCTTCAGTTGCTACATTTAGCCTGAAAATCTTATTTCTCTTTTGTTCTTTGTTGGCACCTTCTATCTTTGCACATTGGCCCTATGGTGGCAAATGCCTTAATCATAAAGTCCAGTCACTTTCCATACGTTAATTTGTTTGAATTGCCCAGCAATGCTGTCCAGTAGGTGACACAATTATTATTCTCTCCAGTGTACAAAGAGGAAACAAGTTTAGAGGGCAACAATTTAGGTCAAATAATTACCTCCTCACCCATTTCTTCCAACCTCCAATAGATTATTAACAATAAACTAGTTATTAATCATAACTCACTCACTTAAACCTTTTCTTTCCCCTCTATACACTGAAGCCTGAAACCTCTCTTCAAATGGTTCTCACCTCCTGAGCTGCTGAGTGTTGAGGTTTTTCCCTCTGGTTGTCAAAAACTGTTGCCTACTTTTACGATTATTTACTCAGCTATCCAAGCCCAATGGGGTTCCAAAAGCCAGGCTCAATGGCATCATCCATCTTCCTATCATTGTTATTGGGAATAACAATAGCAACCACCACAAACTTCCCCCCACACTGTACCCTAAAAACACTCCAGCTTTACAGAAACCAATATTGTCCAAGAGTAGAGAAGTAAAGAGAATCTGAAAAAAATAAGTATGGCTACCCATGTTCTACAGCAGCCGCTTTCAATCATGTTCTCCAGAGCTCTAAAGTTTTTCCAAATGTTTTTCCAGTGCTGAATGACAGCCACCTTGCTTTTCAAAATGTTTTTTCAGATATGTCTGTTTGTTTACCAAATTATTCAATGTTCCAGACACAAGTAGCTAGTCAGGAGATTAGTCTTCATGTTTTTTAAACAAAAGTTGATTTTATAATGTTTGTCCTTTTACCTGAAACATAATTTAGGCTGGCACGCCACAAAGTGAGCTAAATTTGGAAAAAAAAAAACATTCCAGCTGAAAGCCGGGAAACAACAACATAAACATAACTGACATTTCTCCAGGATTTCAAAATCTTCCAGTCGCTTTCCATACATTCTTTTATTTGAACTACCTAGCAATGCTGTCCAGTAGGTGACACAATCATTATTCTCCCCAGTGTACAGAAGAAACAAGTTTAGAGGGCAACAATTTAGGTCAAATAGTTACCCCATCACCCCATTTCATCCAACCTCCAATAGATTATTAACAATATTGTAGAAAAAACTGATCTTTGCTATAGCAACTCTAGAAAAAAGTTTTGTGGGTTTTTCCTGTAGATTTACAAGAGAAATGCTTCTCTTTTCTAACCATCCCCAAACTCATACCCCATATACACACTAACTCACTCTCTCTCTTTCTCTTTCCCTCTCTGACTCTCTGTCTCTCTCTCTTTACTTCTGGCAGGGTACAAGTGACAATATCATGCGAATCAACTTCTCTTTCAGATCACCAGAAATGAGCAAGGAGAGGATGTGAAAATAGGGGGATTTTATATCTGGGCTACACCTACACACCAGGGATTTTCAAAGTCACTTCACTTCCTGATTCAGCTCCTGTTTCTATTCCTGTTGTTCCCTGATTCTACTCCTGTCCAAATCCAGGGAAGGGAGAAGTTTAGTCTAAGGAACTCATCCTGCTTGGTTGTCTAATTTAAAAAGTGATCAAATATTCAAAGAACGCCTCAACTTAGGTTCACTAAGGTGGGAGCCTAAAGAACACTTAGGCCTCAGTCCGTGGGGGGCCGGGGGCGGGGGGGGGGGGGGGGCTGTCACAGGAGAACCTGACTAATCCCTCCCTGCCAGCAGGAGCCTGGAGAGCCTTGTTCTACCGCCCCAGAGGCCTGACCCCGACACCTGCCTGGTTTCCTGCAGGCAGGCCAGAAAGGGAAGCTCCACTCCCTCTTCACACGCGGCTTCACTTTCGAGGAATCAGGACTCGTGCACAGGGGCTGGCCGGCCGCCAAGGCCCCGCTGCCTGCTGCCCGAACTCCCCCACTGCTGTCAGGGATCCCTCCTTCATGCTGACTCAACATGGACCTCTGCCAACCACATGGTAATGGAGGGGCTGCTGGCAATCCACAGGCGCGGAGAGCTCAATCACATTTAAATCATCTGGGAGGGCCTGGCTTTGCGGCCAAGGTGCTGTGGTGGGAGCTGAGACTCCCTGGCCCTGGGCCCAGCTCTGCTACTGAATCACTCGGTGATTTGAGGCTGCCTCTCTGCACCTCGGTTCCTTCCTTTTTTCACCGACATGGCACAGGAGGGAAGGAAAGGAAAGACTGGCCCTGCCAGTGCTGGGTTAAGAACGCCAACTCCGGACTTTTGGGTTGGAATCTCTACTTTGCCCTTTACCACCCGGGGCCCATCATTTCTGTGGACCTCCAAAGACGAGGTTGGTAGACAAGAAGATCCCCTAATTCTATGGACCAGCATGGACACTGAGACAGGAAAAAAAGTCATCTCCAAGGCTAGAAGAGCCTGAGATTCAAGGAGACAACTTTATGAACTCTTGCACTCCATCCCTGTCCCTGCAAAAACAGTCTTCCCTGTCCATGAAAACACCCACATATGATCTGAGAAGGCCCCTATGGTCTAGCAGAGCAAACCAGGGCTCTAGAGTCAGGGGAGTTAGATTCAAATCCTGCCTCGGATTCCTAATGTATGACCTTGGGCAAGTCATCTACCCTCCACAGGCTGAGTTCCCTACTGTCAAATTAAAGGGGTTGATGAGATAGTTACTGAGGTTCCTTCTAGCTCTGACTTTGTTTCTCTAAAATCACATAGAAGAACAAGACAGTAAAATGGGGACCTGACTAATATTACTAGTTTCATCATGGAAGTCTTTGTTAGAAGTGCTGGGGGGGTGGAGGGCCGAGAGTCAGAGAAAGCCAAGTCCAAATCCCCCCTCAGACAAGTTCTACCTGGGACCCAAAGACAGTTATCCACCTGTTTCTTCAACTGTAAAATGGGAATGACAATAATGGCACCTACCTCCATGAAGGTCAAATGAGACATAATCTGTAAAGTTTTTAGCCCAGTGCCTGGCGGCCCACAGGCCCTGTGTAAGTGCTCATTCAATCCCCTTCTCCTTAAGCACTAACAAGTCACTTAATTTACAGCTTATCATTCTCCCTCTTAGCCCCTCCACATCCAGGCCTCTGCTCACCAGGGCCAAGAGAAATCAGCAGGCTGCTCCTGCCTCAGAAGGCTCCCTAAAGCTTTAGTTCTTACTTCCTCTAAGGGGGAGGGAGAAGAGAGAGAAAATAGGCCTGAAAGCAAGGCTGAACGAAAGAAAGCCCCCAGATCGGTCTGTCTCGGGCCCCTCTTTGTAAAGGGCCACAAGCAGCCTCCCCAGAACAGACACTGACCTGAGGAAGCGGCTCCTCCAGATTCCAGTGTGGGTGGCCAGATGTTGTGACTGAGGGGGGGACTTTTGGTGCCTCTCTGGAATGGTCCTCTTTGATGTGCAGCCCCCTCTGCTGCCCTGGGGCTGGAGGAAGAGGAGCATTTGCCATGGGGGTGGCTCGGGGGTCATGACGAGTCACTTTCTGCATGTGGAAATACTTGGAAGAACGCTGGGCCTCCTTCTCAGGGATCTCGGAGTCTTCCCCATCCCCTTCCTCTTCTTCCAGCACCCCTTCCTCTTCCTCATCAGGCTCTGCACTCCCGAGCCGGCCAGCTGCTGCGGCCAGTGGCATTCTGGCCAAGGGCCCCAGAGCGGGACTCCCAGAAGCCTTGGGAGCCGGGGAGGTGAGGCCGGCCTGCTGGGCTGCCAGCTGCTGGGCGTACAGCAGCTGGGCTTCTCGCATCTGCCGCTCCTGCCTTTCCCGGGAATCCATCTGCAGAGGAGCGGGCGGCGGCGGCTGCTGCTGCTTCTGCAGCTGCTCCATCAGAGCCTCCAGCCTCATCCGCCGGTTGGCATGGCTGGGAAGGTGGGCCCTGCCAAGGAGGCACACGGGATCCACGGTGGATCCTTCACGTCCCAACCACAGCTACAAAGGAAAAAACAGTCACATAAAACATGTTCTGACAGGCTTTCCCCAGCAAAGGGCCAGGAGCAACCCAAGCCTGATCGGATATCTGACCTCCCACTAAATGTAAATGCTTCCCATGCTGAGCTTTCAGATTATGCCCTTAATTGGTGGGAAGAAGGATGAGGAAGTGCAGTTGCTCCTTTCTAAACATTTAAAAAGAAATTTGAAAGGTCCTATTCTCCTACTGTCTGGATTCTGATCTTTCCCCCTCAACATTTCCAGTGATTAATATTTTTTCACTGGCAGGAATGTACCTAGATTTGTATTTTGCAGTCTGTGACTCTTAAAACTAGAGCCTTGAAGGCAAGAGGGGATCAGACTGAAGAAGAGGGAATTGCAAGAACCTCAGGAATGTCTCAGCTAAGTTGGACATATATAGAAATGGAGCAGAGAGAACTCCGCTCCCTCCCCTCGCTTCCCCCACCTCTGGAAAAAAAGAAAAACCCAGAAAGCTGCTCTTTGGGGTTAAGCTTTTCAAAATGCCACAATCCAACGGCCTGCTTGTTCAGTGGACTGAGTAATGTTAACTGGACACTAAGTCCTTAAAAAGAATCCAATTTCAACAGCATGAAAGAAACATGCAGGAGTCTCAAATTGCAATCATCATTCAAACAAACAAGAGGAAATTCCTCTGGAGATTTTAAAGTTAATTAATCTGAGGCAAATATCCATGTTGTCTATACAGACAAAGCTAATTTCTCCTCCATTTTTATTTTTATTATGTTTCTGTAACTGCCAGGTGATCTTCCCCATGTTCCCTTTCTTTAAGAATCACGGCATCCATTCTGATGCTGAAGGACCAGCACAAAAAACGAAGGGCCCTTTCAGGAGGAAAGTATTCTGGGGCAGGTTTAGCAGCATTCTTCCTCTTACAAATCATTCTTCAAACACACACACCCCCTTTCACGCCCTCGGTTCCCCAAGCCAATCCCCACAACAAACAGCGTATGGGTTACAGAGGTGATACACAAAGCTCATGTGCCTCCAAGAGACAGAACAATGTTTCACCTAAGCCTTGTAAGTGACTAGACCACAGAATGTACATTTCAGGCAAATTAAAGTTCCCATAATGGCACTGTGCTTCCACATGTGTGTTATCATGGGACCGAATGTGACTCGATAAGTAGTAATGTTTGAGGGCTGAAAGTCTTTAGAACCCCCAAAAAGTCCTGGGAAGAAAGACCCTCAGGGAGAAGGCTGCGTGGACACTGAACATTCTTCATGGATTAGAATGAGAAAGGGGATGTTTAAAGCTAAGCAAAAGATTAGAGATGGATTAAGAATCCTCATTTTCTATGTTTATTTTACGAATGGCGCCTTTGCTTCTAACATTCTATGGAACGTTTAAATTCCAAGTAGCTTCTCACTGCCTTCATTGCTTAGAGTACTTAAAAAGCAAGAAGTCGCAAGAGTTTTTATTTCATTTCTCACTTAAAAAAAAAAAAATCATGAGAAACATCCTATTCCCCTCAGAATATGGAGGATAAAAAGAATTGAAGACATTTAAAATTCAAAAATAAAGCAACTTCAACAACAGCAAAAAAGAATTATGGGATTGGTGGGCTTCAAATTTCCTTTTAATACTAGTAGAAAATTACAAGTGAATTGCCCCTTAAGCAAGTTGCCCTCATTTGCCACCCAATTATTTCTTCTTGCCACGGGTTTAGCAAACCCAGTTACATAGCGTGGCACCGTGGATGGGGACTCCACATTACAAAAAAATTTGTTGCCTTGTGATGCTTGAAGGCTTTATCAGTCCTCACAATGAAAACAGCCAGGTTATCCAGAAAAATAGTATTGCTTGTATTTAGGGAATTCATTCTGCTCTAAAAACTTAAAATCTTAAAAAAACAAAACAAACAAAAAACCCCCACCTCTTTATCTATTCCTGAATCTCGGACTACCCCCATTTTCACATAATTTTCCCTCACCCTTAACTCCCACCCTACACACACTAATTTTTGACTCTGATCTTTGCACTTCATTCTTTCCCCTGTGATTTCCCACCCCATCGGTCCACTCCCAGAGCTTTCTTTGCTTTGCAACTCTCTCCTCCCCAACTCTTCTTGTCCTTCCTAGTCGGCCCTTCCAACCCTTTACAACTCTCCAACTCCTCACTACTACTTGCCCTATTTCTATCTCACCTATACCCTATTACCCAGTTCCACCTGTACTCTCTTGCTCCCACACTTTTGGAAGCCCCCATCTTAAGCCATTTTCTTTTCTCGCTTTGCTCACCTCAACATTTCTGGAGCCTCCACATCTTGCCCACCTTCTTTAGCCCTCCAATACCCTCATCCCATCTTAACTTTGACCTCAGAACCCCAACTCTGCCTACCGCCTTTGACTTTCTCAGCCTTATCTTGACCCCACTGTGATTTCCCACATTTAACCCCCCTCACTCCCCTGCCTTTAATCATACATCCTCTCATCTTCCTTCTCCCAGTTAAAACAAATTTTAATTTAGCTCATTTTCATCTGGCCCTCCCCACTCACTCTACTCATCTTCGGCCTTCCCGACCCCCCAAATGCTCACACAATATACCCCCCAGCACACACTCCCACTTTTAATCTGATGGTTCTAAAACTTTTGGTCTCAGGCTCTTAGGTTCTTAAGAATTGAGGACCCCTCCAAGAACTACTGTTTGTGATTTACATCACCGGAGATTCGCTATATTAAAAATTAATGTTTTGTAGTATTAGGAAAAGTTTTACCACGAAGTCCGGACTCTGGGACCACACTGTAAGAACCAAGGTTTTACCCAGCCTCACCCACGTCCTTTATTCCCCTAACCCCTGGTCCCCCATAAGGCTCTCACAACTTGCCTAACCTCCCCCTTTAATCCAACTCATTCTCCTCCTTTTACCTCCTCATTCCCGCTTCTTCCCCTCATCCCCGAGGCAATCATTATTTACATCTTCCCCCCACTTAATCTGACTCAACAATATATCTGTCCCCCCCAACACTCGTCCACACCCTTAGCCAGTCCTGTGCTCCCCTCCCCCTTCCCACCCAAGGGTCTCACCCCCCCCATTCCCATCTCTCTCTCCCCATTGACCCCTCTCATCCTCCCTTCCACCGCGCCCCCTCTGCACTGACCTCTTTCGTCTCCCTCTTCTCATCTCTCCCCTTCCCCACTGGCCCCTGTGGTTCCCCCCATTTCGCTCCCCCCCCCCCGGGCCCCGCCGCGTTCTCCCGCATCGCTTCTTTCCAAAGCCTCCTCTCCCCACGGACTCCCTGGGCTCTCCCCCTCCCTCGCCCCTCACACAACCTCCTCCGAGCTCCCTCCTTTTCCTTTCCTTCCTTCTGCATCCCGGCGGGATGGGGGGCGCTGGGGGCTGATTTCCTCCAAATCTCTTATTTTACAGATGGGGAAACTGAGTCCCGGGGGAGGGGGGGCCGGGAGGACGCTGTTACCTTCTGCGGCTTCGGCCTCGGCCCGACCCGATTCGGTCCTGCCGCAACTCTGGTCCCCGTCCGGCCGCCGCTGCCGCTGCGGCCCCGGCTCTGCCTCCTCCTCCTCCGCCTCCTCCGCCTCCTCCGCCTCCTCCTCCAGCCCCGCAGGCGGCAGCGGCGGCGGGGGCAGCGAGGCGGGGCCCGCACCGGAAGCGGCGCCGGGGGCCGGGGCGGGGCCGGCGGGAGGCGGGGGAGGGAGGCTAGGGGAACAGGAATGGGGGTGGGGAAAGGGGAGGAGCCTAGAGGGGAGAAAATGGAAGGGGCGGGGCGAGGGCTAGGTAGGGCCCGAGGCCGGAAGGGGAGGCAGAGGGAGGCTTGGCCGGAAATGACTCCTCCTCCCGAGGTAGTAGAAGAAAAAAGGGAGGGAAGGGGCAAAACAGGGGCAGGGTCTGGGGGAGGAAATAGACGGTAAATTATTCGGCCAATGGGAGACCAGAATAAGGTAAAATTCCGGTTCCGGTGTGAGCGCGCCCGGCGGTGAGTTTAAAAGCCGGGCGCGCGCCTTAGCTGAGTGACATACCAGTTGCAATCTTCCCGGCATAGCATCCAGGGAGCAGGAGCTTTCTCCGCGTGAGTGTAAATGGGACCCGGCTGAGCTGGGTCTGGGGAGGAGGGGGAGGGTGAGACGCGCCGGGTAGAAAGATGCAGGAAAGGACGAGGGAGGGCGGGGCCGGGGCCGGGGCCGGGGCCGCTGCGCTCTCTGCCGCCACAGCTGTGACTCATCAGTCTCGCGCCGCGGAGCCGGACAGCTTGCGGCCTGCGTTCTGCTTCTCCGCTCCGAGGCCCTGAGGTCCGTAGGCCGCTGGGCCCGGACCGCCCCGGGACGAATGCCTCTGCTAGGCCCCGGACGCTCCGCGGCCGCCTCGGCAAAGGCCAGTGCCTCTGGTGTGGCCCGTGCGCGTGAATCCCAGAGGCAGCCGGGAGGTGCTGTAGTGGGGGCAGAGGGAGGTGAGCGGGCTCCGGCCTGGGTCTAACTCATTCTCCGCTGTCTTTGCCCAGTTTTCCAGGCGAATTCCATCATGGCTGATGAAGAAATCGCAGCCCTTGTGGTGGACAACGGCTCGGGCATGTGCAAGGCGGGCTTCGCCGGAGACGACGCGCCCAGGGCCGTGTTTCCTTCCATCGTGGGCCGCCCCCGGCACCAGGGCGTCATGGTGGGCATGGGCCAGAAGGACAGCTACGTGGGGGACGAGGCCCAGAGCAAAAGGGGCATCCTGACCCTCAAGTACCCCATCGAGCACGGCATCGTCACCAACTGGGATGACATGGAGAAGATCTGGCACCACACCTTCTACAACGAGCTGCGCGTGGCCCCCGAGGAGCACCCCGTCCTGCTGACCGAGGCGCCCCTGAACCCCAAGGCCAACCGCGAGAAGATGACCCAGATCATGTTTGAGACCTTCAACACCCCGGCCATGTACGTGGCCATCCAGGCCGTGCTGTCTCTGTACGCCTCGGGCCGCACCACGGGCATCGTGATGGACTCCGGGGACGGTGTCACCCACACCGTCCCCATCTACGAGGGCTACGCCCTCCCCCACGCCATCCTGCGCCTGGACCTGGCCGGCCGAGACCTCACCGATTACCTCATGAAGATCCTGACGGAAAGAGGCTACAGCTTCACCACCACGGCCGAGAGGGAGATCGTGAGGGACGTCAAAGAGAAGTTGTGCTACGTGGCCCTGGACTTCGAGCAGGAAATGGCCACCGCGGCCTCTTCGTCCTCCCTGGAGAAGAGCTACGAGCTCCCTGACGGCCAGGTCATCACCATCGGCAATGAGAGGTTCCGGTGCCCCGAGTCCATCTTCCAGCCTTCTTTCCTGGGAATGGAGTCCTGCGGCATTCATGAGACCACCTACAACTCCATCATGAAGTGCGACGTGGACATCCGGAAGGATCTCTATGCGAACACAGTGTTGTCCGGCGGTACCACCATGTACCCTGGCATTGCGGACAGAATGCAGAAGGAGATCACAGCCCTGGCGCCCAGCACGATGAAAATAAAAATCATTGCCCCGCCTGAGCGCAAATACTCTGTCTGGATCGGAGGGTCCATCCTGGCCTCTCTTTCTACTTTCCAGCAGATGTGGATCAGCAAGCAGGAGTACGATGAATCTGGCCCTTCCATCGTCCACCGGAAATGCTTTTAATTAATTATTGGTGGCTGATCCTTGTTACTTGTAAATGTGCCAGGTCAGATGTTTACACAGACACAAATGGACCAAACATTGGTGAAAATGCCCATGAAAAGCTTGTTCCGTTAACTTTTTGTTTTTTATTTGAATTGTGATATTTAAGTACATTAGTACATCAGTTCAGGTGAATTATTTACTTTTACTTTTGTGTCTTGTTGATAAATTGTTAACAATTAGTTATGTGCTTGTGATATTGCTCCTGGCAAACTGAAGTTTAAGGGACTTAGTGGTAGATATTACTCTAAGTAGAACTGTAATTAACTTTGTTCTATTCATGCAAAATAAAAATTCTGCAATTAAAAATCCCAGTTTTGCATGGTCTCCCTTAAACCTGGAAGTTTCTGCTTTAATTTCTTTATAGAGTCTGCCAAAATAAAGTCGGTACCTGCTACTGTGAAAGTTCCTAGAGTGTGATAATGGCAGCTATTCCTTTCTAGATATCACATGTATTTATTTGTTCAGCTGCTTGCCTATAAAAGCAAACAAGGAGCTAATAAATTTTAACTCCTTAACCTACTGTCTTGCCAATAGAATTCCGAAATCAATTTATATTAATGCAAGTACTGTTCAGCCTACATTTGCCTTTATAGCAAGGAGTTACAGACTTTCTTTTTTCCTATAAGAAGATAAAAATGAAGTCATTTTAAGGATTCAAGAAATTTTTTAAGAATCTAAAAGGGTTTTAAAATACTGATCAGTACTTCTAATAAGCAGTATGCTAACCTTGATATGGAATTAGGACTGAGCCTAGGGCTAAAAGAACTCCAGATAATCCTTTCCCTTCAACTCTAGGATGTGTGATAAATTTTCACAAAGGAAGCTGTCCTAGTTATTACAAATTACGAGTGCTAGCTTATATCTATGTTTTCCAAAGAAATGTAAAAGGAATAAAATGTATCATGTCTCCAACAAACATTTCAGTGCCTATTGTATGCAGATTGCTTTTGAGCTAGACAATAACATTAATGCCAAGGAAATAGAACAAAGTGTTTGCTATCCTCAAATTCAGTCACTTAGGTAGGTAAGCCAAGAGTTACATGATAAATTCACTGGAAAAGATAAAACCAAGTTTTAGTTGAATTCCAAAGGAGAAAAAGATAAGGAAAAGCTTTACTTAGGACAGAAGATTTAAGTTGAGTTTTAAGGGGACAGTGTCCATAGGCATGATTATAGGGAACTTGGCTGGGACATCTTGTACCAATGCAAATTGACGCTTCCACATTTCAGTTTTAAATAGTGTCAGGTGGGACTTAAGTGCCAAGTCTTTATGATTCCAAAACCACCAATATTCATTTTGCCACCCCGACTTAGGGGACACAGGAATTTAGTTAAGAAAAGCCTAGGCTTAGGACGCATGCAGAGTAAGATTAAACATTTATAGTGTTTTAAGACTTAGAGCTGGAAGAGACCTTAACTGTCAATTAGCCTAACCTTCAAGTCCCTCCCCATTCTAATAGATAAACTAGATCAGTCCTATTTCTGGTATTAAATGAAAGGGCATCTTTCTTTGGAATATACTATATTTGCATTAAATAATAATTCACCTTTTTGAATCCTAATCATTTTTATTCTTAACCAGAGAGACTAAATAACTTTGCCAGTGGTCAAACAGGAAGGAATTATTCAAAAACAAGTCCCCTGATTCCAACTCTTCCAATCTTCTACTGTAGCATGCTGCTTCTTGTGTAGTCACAATGCAATATTAATTGACATGGGGGATATGAGAAGTTTGTAAAAACTAGAGGCTCCTTCTACACGTATATTCACCCAGCATTTTATTTCCAAAAACAAATGAGTATTTTATGTCCATATTAGAAAATAACTTAATTGTTTCATGACTAGAGTAATGGGGTAACCACTTTTGACTTTCCCGTGGGCCTGGAAAATAGTGTATCATTCATTGGTCATTTAAAGTTTAGATTTTTGCATTGCTCTTTACTCTGTATAACCTCTGTGCTATGGATCTTAATTTAGTTGAAAACATTGAACTAAGCTGTTCATTATATTAAAATGCCATAGCCAGTACTTTAAAAGAATGAATTCAAAATACAAAGGTGAATAATAGCATGGCATGTTTCTGGACTCATGTAAAATGTTCATAATGGAAAAAAAAGATTAGATGGTTTTGTGATTCCTAGAGAATCAAGAAAGTCTACTTGAGCAAGCTTAAACACAGATGTACTTCTGCTTGGGCTTCTGCTCTGTGGCCTCATGAAAACTTGAAATCATATGGCTAATGACAACTTTCTTGGTAGAGAGATCCAGATGGCCTTTAAGAGGCCCCCAATAAATAGAGCATTTACAAACTCAGCTGTGCTGTCCTGGAGCAGATGGCCCAAACCATCTCTCTTGCTCTTTGGAAGATTAGGGGACTATTCTTCTATTGAGACAGAATTTGGATCACACAAATTTGGGTGATTATAAAGACATCTTTCAGATAAGTATTGGAAAAATTAAGAAGTTGAAAGTTACAAAAGAGAATGAGTCATTTTGAGATTGGCCTTTTTGCTTATGGAATGAAATCAGAAGCTGAGGGATAGATCACCAGATAAGAAGAGGAGAAAGGAAAGAAGCCAAATCTCACCTAGTAAATACACAAATCCTATAGTCTAGAATTGTATAGAAATATAGAGGTAGTCTATTTTTACTTCCAGTAAATTCTCTCTGTAACATTTCTGATAGGGGAGGGAGTCTAACTTCTCACCTAATGCAGAAATCCCATGATTTCCTTAATTGGGAGTTTATCCAGTCTTTGCTTGAACATTTTCAGTGAGAGAATCTATTATCTTATGTGGCACCCTTAAATCTTAGAAAATTCTTTGCTTTTAATGCCCAACAGGAAGCTGTAGCCACCCCTTTGGGGATCCTGACACGCTACTGCTTGAATTGATTGGGAGAGCAAGTGTCGTTTACAATACTTGTATTAAGTCACAATTTGCTTCTTTTCCCCTTTTATTCATTAGTTTTGTTACTGTGACAGACAACATAGAATTCCCTCTTCCAAATAATAGCACCGAATTTGAAAAAAAGCTATCTTGTTTTCTGAATAGCTGCAGGACTGTAGGTAAATCAAATCATCTTTCTCTCCAGCCTCCACTACCTTTTCTGGATGATGATTCTGTGAGGATGAACTGAGAGTCAGGAGACTTGAATGTGAATACTATCTCAGACAGTGTATGCATTATGGGTAAGCCACAACCTCTCCAAGCCTGTTTCCTCATCTGTAAAATGAAAGGATTGACTTGTAGGTCATCTCCCAGGTCTAACTCTGATCCTATGACTACATCTATTCTCTCTACAAGTTTTTTTTTTTTTTCCTCCTTGGAAAACTATTTCATAATAATAGCTTTTTATTTTCAAAATACATATAAAGATAATTTTCAACACTCACCCTTCTCTACAACTTTCTAAAGTCCCTTTTTGCTCCAGCAATTTTAGGAAAATAAAATTGTGGAACTTAGAGCTGGAAGGGATTTGAAACGCTTCATTTTACAGAAGAGGAAACTGACACTTAATTGTCTGAGTCTACCCTTAAACTTCTCCAAACTAAATACAAGTAAACTTTTCAGATGATACTCCTTTAATCCCCTCAAAAATGTTTATTATAGAAAGTACAATTTAGCTCATTGACTCAATATGGAGACAACAAATATATTTCTGTCCATATTCAAGGACAGAAGATGTTTTCAACAAATTTTTTTTGTGTGCTGAAGACTTGTGCTAGGTCATTTGAGGGGATAAAAAGATAGAGTCCTTGCCAATTGAAGAATTTATAATCTAGATGGTGAAAGAATATATACCTATCAAGATATAACCTCTCCCCTAGTCATGTTGTGTTCAAACCAAATTGGCCTGTTCCCTGTCTTCTGAATACAACCTATTCTCTCTCAACTCTCCACCTTTGCTTGTCTTGTTTCCTTTGCCTAGAGTGGCTTCTACCCTTTTTGTGTCTATTGAAATCATTCATATCCACATTTTAAGGCTTACCCCAGTTGCCACCTGCTTCATGAATTCTGATCCTGCACAGGTACAATTTTCCCCTCCTCTAAACACCTATAGAACTTTATACCAGTTTCAGACCTACATATACGCATAAGACTATATACCAGCCTTAAGAGCAGGGATTATGCCTTATTTATCTTTGATCATTACAATGTTATCATCTATTAAGTGTTCAATCAATGCTTATTGAATGAATGGATCAATGAATTAATGGATGTAGTGGACACAGTGCTGGATTTAGACTTATGGGGCTTTAGTTTCTATGCCTTTAAAATGAGGAGGGTATACTGGATGACTTCTAGCATGTCTCCCAATCCATGAATTTATGACTAATCCTATGATTGGGGAGGGTCGATCATGAGCAAAAGTGGAGATCATGAGTTACCCCAGTTTGGCTTAAGTAAAAGATTTGGATTAGAGAACAGTGGGGAAATAAAACCAGAAGTAGATTTGAATCAATTCTTGAGGCAACTTGTATGCAAGACTAAGCAGTTTATATTTTATCCTGTAGATGTCACTTATGAGTCATAGAAAAGTCATTATTCCTCAAAATGGGAGAAGGGGGTAGAATCTATAAACTGCAGATAATGGTGAACCCCAATTTAAGGGATAAACCTGTAAGGATTTTTTTTTATTCATTTTTCCAAATTATCCCCTCCCTCCCTCCACTCCCTCCCCCCGATGACAGGTAATCCCATACATTTTACATGTGTTACAATATAACCTAGATACAATATATGTGTGTAAATACCATTTTCTTGTTGCACATTAAGTATTAGATTCCGAAGGTATAAGTAACCAGGGTAGATAGACAGTAGTGCTAACAATTTACATTCGCTTCCCAGTGTTCCTTCTCTGGGTGTAGTTATTTCTGTCCATCATTGATCAACTGGAAGTGAGTTGGATCTTCTTTATGTTGAAGATTTCCACTTCCATCAGAATACATCCTCATACAGCATTGTTGTTGAAGTGTACAGCGATCTTCTGGTTCTGTTCATTTCACTCAGCATCAGTTGATGTAAGTCTCTCCAAGCCTCTCTGTATTCGTCCTGCTGGTCATTTCTTACAGAGCAATAATATTCCATAACCTTCATATACCATAATTTACCCAACCATTCTCCAATTGATGGACATCCATTCAACTTCCAGTTTCTAGCTACAACAAAAAGAGCTGCCACAAACATTTTGGCACATACAGGTCCCTTTCCCTTCTTTAGTATTTGTTTGGGATATAAGCCCAGTAGCAGCAATGCTGGGTCAAAGGGTATGCACAGTTTGATAACTTTTTGGGCATAGTTCCAAATTGCTCTCCAGAATGGTTGGATTCTTTCACAACTCCACCAACAATGTATCAGTGTCCCAGTTTTCCCACATCTCCTCCAACATTCATCGTTATTTGTTCCTGTCATCTTAGCCAATCTGACAGGTGTGTAGTGGTATCTCTAAACCTGTAAGGATTTTAAGAACACAGGTAAAAGAACAAAATAGATAAAATGACATATATATATATTCAGAACTATTTAATTGCAGGAATATTTAAATTTTTATACAAAGAAAGCAGGTAAGATTCTGAAATAACAGTGACTAGGTTGATCATATTTCCGTTTATGGGAAATATATAGAAAGAAAAATCAGAAAAAAAGAATAACTTGCTTATCAGATATTTTGAACTATATTGGATATTCCACAGACATCTCAAATTCAATATGACAAAACAGAATTCTTGATCTACTCATCACTCTTCCAAACTTCTCCATTACTATTGAAAACAACTACCACCCCTTCAGTCTCCTATGTGTATAGAACCATTGAATTTGAGAGTTGGAAAGGACCTCAACAGCCAGCTAGTCCAACTCATACATGAAATGAACCTCTAACATACCACTAAGCATCCCTACTGCCATGGTCATCAGGTGATCACGCAGCCCCTGCTTGAAGACTTCCAAGGCAACGTGTTCCACTCTGGGATGGCTTCATCAGGAGGCTTTTCTCTACATTTAGCCTACATTTGCCTCTCAGAAACTATTTCTCTAGGTTCTACTTTCTTTTTTTTTTTAATGTTAAAATATGTTAAATCCAATATATGTATACATATTTAAACAATTATCTTGCTGCACAAGAAAAATTGGATCAAGAAAGAAAAAAAAAATATGGGAAAAAACAAAATGCAAGCAAACAACAACAGAAAGAGTAAGAATGCTATGTTGTGGCTCACACTCTGTTCTCTGGGTGTAGCTGACACTCTTCATCACTAAACAATTGGAACTGGTTTGAAGCATCTCATTGTTGAAGAGAGCTGAGTCCATCAGAATTGATCGTCATATAGTATTGTTGTTGTGTATAATGATCTCCCGGTTCTTCTCATTTCACTCAGCATCAGTTCATGTAAGTCTCTCCAGGTCTCTCTGAAATCTGTTTCTTATAGAACAATAATATTCCATAACATTCATATTAGATCCTACTTTCTTGTGCCAAACAGAACAATTCTAATCCCTCCCCCCCTGATTTCCAGCTCATTTCACTAACTGCCTAAAGAATATTTCAATGAACACCTTAACCTCAGCATATCCAGGTTTATAAACTCAGCATTATTTTTGCTCCTCAATCTCTTTCTCTTCTTATGTCCAATCAGTTTCCAATCTTACCACATTGACTTCTTATATATATTTTCTCCGCAGAAAGATTGGATATAAGAGATATGGAAACAAATAACTAGAATTGGCAACAGATTGGATATGAAAGGTGAGTGATAGTGAGTTTAAGATTACAACAAGATTGTAAACTTGGGTTACAAAAGAATGATAGTGTTCTGAATAGAAATAAGAAAACTCAAAAGAGAGGAGTTTTTGTTTTTATTTTGGGTTTTTTTTTTGCATTTTGGAGTCTTTGTGTGATTTTTTTTTTTTGAAAGCAGGGTTTGGGGGCAAAGGTTGGTAATGAATTAGATTTTGTCTATGTTTAATTTCAGATGCCTATGAAACATCAATTCAGAATATCCAATATTAAATTATTCATATGGAGACTAGGGCTCAGGAGAAAGACTAGGATTAAGATACATAATTCTTTTTTTATTATAGCTTTTTATTGACAGAACATATGCATGGGTAATTTTTCAACATTGACCCTTGCAATCACTTCTACTCTAACTTTTCCCTTTCCTCCCTCAACCCCCTCCCATAGATAGCAGGCAGACTCATACATGTTAAACATGTTAAAGTATTTAAGATACATAATTCTGAGAAATCAATATAGCAATGATTAAACCATATAAGTTGATGAGGTCATCAGAAGAGAATGTAGAGAGGAGAGGGTCAAGGACAGAACCCTGGCATATACTCAAACACATAAAGTAGGCAGTATATAAATGCTGGCTGTTACAATTATTAATTATTATTAAGAGTAATAATTGAGTGATGATCAATTAAAGGAAAATGAGGAGTGCTTGGATATGTAGCAGAATAAGCAATGAATGGGTGAAATGAAGAAGCATTTACCAGACACTGTGCTAGTTGCTTTATCAATATTATCTCAATTGTGAAAATATATAGAGAAGAATTGCACATGTATAACATATATTGGATTACTTGCCATCTAGGGGAAGAGGTGGGAGGAAGAGAAGGAAAAATTTTAGAACATAAGGCTTTGCAAGGGTAAATGTTGAAAATTATCTGTGCATGTGTTTTGAAAATAAAAAGCTTTAATTTTAAAAAATTAAGGACTGACAACAATCATTAAATTCTCTATTATCATTATTAAAAACAAAACCCCCCAAATATTATCTCATTTGATCCTCACAATAACACTGCAAGGTAGATGCTATTATAAACTTAGATTCACAGCTGAGGAAACTGAGGCAGACAGGGGTTAAGTGATTTTCCCATTATTATACAGCTAGTATTTTGAGGCTGGATTGAACCTAGAACCTAGAAAACCTAGAAAAACCTACGGCTTGTGTTCTATCCTCAATGCTATCTAACTGCTGAATAAATGAATGAATGACCAGGAGCAGAAAGCATCTACTAAATGTGTAAAGAAAGAAAAAGCAATGTCATAAAAATATCTCCTGTAATTACAAAACTAATATTCAAAAACTAGTATTCAAGTAAGGATTGAACTGAGCTTTTCCTGATTGCAAGTCCAGTGCTTTTTCTACCATGCTACACTCTTTATCTATGCAAATAAACTAGAATAAAAAAAAATTGAAAATATGAAGTATTTGGGGACAATCGAACCTGTCTAGATACCTGTTGTGAGATTTTTTGATGAGGTGCTGGAGTGAGGTTGGCAAAGAGAAGCTGGAGCATTGATGGAATTGTTCCCTGGGGCAGGCGATGAAAAGGCTCTGAGAGAGATCAGTTTAGCTTACTGGTCCTACCCTCTTTGGAGGTTCCCTCTCTCCTGTGGCCCCATCTTGCTGTGTCCAACCAACAAATCCAAGTTATGTCAAGCCCCTGAGGCCCACATTTTGTGGGGGTAGTGGACAGTCCAGGTATGTCCTGTCCAAAATCCCTGTCATGTCTTGGAAGTTAAATTTTCCCTATAAATCTCCTTATGGCCCATGCCATCTTTGCTGAACCTCCTTTGGGTCAGTCTTATCTCTTTGGTGTCTTTTTCCTTGTCCCTCACCCACACCCGTATCATCTCTCCTAATATGTCTATAATATGTCTCAAGGTGTCTCTCAGACCTACTTCTCCTCCTTATAGCTAACTGACCCTTTTGAAGTTCTAAATCCCTTTTAGGATTTAGCCAGCCAGCTAAGGGCACACTTCAACCTCATGGGATGTTTCCCTTTCCCTGTCTAATTGCAAGTTCCATTAAGCAACTTGTCCCCTTTTCTTGCTATGTTCTCTCCCTCTCTATTTCATATTTGCCAGTCCAGGTGTCTATTGTATTTCTTCATTTTATCTGTAACCTCTTCTCCTAATAAACCTGTTGAGGTTCAGAGGGATAGTCAGAAGGATACTCCAGAAGATTGGGGTCACAGACCGGTGTCGCAAGGTATCTCAAAAGAATTTCCAGGCTTGAATCCATTTCTAAGTCAAGGGGCAAAATTTATTGTAATTGTAAGGTCAATTGAAGCAGGGATAAAGTCCAAAAGGATTTAGCAAAGAATAAGGAGATAAATTAATAGGACTAAGTTAGAAAGAACAGAGCTTCATGTTACTTATTGGAAATTGTATGGCTCACAGGCAGGTTTAGGGGTGATAATGATGGAACATAACTTCTAGGGGAGACAGCAGTAGGGAGGTGAACAAAGACTAAGTTACTGCAAGAGCAGTCTATTCAGGGTTCTGTTAGTAGACCTGGCAGGCTGAGGCAGGGGGCTGGTAGATAAGATTGGCAGAAAACAAAGCTGGGAGTAGCCTAAGGGCAGAATGTAGGCAAATGTCAATGCCAGTGAAATCCAGCTGCCTCAGGGGAAAAGAGAAAAGCATGACCTGAGTCAGCTGGCAGGGTGCTAATTCTCACTTTGAGCAGCTCCAGAAGTTCCATTATGATCTACAGAATTTCAATTCTTATGCATTTCCTTGTACCCCGGAGTCACTCGAATACACATAGATAAGGAATTTTACTTTTATTCTGTAAGGTAATGTTTGTCAAATAGGGGCAGCAGGTGATGGACTTCATCTTAGGACTGAAGAAAGACTCATCTTTTAGAGTTCAAATCTATCCTTAGACAATCACTGAATGTGTGATCCTGGGAAAGTCACTAAAGCCTATTTGCTCAATTTTCTCATCTGTAAAATATATCAGTGAAGGAAATGGCCAATCACTCCAAAAACTTTGCCAAAAACAAAGCAAAACAAAATAGTAAACTCAAATGGGGTCACAAAGAGGCAGAACTGGACTAAAATGATTCAACAAACAATAACAATCCTCTACTCTGCCATGAGGGGAAGGCATTTTTCATTATTTGTTTCCTGAAAACATTATTAGTTATTCAGAATTCATTTTCCTTTTAGTGATCTTTATATTTACAATGAATGTAAATGTCTATATTATTCTCTTAGTAATGTTTTCCTGAATTTCTCCTTTTTTGTCATTTCCCTCACCTCCAAATGATTGCTGAATTCCTCTTTTTTTATCATTTCTTTCATTCCCAAACTATTGCACAAACATGGAAGCTTTTTGGTCACTATTTCTATTCTCTCCATTCTCCAAGCCATTCTGCAATCAACCAATCAATCAATATTTATCAACATTTACCTACTATGTGCCAGGCACTGAATTAAATCTCTATGCATATCAAGTGATACTCCCAAAGTACAGCTATGTCTATGACACATTCTGGCTCAATAAACTCCAGAGACTCTGTACTGCTAGAATCAAATATAATTCTTTTTTGGCATTGCCTTTCACAACTTGTCTCTTTTGAAGAAAGCAAAGCAAAGTTGGGGGGAGGACACTCAAACATTTATTAAATGCTTACTGTGAATTGCCTTCAAGGGGTTTACATTCTAAATAGGGGTGGAAGGGATATATATCTATAAAGGACTGGGAGTCAGAGGGGAGAGTTTTGGTTTTTCAAGTCACAAGAATGTTGATGAAAGCTTTGGGGATTGTCATTCTTTTTTCAATGCTAGTTTTGACTTCATCATTGTTTCCAGAGCAAGTGATATAATGAGGTAGAGGAGAGAAGACCCCAGGGAATTTCCAGGTTGGATATATATTTATATAAACCACTATCTGGACTAGCTAAATAAAGTGGGTTTGTAGGCTTTTTTTTTTTTTTTTTCAGTAGAGATAGTGAGTTTGTGAGGTCTTTGAGCAGAGGCTGGATGATCCTTGTATGTTGTAGTTAATCAATTCACTAAAGTTTAAACATGTATTAAACACGCACTGTGTGGCAAGAGGGATTCCTTATTTATGGGGGTAAAGGCTAGATGATGTGATATACAAAATATATTCCCTCTTCACCTCTCTTAGAATTCTAATAAATGTTTGATTGATTGCTACTAATGGCCCTTCTAACCTTAAAATTCTTGGCAACTGTGATTTCATTTAATAAGGGGGAAGAAAGTGGTATTATAATGCAGCTGGTGATGATGTAGATTAACTCTAATGCCAAGGAAGAAAACCAAATTCTTTTTTAGTTTGCAGAGAAAATGCCAGCCAGAATGTGGAATTTGGGATGTGTTACATTCCAGGGACTGGTTATATTTCTTTCCAAAGTGAAATCAACTGTAGCCAGATTGGAACAATTAAGTCTAGACAAGTTATATAATCACATTAATCTTAAATCAACTTTTATGGCCATTATAACTATCAAGGAGGAAATAGAATTTTCCTTAAAATATGAAAGAAAAAGCACTGGTATTTAGAAAAGAGGTGAGCCATTGAAACTAGCCTAACCTATGGAAGAACAAAAGGTCAAGAATTTCAAGGGAAGTAATGAAAAAAAAATCAAATGAAGGTGGCCTAGCTGTACCTGATCTAGAACTGTATTATAAAGCAACAGTCACCAAAACCATTTGGTATTGGCTAAGAAATAGACTAGTTGATCAGTGGCATAGGTTAGGTTCAGAGGGCAAGATAGTGAATAAAAATAGCAATCTAGTGTTTGATAAACCCAAAGATCCCATACTAAGATATCCACATACTAAGATAAGATCAAAATGGGTCCAAGATTTAGGCATAAAGAACGAAATCATAAATAAATTGGAGGAACAGGGGATGATTTACCTCTCAGACTTGTGGAGGAGGAAGGAGTTTGTGTCCAAGGGAGAACTAGAGACCATTATTGATCACAAAATAGAAAATTTTGATTACGCCAAATTAAAAAGTTTCTGCACAAACAAAACTAATGCAAACAAGATTAGAAGGGAAGTAACAAATTGGGAAAACATTTTTACAGTTAAAGGTTCTGATAAAGGCCTCATCTCCAAAATATACAGAGAATTGACTTTAATTTATAAGAAATCAAGCCATTCTCCAATTGATAAATGGTCAAAGGATATGAACAGACAATTTTCAGATGATGAAATTAAAACTATTTCCACTCATATGAAAGAGTGTTCCAAATCACTATTGATCAGAGAAATGCAAATTAAGACAACTCTGAGATATCATTACACACCTGTCAGATTGGCTAAGATGACAGGAACTAATAACGATGAATGTTGGAGGGGCTGTGGGAAAACTGGGACACTGATACATTGTTGGTGGAGTTGTGAAAGAATCCAGCCATTCTGGAGAACAATCTGGAATTATGCCCAAAAAGTTATCAAAATGTGCATACCCTTTGACCCAACAGTGCTACTCCTGGGCTTATATCCCAAGGAAATACTAAAGAGGGAAAGGGACCTGTATGTGCCAAAATGTTTGTGGCAGCCCTTTTTGTAGTGGCCAGAAACTGGAAGATGAATGGATGTCCATCAATTGGAGAATGGTTGGGTAAATTATGGTATATGAAGGTTATGGAATATTATTGTTCTGTAAGAAATGACCAGCAGGAGAAATACAGAGAGGCATGGAGAGACTTAAATCAACTGATGCTGAGTGAAACGAGTAGAACTAGGGGATCATTATACACTTCAACAATGATACTGTACGAGGATGTATTCTGATGGAAGTGGATTTCTTCAACATAGAGAAGAGCTAATCCAATTCCAATTGATCAATGATGGACAGAATCAGCTACATCCAGAAAAGGAACACTGGGAAATGAGAGTGTAAACTGAGAGCATTGTTTTTTTTGTTTTGTTTTGTTTTGTTTCTCTTCCCAGATTATTTTTACCTTGCGAATACAATCCTTCCTTTGCAACAACAACAACAACAACAAAATTAGGTTCTGCACATATATATTGTACCTAGGATATACTATAAGATATTTAATATGTATGGGAATGCCTGCCATCTAGGGGAGGGGATGGAGGGAAGGAGGGGAAAAACTCGGAACAGAAGGGAGTACAAGGGATAATGTTGTAAAAAAAAAAAAAAAATTACCTATGCATATGTACTGTCAAAGAAAATGTTATAATTATAAAAATTAATAAAAAAATGACAATTTAGGTAGAATATAACCCCCAAGTCTTCTTGATTTTCTATTTATAATGAGTCTACAAAGCATGGACCCTGCCCCCACCCAAATTTTTCCCAATCTATGTGTTTTTGTACAACCTGTGAACTAATAAAAGATTTTTACTTTTGCCTAAAAAAAAAAAAAAAAAAAAAAAAAAAAAAAAAAAAAAAAAAGACAATTAAAAAAAAATTAAACATACAAAAAAAAAAAAAGAAAGAAAAGAAAAGAAACTAGCCTAACCTGCTGAGCAACAGCAAATATAGTGACGTCAGTCTGAAAATCATGGTGATCAATTTCTAGATTCCTACTATACTGACTCACATTTTCACTGTAGATAGCTCAGGAGTCATTGAAACCTTATCCAGTCAAACTCAGTTTCTTCCTATGTATGGCCTGATATGGTTAGATTTCAGGGCCTTTTTGAAAAGCCTGACATGCTTTTTGGTTACAAAGTATTTTGCATACAGTATCTCTATAGTGCCTTAAATTACTGGAAGTAGAGCAGGCCATGCCTGTAATCTCTCTCCTAACCTTCAATTTTAAATCTTTCCAACTGTCTCTGGAGAATCTTGAACTGGACTGTTCTGTAGACATCTTAAACTTATTATATGCAAAATGGAATTCATTATTTCTCTATACAAAATCTTCTTTCTTCCTATTTTTCCAATTACTAATATTCTCTATTGCCATTTTCCCAGTCACTTAAGCTCAAAATCTAAATGTTACCTGACTTCTCATTGTTTTTCACCCCATATTCAATCTCTTGCCAAATTCCTCACAACATCTCTTGAATGATGCCCTCTTCCTTCCTCTCAAACTACTACCACCCAGGTGTAGGCCCTCATTACCCCACACCTGGACTATTGCAATAGCTTGCTGGTTGGTCTCCCTGTTTCAAATCTTTCCATATTCCAATATATTCTCCTCTCACCTGTCAAATTAATCTTCCTAAAGAGCAGGTCTGACCATGTCACCTCCCCTCTCCCTTTAAAAAAGTAATGGCTTCCTCTTATTTCCCCAATCAAATACAGATCTGTCCTCCAGGCTTCTTACACTATATTCACCTTCATGAACTCTTCAATCCAGTGACTCTACACCTTGCTATTCCTCACACATGATACTCCATCTACCTTGAACATTTTTACTGGCTCTCCTCCATGGCCATAATTCTTTTGTCTCTACCTCCTAGTTTAACTTCTTTAGAATCTCTGCTGAAATCTTTATTTGTAAGAAGTTTTTCTCTGTCCTTTTAAATTCTCTTCCTGAAATTATCTTCAGCTTATTCTGTATATATCTTGTTTGTACATAGTTGTTTGCATGTTGTTTCCTCCATTAGGTTGTCAACTCTTTGATAGCAGAGACTCTTTTGCTATTTTTTTTTTTTTTTTTTTGGTATCCTCAGCATTTAGGGATATATTCAACATCCATTTTTAGGTTCAGAAATTCAACCGCACAAGAACAAGATGGGGGAGTCCTGGCTAAACAACAGTCCATATGTAAGGCCTGGAACACAAATTAAATATGAGTCAAGAATGTAATATGGCAGCCAAAAATGCTAATATGATTTTAGGCTGTATCAATAGAAACACAATATTCAGAGGTAATGTGATATAGTGGAAAGAGTGATGAATTTGGAATCTGATGACTCCAAAAGGAAAGGAAGGAAGAAAGGAAACAAGCATTTATTAAATACCTAAATTTCAGGAACTTTATTAAGCACTTTACAAGTTATCTCTTTGATTATCACTACAACCCTGTAAGGTAAGCATTGTTATTCTTATTTTACAGCTAAGAAAACTAAGACAGAAGTTAAGCCACTAGCCTAGGGTCACACAGCTGTGTTGAGAGGCCAGGTCTTCTATATTTAGCTAGTCTTTATCACTTCCTATTACCTGTGGACTGAGGGAGGACAAGTAATTTAACTCTCTTTCAACTCTGGATTTTCTAAGATGAGGAACCTGGTCTATTTCACAGTTATAGATAGAACATAGATAAGGCTATATGCGGTTTATTTTGAATATTTTATTTCCCCCCAATTATATGTAAAAACAATTTTTAGCATTCATTTAAAAATGACTTCCAAATTACCTTCCTTTTCCATTCCCCTCTCCTAGAGTGTAAGCAATTTGATATTGGTTATACAAGTACAATCATGTAAAACAAATTTCCAAATTATTCTTGTTATAAAGAAAATACCAAAAAAAGCCCTATCATGAAAAAAATAAAGTGAAAAACAGTATGTTTTTATCTGCATTCAGTCTTCTATCAGTTCTTTCTCTGGAGATGGATAGCATTTTTCATTATGAGTCCTTTGGAATAATCTTGCATCATTGTACTGCTGATGGCAAAGTCATTCATTGTTCTTCATTATACAATATTGCTGTATACAATATTTTCTTGGTTCTGCCCACTTCACTTTGCTTTAGTTCATGTTATGTCTTTCTAGGTTTTTCTGAATTCATGTTTATCATTTCTTATAGCCAATATTGGTTTTCTAATTCAATATGAAACTGGTGGGAATGTTTATATATGGTTTAGTGATCACATTTCCATTTTAGTTGGACATCACTAATCTAGAAAATCTTCCAGACCTAAAGAAACCCATGATCCCCTGATGTTATCATAGTACTCTCCCCATCAGAACATATCTGGAATATTATATTTAGTTCTGTGTCTTGTAAAAGAGATTGGATTTGTTTTTCTTAGCCCCAGAAGGCAGAACCAGGAACTCTGGGTGGAAGTTATAGACAAATTCCAAATTGATATAAAGAAAAGCTTCCTATGAATACAAGAGGCTTGGAGAGACTTACATCAACTGATCCTGAATGAAATGAGCAGAACTAGGAGATCATTATACACTTCAACAACAATACTGTATGAGGATGTATTCTGATGGAAGTGGATATCTTCAACATAGAGAAGAGCTAATCCAATTCCAATTGATCAATGACGGACAGAATCAGCTACACCCAGAAAAGGAACACTGGGACATGAGTGTAAACTATTAGCATTTTTTGTTTTTCTCCCTAGGTTATTTTTACCATCTGAATCCAATTCTTCCTTTGCAACAATAACAACAACAACAACAAAATTCGGTTCTGCACATATATATTATACCTAGGATATACTATAAGATATTTAATATGTATGGAATGCCTGCCATCTAAGGGAGGGTGTGGAGGGAAGGAGGGGAAAATTCGGAATAGAAGGGAGTACAAGAGATAATGTTGTAAAAAATTACCTATGCATATATACTGTCAAAAAATGTTATAATTATAAAATTATTTTTAAAAATTAAAAAAAAGCTAATGAAAACAACTTAAAAAAAAAAAAACAAAAGAAAAAAACAAAAGAAAAAAGAAAGAAAAGCTTCCTAACAATTACAGCATTTTAAAAGTTAAAACAGACCTCTAGTAATCAAGCCATTCTCCAATTGATAAATGGTCAAAGGATATGAATAGACAATTTTCAGATGATGAAATTAAAACTATTTCCACTCATATGAAAGAGTGTTCCAAATCACTATTGATCAGAGAAATGCAAATTAAGACAGCTCTGAGATATCATTACACACCTGTCAGATTGGCTAAAATGACAGGAACAAATAATGATGAATGTTGGAGGGGATATGGAAAAACTGGGACACTAATGCATTGTTGGTGGAGTTGTGAAAGAATCCAACCATTCTGGAGAGCAATCTGGAATTATGCCCAAAAAGTTGTCAAACTATGCATACCCTTTGATCCAGCAGTGCTACTACTGGGCTTATATCCCAAGGAAATACTAAAGAAGGGAAAGGGACCTGTATGTGCCAAAATGTTTGTGGCAGCCCTTTTTGTAGTGGCTAGAAACTGGAAAATGAATGGATGCCCATCAATTGAAGAATGGTTGGGTAAATTATTGTATATGAATGTTATGGAATATTATTGTTCTGTAAGAAATGACCAACAGGAGGAATGCAGTGAGGCTTGGAGAGACTTACATGATCTGATGCTGAGTGAAATGAGCAGGACTAGGAGATCAGTATACACTTCAACAATGATACTGTATGAGGATGTATTCTGATGGAAGTGGATATCTTCAACATAGAGAAGAGCTAATCCAATACCAATTGATCAATGATGGACAGAATCAGCTACACCCAGAAAAGGAACATTGGGAATATTTTTTTTTTCTTCCCAGATTATTTTTATCTTCCGAATACAATTCTTCCTTTGCAACAACAACAACAAAATTCGGTTCTGCACATATATATTGTACCTAGGATATACTATAACATATTCAATATGTATGGGAATGCCTGCCATCTAGGGGAGGGGGTGGAGGGAAGGAGGGGAAAAATTCGGAACAGAAAGGAGTACAAGGGATAATGTTATAAAAAAAAATTACCTATGCATATGTACTGTCAAAAAAAGTTATAATTATAAAATTAATTAAAAAAAAAAGACCTCTAGTATAATGAGCTCTTAATCACTGGATGTTTTACTTTCTATTGAAATAAGAGTTGGGCTAGATGATCTCTGCTGAGATTTTATGATTTATTCTAAGAATGTACTCTGAGAGAAGGCAATAGAAAATCTTCAAAGCCCTCTACTAGTTCCTAAATTACAGAAAGGCCTAAAAAATTGCATTCTGGAGATTAAATAAAATACTTGGCATTTCTATAACATTGTAACAACTTGTGGGTAAATAGCAGTTGCTCCTGTTTTGGCCAGAAATCCTGAGTCTTCTATTCCAGATTGATTATTATTATTATTTTTTTTGACTAAAGACCATTCTGTCTTATTTCTTACCTAGATTTAATTACTAAGTGAAGCATCTGCCTTAGACAAACTGAGACGTGGAAAAGACCTTAAAAAAAAAAAAAAAGTCAAGGTCTTGGGGCAGCTAGGTAGTGTAGTGGATAGAGCACCAGCCCTGAAGTCAAGTTCAAATCTGGTCTTGGACACTTAATACTTTCTAGCTGTGCCACCTTTGAGCAAGCCACTTAACCCCAATTGCCTCAGGAAAAAAAAAAAAGTCAAGGTCTCCCATTGCATCCAGAGCCATCTCCACGTGTCCTGATTTTTATCTTTCCAGTTGGACTTAGATGGCTCTGGAAGAAAGCTTGAGGTTGGTGACTCTGCACAGCCCTCCCTCATTTAAATCCCCAATTTACTTGCAAGTCATGCCATACCCTTCCTGATATCATGGTCCTCTTTAAGAATGAAGAATTTGTGTGAATAAAATCAAACATCAAACAGAAGAGATTAATGGAAAATTCATTTGTATCAGTATGCAATGTTATGGAAATACAATGTAGCTCTTTAAGACCTTGTATTGATTAAAATGACAGTTCTCCCTTAAAGGCTTCAAATTGGGGCAGATAGGTGGAGCAGTGGTGGTCTATACCAGCCTTGAAGTTAGGAGCACCTGAGTTCAAATTCAACTTCAGACACTTAACACTTCCTAACTGTGTGGGCACTTAACCCCAATTGTTTCAGCAAAAAAAAAAAAAAAAAAAAAAAAAAAAAGCTTCAGATTGCAGGGTGAGACAAAAGTTGAAATTAAAATAAATGAGATAAAAGAACAAGAACACTGAGAAAGGAATGTTGTAGATTTGGAGGTCATTGAGAAAATCAACTGGGCTACAGTGGGGATATACCTCTTCTGAGTAATAGGATGTAAAACTGAAGATCCAGATTGGAAATAGACTATGAGGGTGGGACAGGAAGGGTTTGATTTCCTATGACTGAGGAGCTAAACATCAGTGAGAAGGGGAAATGACCTCATAAAACTGATGTTTTAGGAAGATGATTCTGCAGGATGTGGGTCAGAAGAGATGACTCTGGAAACAGGATAGTTGGTTAAGAAGCAGCACCCCAATGTGAGGACATGAACTGGGACTGAAGTATTAACAGCAGTGGAAATGGAGCAAGGAAAACGTCTGGTGATTCTCTTTCCTGATGCTGTACCATGTGTGCAGAACTTTGGACTGGAGGTAGAGGACCTGGGTCATAATAAGCCCTCTAATATTTACTGTGATCTTGGATAAATTACTTGACTGTTAATTTCCTCAGCTAAACATATCTTGTATCTATCCTCTTTTTACTTACACAGCTACCACCTTTGGTTCATGCTTTCAACACCTTTTGCCTGGAAAACTTAAATAGCCTCTTAATTGGCACACTTCCAATCTATTCTCCAATCTGTCTTCTACATAGCTGCCAACATAACACTCCTAAGCATAGCATGTCATCACTCCCCAGCTTAAGAATTTTAAGGGTTGGCCTGTTGCCTTCAGGACAAAATATAAACTCCTTATTCAGGTTGGTATTTAAAGCCCACCAGAGTTTGGTGGTTTGGCTCCAGCCTATCTTTCCAGATTAATTTCACATTACATCCCTACATTCGTTCTTCCCAGTTAAAATTGACCTATTTCCATACCCATAATTTTGTAACTGTTTTGCCTCCATCTTATTATATAGGTTGTCCCTACAAGTTTAGAAGGAGCTACTTTTTTTTTTTCAAGGTTTAGTTCCTGTTCTACCTCTTATATTCTTTGTGACATGGAAGAACTATTAAACAAAACAGTGACTCCAGTGACTCCATCACAAGTGTGTATTATATTCTGCCCCCACTGCTCCTCACTTGCCTGAAGAATGGTCATGGCTTCTGTGTTATCCTGATTGATTCTAAGTCATTCTGGTTTTTCTTTACTGTACCACCTCATACAAGTCTTCCCATGTTTCTCTGGATTCTTTGGTTTTTCCTTACAGCAAAAATATTTTTTGTTAACATATCACAACTCACCTGTTCATTCTTCAATCAACAGGACACCCACTATTTTCAGATTTTCCTATGCTACATTTTCCATGTTTAAAGAACATATGGGACAAAGAGTGGAAAAGGAATAGATGTCCATCCATTGGGGAATAGCTCAATAAGTTATGGCATATGAAAGTAATGGGATGTTGTTATTCTATAAAAAATGATGACCAAGCTGATTTATAAAGGTCTGGAAAGATTTACACAAACTGATGCTGAGTGAAACAAGCAGAACCAGGAATACAGTGTACACAGTAACAGCAAGGTTGTGATCATTATCAGTGAGTCTTGGTTCTTCTCAGTGGTTCAATGATCCAAGGTATTTCCAATAAACTTTGGAGAGAAAAACGCCATTTGCATCCAGAAAAAGAACTATGGAGACTGAATGTAAATCCACACGTGGTACGTTCATTTTCTTGGTAGTTCTTCCCTTTTGTTCTGATTTTTCTCAACCAACAGATTCATAAAGAAGTGTGTATAAAAAGAAAAAAAAAAAAAAAGAATATATGGGCGGGGGGTGGGAGTCCCCACCGGATTTGTTCCAGGTTGTTGACAAAAGCCTTTTTCATTTTCAGACGATCGATGGTATCCCCAAAAGACCACTAGTGGGCTCTGTTCCTCAGAGGTTCCGGGTAGAGAACCCAAACAAACGTCCTAAAGAGAGCCCTCCCCCACCCATGAGGCGGGAGAAGCTGGCTAACCGAGTCGCTACCATGGTTACTGCCGCCTTCCCTCCAAGAGGACCAGGGACATCATGGGGCCCCGGCTTGCGGATGGCTTGGACTTAAGTGAGGCAGAGAGGCCCAAAGCCTCCGAGAAGCCCCCCTCTCTCTCCCCGCAGTGGCACAAGGGAAGATGGCTGACGGTGGCGCGGCAGTGAGTGCCCTTGGCATCTTGGGGTACCACCGAGCTCCAAGCGCTCCCAGCACCAGGGTCAGCTGCCTCCGTGACCGCTGGAACCAGGGGTCCTCTGGGCGCCTGGCAGGCGGCTTCGTGGTCATGGCACCGCAGGCAGGGGCGCCCTCCTCCCAACGCCCTCCCAAAGCCTAGGCCAGCACCAAGTGGTGGTTTGTACTCCTCCAGGTTCCGGAGGGCAGAGATTCTTTCTTTCCCTCATTTTTGCCTATGGGTCAACCCTGGCCGTTAGCTCAGTGCCACCAAGTAGGTGCCTAGTAAATGTCGAATCAGGTCATAGATCTAGAGCTGGAAAGGGCATCAGAGGCCATTTATTGCAAAGTCCCCATTTTACAGATGATGAAACTGAGGTCCAGGCACTGACTGCAGGTCACGAGGACCTGCAATATTCCCTCCCCATCTCCAGGGGGCGACTTGCCCCCTCTGGGTTAGGACCACCCAGGCGCTGATCTCGCGAGAACCGGGTCGAAGGTTACGTGAGACCCTCCTTTCCCTCCTCTTCCCCTCCCCCGCTCCCACTCCTCTCCCTCATTTCCTCCTAGTCTTCGCTCTGGGCCTTCGAGCTACGCGAGGACCCACGGACGGCGTCTCGATCCTCAGCTCGGCTCAGTGCGACCCAGTTGGGGCCCTTCACCTCGCCCTGCCTTTCCTCTCCATTTTCTCTTTTCCCCTTCCTCCCTCTCAGCCCTTCTCCAGGCCCTCGAGCCTGCCAGCTTCAAACGGACCCGCGTAGGGGCCATCTCGGCCCCACCCTCTAGGAGCGAACACGCTCGCGCTCGCGGCCGTGCTCGTGCCCCACACTGCGCGCGGGTGACCCAGAAGAGGAGGAGGAAGAAGAGGAGGAGCCCCGAATCCGAGTGAGCATGCGTACAACGTATTCCTTAGCGGGCTGGCTGGGAGAGCGGAGGGGTGGGTGGATGGATGCTGCCATAAGTAGGATAAGTAGAAAAATTGGGGGGAATGGGAGGAGAGACGGGGACGTAGAAAACTGCAATTCCCAGCATGCAACGCGGAGCTTCCGGCTTCCGGTGTGAGGGGCAGAGTGAGTGTTTACCCCGGCGGCTCTGCGGCCGGGCTCCTTTCGCGGGACGGGTGAGGGGACGGGCCCCGGGTGGGCTCGGGTCCTGCGCTTTGGGGTCCATTTTCCGCCGTGACGCTGATGACAATCCCCGCATTTCCCCGCTCTCACCCCATTTGGCTTCCGGGGCGTAGGGCCTACGTCGCGGGGGAGTCTTTGACCTCGATCCCCGGGACGGATGATGGAGCCAGGCCCGGGAGGTCATCGGCTCTCCTCCCCCCCAGAAGGCAGGCGGGAAGAGAGGCCCGGAGGTCCGGACATGACCTCTGGCCCTCGGCCAGCCCAGAGTCCCATCCCCCAGCCCAGAGTCCCATCCCCCAGGGCAGGATCACACTAATAAAAAAGTGCACTTTGCAGGTGGTTCTAGCCTGTGACCACTTATTAAGCCCCTGCTGTGTACCAGGCACAGGTGGAAGGTACACAGATCGCCCAGCTTTGCTCGGAGCACGTGCGGGCCAGGTGACCCGGCTTAAGGCTCCCCATTCTTTGGGAGCCGAAGGTGGCGGGCCCTGGAAGTGACGTCATAATCACTATCGGGGGCTGACGCGGGACTCCTCCGGCGGCCTGGTTAGAGGCTCCTTCGGGCCTCGGAGGCTCGTGAGTGGCAGAGTTTGCTCTCTTCCAGGGCGGAAGAGAGAACGAGAAAGAGAGAGGATGTCTCTCTCGGACTGGCACCTCGCCGTGAAGTTGGCCGACCAGCCCCTGGCCCCCAAGTCCATTCTGCGCTTGCCAGAGACGGAGCTGGGCGACTACTCCCTGGGCGCCTACAGCATCTCCTTTCTGAAGCAGCTCATTGCTGGCAAGCTGCAGGAGTCGGTCCCGGATCCGGAGCTGATTGGTGAGCCTCCGGGAGCTGGGCCGGAGCTTTCGGAACGTCTGTGCCCCTGTTAGAGATGTGGGGAGAACTGGAGGTCTCTCGGAGAACTCTCCAGAACATTTGTCAGGAGAGAGTTAGAGTGAAAGGCAGAGAAAACTGCCCGTCCTTTCCCACAGGCCATTGTCAAGAATACCGTGGGGCAGGCCACCCCATTCCACATTGCCCAGTGCTTGGGACGTCATCTGATGGGTTTGTGTTTTGGTCAAGAGCCAGCGCCAGGGGTCAGCGAGGGAGTCCTCTCAGTCCCGTGGACAGATCTCACACATCCGCCATTGGCAATCAAACATATTTATGAACGATAAGACTTAGAGACTTTATAAACCTAGACCCGGTACAGTTAGAGTAAGGAGATTTAGAGCGGAGGATATTCCAGTGCCTCAATTTCATAGGTGAGCGAAGTGAAGCTCAGACCCGCGGTGACTTGTCCACCATCACACAGAAAGCAGCAGAGCAGAATTTGAACTGTCATATTCTAATTCCAATTTCAAATACAAATCCAGAGCCCATTTTTATAACAGCAGTCATACATCAGTTAAAGAATTTATAGGCAGAAAAATAGTCATCAAGCACACCCCTTAAAGCACCAGGCAGGTCAATATTAACATTTCATTTTGAAATTGAAAGTTTCATCCTTTCTCTCTTTTTCTTTGCCCTGTGGATAAAATGAAATAGTGTCAGCTGATGTAGCTTGTTTGGAAGTATTGTTAAATTCTGATCTTTAAAGTGAAAACCACGGATCCTTCTGTTTCAGATCTGATCTATTGTGGTCGAAAGTTAAAGGATGAACAGACTCTTGATTTCTATGGTATTCAGCCTGGATCCACAGTCCATGTGCTGCGAAAGTCATGGCCTGAACCAGATCAGAAAGCAGGTGAGAGTGGTTGGAGGTCTCATTTAGACACATGCATTTTCAGAAATTGTATCTTTCAAGGGAAGGAAAAAGCTATGAGTTGATGGGATCCGGGGGATATCACTTAATGAAGTTGTTACAAGAATTATCTGTTATTCTGAATTTCCCATCACTGAGTAAGACAGTATTGACTTTTTCTTTTTGTAACATCAATCCCTTTTTGCATTTCTAGCCTCTTGGATAAGAATGTACTTAACATTTTAAATCAGTTTACAAAATTTTAAATGCCTGCTATGTGATAAGTGCTGAGGATACAAAACAATTACTTGTCAGGAAAAACATATTCAAATTAATGAGGGGGAATTAGAAGTGAATTTCCAACATCTGTGGGGGAGGGGAATCAGCACAGGTCTCTCTGAGGAAATGGTGCTTAAGCTGAGATTAAATGGATCTGGGGACTTTGAAAAGCAAGTTCCAGGTATGTGAAACAGCTTGTACAGAGACACACAAGTGGGAAAAGGCATACCATGGATGGAGAAAAAGTAGGTTAATTTGACAGGAATTTATTTTTGATTTAGGGTTTTTGTATTTTGTGCTCATTACAAAAAGAAAAAATGGACACATTTTTGAACTTTTTTTTTTTTTTCTGAGGCGGGGGTTAAGTGACTTGCCCAGGGTCACACAGCTAGGAAGTGTTAAGTGTCTGACACCAGATTTGAATTGGGGTCCTCCTGAATTCAAGGCTGGTGCTCTATCCACTGCACCACCAAACTGCCCCCCCCCCATTTTTGAACTCTTTAATGGCTATGCTTTTTTAAAAAAAAATTTGATAAACATAACTTGTCTATAGACTACATCTGTCAGCCTCATCAGCTCATGAGTGGCAGAGTTTACTCTTTTCAAAGGAGGAAGAGAGATCAAGAAAGAGGATGTCTCTTGGACTGACACCTCGTGGTGAAGTTGGCCGACCAGCCTTTGGCCCCCAAGTCCATTCTGTGGTTGTCAGAGATGGAACTGGTTGATTCACATTGTCAATCCAATGACATTGGATTTGTAGATACTGTAGAACTAGAACTAGGATATATTGAAGATTTATTTACTTTAAGGTTAGACAATCCTGGGCCTCAGATTTTAGATTTTTGTCTAAAAATGAACACATTTTGCAGGTACTTTTTGACAGTACTAACAGCAGTGCATGATAATTAATTAGCTTGAAATTTATAGTGAGTCATTACTCTCTGCAGGCAGTTAATCAATACACATTGTTTTTGCAAACTTGTTTATTTTTATGAATATCTTTCAATCTCAATACTTTCTCCTTCAAAAACGAATGTCTCATTTTGGATTTTAAGTCCATCACAGCTCTGGCAAAAAGTGGGTGGTATGATTCATCTTCAGTCTCCTTGGCTGGTTAAGGATTGCATTAATTAGAGTTTAGAAGTTGTTTAATGTGGCTGTGGTGTAAATCATCTCCTAAATTTGTCTTATATAACTCTGCACATCAGATTATAGAGGTTGTTCCAGCTTCCTTGGAAAACTTCCTGTTTTGTCATTCATAAGGGTACAATAATATTCCATTCCATCCATATATCGCCATTTGTTTGGGCATTTTTTTAGTTTCCAGTTTTTGATTATGAAGCCAAGATTGTACTTATTCACCTTATCTTCTTTTGATCTCTTTGTGCTATAGGCTAAATAATGGAATAGTTGTATCAAAGGATACACACATTTTAATAAATTTAAGGGAATGGATCCAAATTGTCCTCCAGAATGGCTGAGTCATTTCACAGGCCTAGTAGCAGTGCATTCCTTAATGGTTCCATTTTCCTTAAATTTTTTCCAACATTCAACAAGCAGCTAAGATGCACATACCACATGCTGGGCACTTTGGTCTCTGGAGATACAAGAACAAAAAATGAAACAATCCCCACTCCAAAGGAGATGTTTGAATGTGAGAATCCCTGCTTTCACAAACACATGCATGAAACCAGATTGAGCAAGTTGTGAAAACAAACTCTTTGTCATATCTCCTTTCAAGGGACTATATTTTAATATTTTAATATGATCCCTGATTCTAGACATTTATACCTCAAAAATAATTTTTTTCCATGCCCCAATTGATAAGTGATCAAAAGATATGATCTATATCCAAAGTTCTATAAATTCATGCATATCCTTTGACCTAACAATACCACTGGTAGGCATGAATACCAAAAGAGATTAAAAAAAAAAAAAAAGGAAAAGGAAAATAACATATCTACAAAAAATATTTATAGCAGCTCTTGGAGCAAAAAAAATTGGAAAATGAGAAGATGCCCATCAATTGGGGAATGGCTGGATAAATTGTGGTATGTGTTTGTGATGGAATATTATTGTTCTATGAGAAATGAACAAGATGCTCTCAGGAAAAAACCTGGCAAGTCCTCCATGAACTCAAGCAAAGTGAAATGTACTGTATGTAAAGTAATAGCAATGTTTTGGAATGACCAGCTATAAATGACTTTGTTATTCTCAGTAGTACAATGATCCATGACTTTTCTGAAGAACTTCTGATGAAAAATGCTATCCATACCCAGAAAAAAAACTGATACAAATTGAAGCATTCTCTCTTTGTCTCTAATTTTTTTTTAACTTTATTTTTCTTGAAGGTGTGTGTGTGTGTGTGTGTGTGTGTGTGTGTGTGTGTGTGTGTGTGTGTGTGTGTATGTGTGTATGTATGTGTATGTGTATATGTGTGTGTGAGGATGGGAGATCTGTTTTCTTTCACAGTATGACTTAAGGAAATGTTTTTTATAACTTAAGTGTGGTTTCTTAATTGGGGATGAAGATAAGGGAGAAAATCTGGAACTCAAAAGTTTTAAAAACATGTAAAAATTGTTTTAAATTGGGGGAAAACACAAGTTAAGACATTAAAGATAATTTTTAATTTTTTAAATTTTATTATTATTATTTTTTTTTACTGAGGCATTTGGGGTTAAATAATTTGCCTAGGGTCATAAAATGTATTTAAAAAAAATGCAAATGGAGTTCCCACTTTAGGAGGGAAACCATTCCTGTTGTGCATTTAGGTGCAAAAATGCTTTCTTTTTTGTCAAGCCCTCAAAGAAAGCCAAAGGTCTAATAATGAATTTGCTAATGCTATATTTAGAGGGTAGAAAATTTCTCACCTTCTAAGTGGGGAAAAAAACCAGAATTAGCATTGTTTTTAAACCATTAGTTATATTACTTAGAGCTTGAAGTGCCCATATTTGGGGATTGTTTCTGTGCTTGCTTCAGAGGAGACAAAGCCTTGAGCAGTTGGGAGTGTCTTCTGATAATAGTGTCTGTTTTCTTGTCTTAATATCCCTAGCTACCAAATCTTAAAGTTTTTTTTTTTTTTTTTTTTTTTTTTGCCATTAATGGCTCTTATGTGCTGCTAGTAGATGACTGTTTTCCTTGTTCATTCTTTAAAAGAGGCATCTGTTTTATTGGTTGGTAATGTGATCTCTACACCTCCCCTCACTTTCTAAAACCAAACCATTTGTACAGAAGTCAGGAGAGCCAAGAATCTTAAGATGGCTAAGACCATGTGGGCTTGCAAGTAGGAGGGCAAGAAAGTAACCAGGGCTGAGATGAGACCTTGAAGCCCCAACCAGGCCTGGGGGAGGTGGTGTGGAGCTAGCAAATGGCAGCCACCTCAGCCAGGCCCTCCCTTTTCTGCGGCCCTCTTCTCAAGGGAAGAGGCCCTGCTCTAAACTAAGGGCCCTCTTCTGCTGGCTCTCATTTGTCTGTTGGAACCTTTTGCCTCTAGAGCCTGTGGACAAGGTGGCTGCCCAGAGGGAGTTCCGGGTCTTACACACTGCCTTGCATAGCAGTCCTGCCTACCGAGATGCAGTAAGTATGAGGTGTAGACCCAAATCTAGGATTTCTTATTACTGTTTGGTTACCAGGAACACAGGACAGGGTCTGAAAGGGATTGGATTATCTGGGAAGTGTTGTCATAGCAACCAAGACATCCTTTGGGTGTTCTTGGCATGTCTTTGGGCATCAGGGGATCCTTTGTATTTCTGAGAGAGGGGCCTGGGTACAGTTAGGTAGAGCATTAATGACATATGCCAGTCTTGGTTCATTGGAATGACTATATGTCTCCAAGACAAAAGCCCAGGTCTTTGTTTTTTACTTTACTTTATTATTTTGACTGAATAAATTCCTTCAGCTCTCTGAGACTCATTTAAAAAAAATCTGTACAACAGCTTTAATCCTTCCTGCCAGGTAGATTAGCAGGATTTAGACTTCACCATATGTAAAGGGTTATAGAAATGGACAATTATAGCTGGTAATGGATTGAAAAGGAGTTCTGGTGAGGCTTTTGTCCTTGGGCACTTCTCAGACATTTTTATCATGAGAGGTGTCAGTGTGGAGGCCGGGATGGAGGGATCCAATATAGTCATGCTGTCCTTATTGTTTGTTTCTCCTCCCTCAATCTTTTGTTTCTCTCTGAAAAAAGGGAAAGCTCCAGCTAATAATCAAGTGATTACCTGGGCCCTTATTCCAATGATTTGATTTATGTACTTTGTAGTAATTCCCACTTGTAAAGAGCAAGATCCCTTGAAGGTTCTCCTTATGCAAGGTGGTGGTGTTTGCTGATGGGTTTGGGTTGTCTTCTTTTTGACAGGTCTTTAAGATGCTAGGGAATAAAGAATCCTTGGATCAGATCATTGTAGCCACCCCAGGCCTCAGCAATGATCCCATTGCGCTTGGTAAGTGCTGTAAAGATCCTCAGATGGTTGTGAGAATTGTTGAGAGTTCTTTTAAACCTCTGTTGACTTTTATGGGACTAGAGTGGGTAGAGTGGGATTTGGATTCATGTGCTAGCTACATCAGACCCATACTGTGTGATTCCCCAGCACAAATCCCTCTGGGGTCTTCTGAGCCTCCATGTCTTCAATTATAAAGGTAGGAGAGCCTTTGCATCTTTCTCCCTTGGTGCTATCATCAGCTTCCTACTACAGCTTCCTATGCTTCCTTCCCTTTTCCTCTTGGAACTCTTCAGTTCCTTTGAGATTTGTAGGTCATCAGGGGCCGCTAGGTAAGGCAATGGATAGAGCACAGGCCCTAGAGATGGGAGGACCCTTTGGGCAACTTACTTAAAAAAAAAGAAAGTGAAGGATAAATTACTAGGAGGGGAGCTACTCTGCTATGCTGGTTCTTATGCCTTGTAGGTGTCCAAGAGCTCTCTATTGAATGGAGCCTGCAGACCTCCAGACTCTCTCTTTAGGATGTTTGGGAACCCATTCCCTCAGAACCCTCTGAAGGGGCAAGCGCCCTAGAGCTCTTATCCTTTCCCTTCTTAATCTCTGATGTATTTTCTGGGTCTCTTCCAGGAGTGCTTCAGGATAAGGATCTCTTCTCTGTCTTCGCTGATCCCAGCATGCTGGATACGTAAGTGTCTCATGTCCCATGTGGCCAAGCACTTGCTCCAAGTCCATTCTCTCCCAGAAAAATCCTTGAACTTCTCTGGGTGCAAGTGGGTGAGAAGAGATGAAATTCAGAGTGGGAAGGGCCTAGAGAAGGTCAGGACCGCTGGGAGTGGGTGCTGAAAACTCATTTCTGGGAAGGCCAGGCAGGTAACTTGGAAACACTCAGGGAGACGAGGGGCAGGGACCTGGGATAGCCCAGTGATTTTTTCACTCCTCCATGAAGATGAGGTAGCAGAAGGATGGAGACTTGGACTTTGAGTCAGGAAGACTTGAATTAAAATTCCTTCCCAGATGCTCTGTAGCTATGACTTTGGGCAAGTCAGTAAGCCTCAGTTTCCTCAACTGCAAAGTGGGTTATAATACCTATGTCCCTGAGTTGTTATGAGGGTCAAAAAGATTTATTATATAGATGCTAGCTGCTGCTGTTGTTATTACCAGTTCTAGGACTGATCCTGTAAAATGAGGGTAACTCCTGAGTCCCCTGTGTATAAGGCTGGGACTGATTCCTCCACAGCAGGAGGGTGGAAGAGAAGGGAAAGGAGATAATACTACTATGGAAACCTTTGGGCATCCTTGGGTTCAGTGATAATTGGACCATAGCAGGAAAAAGAGATAGACCAGAATAGTTTAGGATTCTTTGGTCCACGTTTCAGGTCAAACGTTTTATAGGGGGGGCTTATTACTTTGCCATTATCAAGATCACAGGCGGGGAGACACCAGTCAGCCAATAAACTGGGAGTTTCTATCATAGCATGTTCTGAAGAGAAAAGTTCCCCAAAATGGATGGGGTGAAATGCCATGGAATGGAGGACTAGAGGATGTGGCTGAAGAATAGGCAGCTTGTGCAGAGGCCTTGGCACAAAGCAAGCCCTTAGCAAGTGCTTCTTGTTGACTAGTTGATAAGAAAAAGGTCAGAGAAAGGGTGTTTTTTTTCTTCCCAAGCTGCATAAAATTCCTCTTTTAGTTGATGGTGTAGTTGGTGAGTCGCCAGGCCTAGTCAGGAAGTCCTGAGTTCAAATTTAGCTGCAGACTCTTAAACTGCATGACCCTGAGTAGGTCATCTAAAGCTGTTCATTATTCAGTTAGCTGTATATGGGGGACAGAAGCAATCTCTTTCAGAGGGATTTGGATGGGACGATGTTTGTAAAGTGCTTAGCACAAGGCCTGGCTCCCTGAAGAACTAAGTGCTCACTCCTTTCCGTTCTCCTTCTGTACATTAGGAGACTGAACAGCCTTGTCTTTTCTGAGGTCTTGAAGTCTTCCCAGCCCAGCTCATAGCCTGTGTACTGGCCAACTAAAGCCAGGGTTTGGGATGCATCCGTCATCCCCAGAGTTGGGTTGGGCAGCTCTGATTTGGGATTGTCTGTCCTAGCTCATCGTGATGAGGGGTGGTCTATAACTGCCAAAGATTCCTTCTGCCAGGGGCTCTGGGCTGGGCTCCCAGCAGGAAGCTAATGCTGGAAGCAAGGTAGATTGTGCATGTCCTCATTCTCTGTTAGCAGAGGCTTAATCAGCGTGTTGTATGTCTGTTAGTCGGGTGCTGTGCCAGGCCAGGGAAGTGCAAGGCGGCCCTGCCCTGAGTATTTGAAGCAAATGCTTTACTTGGTGACAGATGCCTCTGGTTGGACCCACATGACACCGGGAAGCATTCAGAGAGAACAGAGGAGGGAAAAAAAAGGGCGTCTGAAGGGTGAAGAGCATCAAAGGAGCAGCCCTTCTGCCTCCCCCTCCCAAATCCAGACCCTGTTCTTCCTCCTCTCTGTGCCCTCTCTCCAGGCTCTCATCCCTGCATTAGCTACAGTCTCCTTACTTCCCCATAGACAGCATTTGGTAACCCAACTCACGTGGTTTTCACTCTTGGTCCCTTATGTCACCTGTCTTGCCTTGCTACACCTCAGCCTTGGATCCCCCTCCCACCATCCACTGCCTTTGCTCTTCCATGTGTGCAGCTGAATGAACCTGGAGAAAATGACTCATTGGCTTGTCTACAGATAGTTTTATAGCAGCGGCTCTTCCAAACCTTTTTGTTCCCTCCTATGATTTTCTCTCCTCTCATTCTTAGCTGACAACCTTGCCTCATTTTACTGAAGAAGTTAAGGCCATTTATTGAGAACTCCCTCTACTCTCTTTGAACCAGAATGGAGTCACAAATGCCATTGTATCTTGACTTAAGAACCAAACTGCCCAATTGAGACAGTCCTTCCTTAAAGTTCTTCCAAAATATCTTCTGCTGGATATTTGTTATTCTTCAAATATTTGTGGGTTCTGTCCCTCCAAAACCCATTCAGAGGCCTGATTTGGTGTCAGTTTGAGGAAAGCCAAGAAGAGCTCAGACAAGGACTGTCTATTCTCCGCCATCTTGGTTCTGACCCCCCCCTTCTCTAAACTTCCTCATCTCACATCCCTCTTGTCTCCCATTATCTCCTCCTTCCATCCTGCCTCTTATGAAGAGGGGTTCTCCCTAAGTCTCTTTACCAAAGAAAACTCCTTGGCATGCATAAATGATCCTGCGCCTGCCCATCTTCTCTAACAGGTTTTCCCTTCATCATCGCCACTCTTTCACTCATCTTCAATTGCTCCTTATCTACTGATTGCTTCTCACCTCCTAAAAGACATGCCTATTTTTCTCCCATCCTCAAAAAGCCATTGCTTGGTCTCTCCCCACTTTTTATCTGTTGTCCCATATCTCTGCTTCCTTTTTGTGACTAAACTCCTTGAGAAGATTGAATGTACTGGCTGATTCCCCTTCTTTTCATTGTTTTTTTTTTTTTTTTTTTTAAATAAACAGTCTTGTTCTGAGCTTATTCAGCCAGAAAAGCCCTCTCCATAGTTACTGATGATCTCTTTAAACATGGCTCAATCTCTTGGCCTTTTCTTAGCCTTCACCCTTCTTAACCTCTTTGTAGTCATTGACATTGTCAGTCCTTCACTTCTCTTGGCTTTTTTCTGGGTGTCTGTGGCACTACTTTATCGGCTTCTCCCCCTGTCTGTCTAACAGCCACTCTTGGTGAGTGCCTGGGGGGGCTTGGTTCTGTATGCTTCTTTCTCCATATGCTATTTCACTTATTGGTGATCTTGCCATTTCCCATCTGTGGTCTCAATAGTGGTGATTCTGAAATCGCCTTATCCGATTCTAACCTTTCCCTTGTTCATTCTCCAGTGCCCTTTAGATTTCTCAAATCGGATGTCCAGTAGACATCTTAAACTCTACATTCCAAAACTAACCGCGTTATTTTTTGCCCTGAATCCTTCCTCCTTCCTAATTTCTCCATTAATGTTAAGAGCACTGCATCCTCTCCATCACCCAGGCTCTCACCACCTGTGTGTCGTCTTCAGCGCCTCAGTTTTTTTCCTCTCATTATCTTTGCATCTGCTTCCTTCTCTTCTTTGACATGGCCACTCCCTGGGTGCAGACCCCTGCTGCTTGGCCTCTTTTCTCCAAGTGTTTGCTCACTCCAGTCCAACCTCCACTCACCTGACATTGATCTTACCAAAGAACAGGCCTGAGCATGTTGTTTCCCCCAGTTCAGTAAACACCTTTGGCTCCTTCCCATAGGATCAAATCTAGAATTCTGTGCTTGGCATTCAGAGCCCTTTCCAATCTTCTCCCCCTTGTTCTGGCCTCTGGGATCCAGGGATATCAGCCCCCTTGCTGCCCCTTGCCCACAATGCCTCATTTCCGTCCTCTGGATGCTTCTATCAGTTCTTGCTCTTACCTGGAATGCTCCCTCCACAGAGTTGCTCCAGGCCTCCCTGGCTTCCTTCAGTCTCAGCCACGACCTTGCCATGCGCCAGAAGGTACACGCCTCGGGCCCGTGCCTTCCCTCCTTGACTCTTTTTTTCCAGGTTAGCCTACAAGTACTTGATTGTGCGGAACTGCAGTTTGTCTCTCCTGGAGGATGCAGTTCTTTGTGTCCCTGCTGCTCAGCACGGTTCCTGGCATGTAGGAAGAATGCAGTAAATGAGTGCCTGAGGAAAGCCTCTTTCAGTTTTAGTCTCTGCTATGCTGAGGGTGTGTTCAAGGGAGTTTCGCACTATTTTAGACCCATAGAAAACTCTCCCGTTGCAGTAGAGAAAGAGGGAGGAGGATAAGCAGGGCAAATCTGATGCCGAAAGCTCCAGATGGCAGGTTGTTTAAGGGGCACTGACTGTCTTGGACTGAGCTTCGGCCAAGGACTCGGGCCACTTTTCAGTAGGAGCTTGCATGCTTGAGCCTTTAGGTTACCTGACTGCTTCTTAATGTCCTTACTCCAGGCTGGTCCCAGCTCACCCTGCTCTAGTCAATGCCATCATCCTGGTTCTGCACTCAGTGGCGGGCAGCACTCCGCTCCCAGTGGCAGAGGCTTCTTCTCGCAACCTGCCTTCTAGTTCCTACAGGGACATGCCAGGTGAGCAAGCTGCCTTTTGGGAAATCAGAAGCCTTCCATGGTTATTGGGACAGGGACTGACACCCCACAGGGTTTCTGTATGTTGCTGGGGCGGGGGAGTGGCTTTTGGGAACACTCAGCTTGAGGCAGTGAAATGCATCTGTCCCATAATTTTCCAGAGACAGAATGAAGTACAAATTTGCTAGAGAGTAACTTAAAATGAATTTTGGAACTTGAGTCTGTGGTGCTCTGCTGTTCTTACTAAAATCTGTTCTCCCCTGGACCAGGTGGCTTCCTGTTTGAAGGACTTTCTGATGATGAAGACGACTTTCATCCAGTAAGTTATCCCAGCTGCCTGCTGTTAGGTACAGTAGTATATTCTGGGAGCAAGCCCTTCACAGAGCCCCCCAGATGAGAGTGGATTCTTTTATTATCACAGCCCTGTGGCTCATCGAGTCCTTTTCCTTTTTTCTAGCTTTAATAGATTTGAGTTCTGTTGCCTTTGTGCCTAAGGAGACCTTCAGACAAATCCTGATTGTGCATTAGGGGCTACTTCTTGTGTCTTTTGCCAGAATGAGGACCTCCGCCCAAAAGTTTTATGTGGTATAAATTACACTTGCCAGCTCACCTACAGGTTCTTATTTTAATTCTTGTTTTCTCTACCAGAGCACAAGGTCCACGCCCTCCAGCAGCACATCTAGCTCACGCCCAGCATCCCTGGGATATAGTGGAGCGGCTGGCCCTCGGCCCATCACACAGAGTGAGCTGGCCACAGCTCTCGCCCTGGCCAGCACCCCGGAGAGCAGCTCTCACACCCCTACCCCTGGCACTCAGGTAAGGGCAAAAGGGCAAGCCCTGAGGAAAGTGGAGCTCTCCTGTGCAGGACATTTCCATTTGCTGTTGCCAGCAAGCTTTGTCTTGATGGAAGTGTGCCAGGCTCTCTCCTGAGGTTTGATAATGGTAGCACATTGTTCCTGCTGCTCACACATGAATCCTGCTTTTATGACTGAGAACCTAAGAAAATCACACTCCCAGGATGCTCCTGTGATTCCCCCAGATTTTAAAAATAGAGTTAAGGAATCCTAGAGTTGGAAAGGACCTCTGAAGTCCTGTCCAGCCTTTTCTAACTCTTGGGATTCCTTCTGCACTATTTTTGACAGCTGCTTACATAGCCTTTGCTAGTGACAGCTTCTTACTAGAAGCTTACTAGAGAGGGGATTGACTCAAAAAGTGGAAGTTAGGGCCCAAGAGGACCCCAAGATGTGAGGAGAGATTCCGAGGATCTTTCTCCCCCAAGTGGAGAACATTATGGGCTACTTCCTTTTGAGCAAAGATATGTGTATACCCTATTGGGTAGCAGGGGAGAAATAGAGCAGATAAGAGTTATATTAGATGATTTGGGGACTGGGGAAGAAGGGAATTTATTGGGAAAGCAGATAAATGTTGAGATTTCTCCAAGGAGGTCACTGACAACTGATTTGCTTCCAGGGTCACTCTTCAGGCACTTCTCCAATGTCCACCAGTGTCCAGTCAGGTACCCCCATTACTAATGATCTCTTCAGCCAAGCACTTCAGCATGCCCTGCAGGCCTCGGGTCAGCCAAACCTCCAGGTGAGTCCTTCAGCACTGTCCCACCTAAAGAGGTGAGGGTTCAGTGGGTGCACCTCTTGTGGAGTCTCAGAGTGAGAAAGGGACCTTAGTGATGATCAGCTTAGCTGATGCGGAGTCTCTCTGAAGCATGTCCATCTAGGTTTTGGTTGCTTGCTTTCAGAGCATCCTAGAGCATCTTTCTTTCAGCTGGAATTTATCTCATTCTAGCTTCCATGTCCTGGTCCTGGTTTTGCCCTCCAGGATCACACATAAAAAAAATCTAATCTCTTTTTCACCTAAGATCCTTTTATGAATTTAAGTTTTCGTTGAGTCTTCTTCTTTGGGATAAATATCCCCAATTCTTTAGTGGTTTCTGTTATGTCATCTATTTTAGTTCATTTATTATCTGGGTCATCCTCCAAATGTGAGACATAATACTTTGTCATAGCTTGAGTGGTGGATACATTCCTAGTATCCTTAACATTGCAGCCCAAGATCATTTTGGCATTTTTGCCAGTCAAAATGTACTCTTCCATGGCACTACGTTTTAGAGAGAGACTTGAACACATTTGGGTTCATCCAGTTAAAAATCTATGTATTTATGCTGTCTTTAGTTTTCCGTTTTGTCCATAATAATATCATGTGAAACTGTAAATGCTATGCTGAAATTCAAGTAAACTTCATCCACAAGTAGCATTCCTTTTTACCCCCCAAGATATTCACACTATCAAAGAAGATGAAATCAGTGTCCCATCATTGTTCTTGGTAACCTTCTGATGGTTCCTTGTGTAATTGTGAAGATTCTATCTTCTTTCTCTTTTGAAACATGGGCAGCTCATTTATCTGCTTTTTTTTGTCTTGGTATCTGATTTATAAAGATTACCAGCAGTCAGAGTAATATTAGCTGAAGATCTTAAGACAAAGAGACGTGAGTTTGGTAGAGCAGCTCCATGTTCTCTAGCTCTCTTTTGATTTTAGTTTCCTTTTAAATTTTTTTTTTTTTTTAAATGCTGTCTTAATTGTGGAAATATATATAGAAGAATTACACATGTTTAATATATATGGATGACTTGCTATCTAAGGGATGGGCAATGGGAGGAAGGAAGGGAAAAAAATTTGGAACATAAAGTTTTGCAAGGTTGAATGTTCAAAATTATCTATGCATATGTTTTGGAAATAAAAAGCTTTAGTAAAAAAAATAATTGCTACTTTGGGGTAGCTAGATGGCGTAGTGGACAGAGCACCAACTGTGGAGTCAGGGAGACCTGGATTCAAATCTGGTCTTAGACACTTAACACTTCCTAGCTGTGTGACCCCTTGGGCAAGTCCCTTAACTCCAATTGCCTTGCCTCCCTCCAAATAAAGAAATAAAATAAAAATTACTATCTTCTGCTTTTCAATAAACCATCAAAAGGATAAAAAAAAATAGTTCAACAAAACTAACTTATTAAAACAGTTTGTCATGATGTGCAACATTGTATACCCCAACTTCATACCTTGGCAGATGGACTGGGGGTTGGAGGAGATTCTTCTATCTCTGTTTTAGATCTAGGGCTAAATGATATCGTTTTGCAACATTGAATTTTTATTAATGAATTGTTAGGTTGTGATTGAGTTCCTGTTCTTTCCATTTCTGTAGTTGGAGTCATTGTATATACATAGTTTTCTTGGTTCTGCTTACATTGCATTTCACTTCTTCAGCCATGTCTATTTGATACTTTTCAACTAAAGAGTATCACTGTAGACAAAAGATGGAATCAAAATAGGCAAGGAGTAGTTTTGCTATCTTTTTCGTTGTTGATTAATGCAAATCATCCAATGGCCTTGGTTGTCTTATTGATCTTAAGATAGATTTAAAATAAGATGTAACCAACTGCCAGGCATATACCTCAATAAAGGTTTGTGTGTGTGCTGTCAACTCCTACTCCTTACCCCCCATGGTCATGGTAGCACTTTTTGTGATAGCAGAAAATTAGAAACAAAATAGTTGCGCACTGATTTGAGGATGGATAAATAACTTATGAGTAATACATTAAAAGCAATTTTATTGGACCAAAAGAAATGATGAGCATGATGCATTTAGAGAAACATGGGAAGGGGGCAGCTAGAAAGCATCAGCCCTGAATTCAGGAGGACCTGAGTTCAAATCTGGTTTCAGACACTTTAACACTTTCTAGCTGTGATCCTGATTGCCTCAGGAAAAAAAAAAAAAGAGAGAGAGAGTAGCACAGGAAGACTTACATGAATTAATGTAAAGTCAGACAGCCAAGAAGACAGTGTACATAATGATCACAACAGTGTAAATGGAAAGAACAAATAACCAAAATTGAGTTTTGCATGTCTATAAGCACTGAGTCGTCATGTCGGAAATGGATATAGTATAAAAACACAAGGTATTAGTTTAAAACGTTCTTAAAACTATACATAAAATCCTTAAATCGTCATCACTGGTTTTTCTAAAGGCATTTTGGTCCATCCTCTTCTTTTATGTTCTTCTGTATAACTTAAAGCTCTTCACTGTTTGGCCCCTTTCTAGTCTTTAAACATTCTTTTCTATGATTGTGGCCAACTGGCTGTTCATATATTGTGCCCCACTTCCCACCTTTGCACTGACTATTCCCCTTGCCTAGGACTGTCTTCCTCTGTACTTCTGTTTCTTGAAATCCCTGGTTTCCTTTTAGACTTCCCTAAGACTGGAGCTCTTCTGGGTAGGAAGCCTGTCTTGCTTCTGTGAGCTCCCTCCCTCCAGGGCTACTTTTTTTCTATTTAATGTATATTTTGTATTTGTTTCCCTTATTGGAATATAAGCTGCTTGAGAGTATAGAATGCTTTGTTTTTCTCTTTATATTCCCAGTCCTGAACCCACTTGTCTGGCACATTGGAGGTGTTTGATAAAAGCTTATTGACTAGTTTCTTGCTTAGTCATACTTCTCTATTTCCATTTTTAGAGATAAATCCTTTTGAAATTTGACTTTATTGGACTTCAGTCATTCTCTTGTCTCCTCTGTCTTTATTGGAATCATTTGCTTTTTTCATCATTAGAAATTCGTTATTGGGAATCCTCCATATTCTCTTTTAGATTCTTTCCAAAGCCATAGAATCATTGTTTTTTCTTTGAACTTTTAAAAAAATCAGTTTCAATTCTGGAGAATGTGTTGATTGCTAACATTTCTGATGGTTGTTAAGAGTAGCATGACTTTCTTTTGTGATTCCCATTGATTTCATTTCACCAACTTTGTTGATTAGAATCAAGTCTGAAGCAGTAGTCATGTTACTCTTTCTGCCTTTCAAGAGACTACTTGTGAGCAAGACAAAGAATTTGTTAAAAGCTCAGTTTTTAGCAAAATATGATTTCTAGTGGATATTTAGATTGTTGAAAAGTCCTCTTGACATCTGAAATGTTTTCCTCTCCCATTTTCTTTCCATCTTTCTAAGTTCAGTTCCAATAGCTCTTCCTCTGCTAAGCCTCCCTGATTTTTCTCCCTTTTAAGTCAGATGGATGTCTCCATCACACTTTGTGCCTTACCACATTCTCTTTCTATGAAAGCTTTGTCTTCTCTCTTTTCATCTCTTTTCAGGCAGAAATAGCCCTGTACATTTTTTATCTTCAATGCTTAGTGAAGTCTTAATGAATAAAAGTTGACTTGTTTACAGTGGCTAATTATCTTGTCTTCCTACAGAGCCAGTGGCAGCCTCAGCTACAGCAACTCCGAGACATGGGCATCCATGATGATGAGCTGAGCCTCCGAGCTCTCCAGGCAACTGGGGGGGACATCCAGGCAGCCCTGGAGCTCATCTTTGCCGGAGGGGCTCCTTGACCCCTGTTTTTAGTACACGGGCCAATTGGGATGCTGTAAAGATAAGATGGCTGTGAAGGTCCTGGGACCAACATATTTCCCCAATACACTTTATGTGGAAACCCGCTTGCATGTTGTAAAGCCTCCGTGGTCCGAATGGGGGAAATGTGACATGAAGCAGGAGCGATCTGTCTGGTCCTGCTGCCCTGGATACATAATGGGACTTTGGCATTGGTTCTGGAAAGTTTTTGGACTCAAACCCCTATAGCATCATGGGCCAGTTCTGTGGGTCTGGGGAGTTCTAGCTCTGCAGGCCCCATTCTCTGTTTATGGGGAGGGGATTGCCCCAGAGGTGTTCAGGGCTGAGTATCTGAGGCATCTATTCCCTAAGAGGCTCCAGGCCTGACAGTGGGGGAGAAGGGTTCCCCTTACTTAACAGAAAATTTTTTTTTTAAGTTCTGTAGCTATTTGGAAATCCCATAGTTAGGAGTTCCTTGTTCACCCTGTGGATTTAGCACAGATCACAACTTCAGAATGTTCTAGGTTAATCAATTTATGAATTGCTCATGGGGTTTCAGGGAGAGAAAATTGGAGTAGGACTTCCCCAAGTCTTTCCCATAAAGGGTTTGGAATTTGGCAGCTGTTTATTCCCCTCAGTACTCCCCTCCTGCCACTGACAACTCTGGGGCCCTTCTGTGTCCCACCCTGAGACATAAGCATGAGAGAGAGAGTCGGGAAGACTGAATGATAGAACCTGGATTTGGACCCTGGCTCAAACCACACCCAAGTCTTGTCACCTGTCTGAATGTGAATCATCCCTGCACTCTGTCCCCAGGGTTATCAGGCTTTAAAAGCCTTCTCTACAAAAGGAGCTAATGGGATTAACAATAAGGTCAGCCAGCCCCTCTGGGGTGCTGAATGAAGGCACTGGGCCTTCCAAGAAGCCTTTTTCTCAAGGAATTGCCAGACTAGACAGGGAGGCCCAAACATGATCATGGAAAATGTTAGATAAATGGTAATGAGGAAGACAGATCTGCTTCAGGGATCCAGGGTCGAATCCAGTGTCTAGTCAGAGTCAAGTGCAGTTGGCTCTTCTATAACACCCCCAACATGTGGCCATTTGGCCTTTTTTTAAAAGCTTCCCAAAGCAGTCCCTTCCACTTTGGAACAGTTTGACTTTGGGAGATCTCAGCCAAAATCTCCCTCCCTAAAATTGTCCCTTTGTTTCTAGGTAGGTCCTACTCTGCCTATTCAAAATAAGTTCTTTATGACACTTATCACCCTTCATGTGCAACAACAGCTTGTGTCCACCATGGTCTTCTCTAAGATTCCTGCATCCCTTCGATAGATCCTTACAAGACTCATACCTGAAGGCCCTTAATAAGCCTGGCTGCTTGCTCTGTGTATGCACTTTGAACGTGCTCCATGGGCCTGCCAGCTTTTCCTGGGTCTTAGTTTCCTGCATGATTTGTGAGGGGGAGGGCCATGAAAACTCCTTTTCTCTGTCCATTGTGGTTTACTTGGTGTGTCAATTAAAGGAAATCTATAACTCATTAATGTTGTACAGCTGAAGTGATGCAGATTTCCCCCATTGCCACTCTCCTTTAGTGAACATATAAGGGTATTTGAGCTGAAGAGAACAGGTACAGAAATTCCCAGAGCTTTTAGTAGTCTGGGCAAGATAGTCATATTGGAAAAACTGTATGTCTGTGGTGGAAACAAAAAAGCAGGAAGGTCTGTGTTTGTCCACTTCCCTTTTCCCCCAACAATTGCTTGTTTGTTGTGGGGACAGATGCTGGCTTAGCACCAGGAGGTAACTCATTGTCTTCTTGCCAGATCAAAGACTTCCCTTCCATATCTCTCATTCCAGAAGTTGCTTTAAGCAAAGGTACTTGGCAGGATTGGACAGCTTCTTTTGTAACCTCATACTTTGAGAAACGGCTGTTTTTGGAGCTAACCAGAATTGGTTAAAACACATTACAGAGGCCTAGATAAGAGATTGCTCATAGCTTTTGTCCATGTAGCATTTTATAATTATGTAGAGCTTACTATGTGTTCTCATTTGATCCCTGATAATTCTGAGGTAATTAATGCAAGTATTGCCCCTGTTTTGCAGATAGAGAAACTGAGGCTCATAGAGATAAAGGTAATTTGGTCAAGATAACAGAACTGACTTGTTTTTTTCAGGATTGAAACTATAGTTTTGATCACACATCATACTCAAGTTCCAGTTTATTTTCCAGAAAACTGGGTTTCAAATTAAGTTGTCATGATACATACTGTTTTCCAGATAAGTGATTGGTCAGCCTTCATCAAAAGGTTGTTTTTTGTTTGTTTGTTTTGTTTTGTTTTTTAAGGGTCAAGGGTCTGTTCTATTTTTGTGGTTAGGAATTTTGACAGCTTTTCTGATACTTGAGATAGTGTCCTTGGCCCCCTGAAGTCTCTGGGGTATTTCAGTCAATCTTATGGTGTGACTTGAGGCCCTTGCCCACTATTGTTTCTTGACTTTGTCAATGATCAACTAGCATTAAGTATGAGGGCACTGTGCTAAGAGGTGGGTACAAAGTAAAACTGGTTTTTCCCTCCCACTGCTTACATTCTGTTTAGGAGATAATTTATATATAGAGGTTCATACAAGAGACTAAAGGAGGTAGCATAAGGTGACCTTAGGGAGAACGGCATCAGCAGCTGGGGGGACCAGTAGAAGGTGGAGGTGTGGAAGGAGAACATTCCGAGCTTGGCAGCCCACAGCCAGTACAAAGGCAGAGGTGGAGGATGGGGGAGTCCTGTGTGAGTGACTAAGCAGCTGTGGGGAGCATGACTTGGGGTATGGAGACAAGGTCCTGTGCTGAGGTGGCAGTGGCTGAGTTTATGGGAACAATGGAGCTAGATAACTTTCACAGGGAGAGTGAGGTATTAAGAATGGCACCAAAGTCATTGGAGGGTAGTGGTCAAATAATAGGGAAATTTCAGGAACGGATAGGTTTTGGGGGACACAAGTTCGTTTCGACATGTGGAGTGTGAAACATTAGGCCTCTAGGTGGCGAGGTCCAATTGGGTAATGGTGATGGGGACTCTGAAAGCTAGGAGTGGTGGTGACCTAAAACATCACTCAGAAACAAACAGTATTCCAGATGTGGTCTGACCAAAGCAAAGGGCAAGTGACACACTCTAACTTGATTCCCCTCTGAGAGGTAGTTGGTTAATGTTTGTTTCCTCAACCACATTAGGAGCTCCCCAGAGAGTCTGCACTCTGAGTAATCCTGCTGAGGGCCTAGGGAGTCTTGTTCATGTTTTTGGAACTAGAAATCAGGTCCCTAGACTTTGTGCAGATCTCCCTGTTCCTGTTCTAATATACAGCTGTAGCCCGGGACATTGGGATAGAGAATTAGGAATTAAATAAACTCTCTCTGATCAGTACACCCATTGCCATCCTGGGCAGAGGGGAGGCAGAATGGCCTAAGAACATGACTTAAGGGGCCAAGTGTCTGCTTCACCTCTGTGCCTTCCATGAACCTAACTGGAGAGCATTTTGGTGCTTATGGTGACAAATTAACTGCCATATTGCAACGAGACTTACACTGTTGATTGTAATTTGACAGACTAGACCTGTATCTTGGAAGAAGTCAGGAATAATGGGGAAGAGATTCCCCAACACAGGATCTCTAAATTACCACACATATACCATTTGATTGCAATTTCCAATATGAGGAGAACAAAACTGGCAATATAGTGGTACCCTCTTCTTTGGGGCTAGGTATTAATATTTTCGTCTTTGAGGAATCTGTTACTTTGGTGATCAAGAAGTTTGTAGTCAAAAAAGCAAGTCACTCCTAGGACAAGGGGCAAAAACCTTTAAAATAGATTCAATTGGTGTTGAGGAAAGGGAATGAGAACCTGTAACAGTGTATTATGCTATATAGTGGAAGGGTGGAAGATAGACTGAGGAGGAGTTCACATTGTGGGTAGGGGAAGGAAGAAGAAACTACTAACTTTCAACTGTTTTTGGTAACTAGTGGTAGGTTCGGTTTTCTATTCTGTTAGAATGTGCCCTTGTATTACATTATATTGTATTACATCTAAATGTATTGCATTATACATCTAATTATTATTACATTATATACATTATACATCTAATATATTACATTATACATCTAAAAAACAATAAATCTCTAGTGAGATTTCATATTCATACACACGTGCATATGATATATGTATATATAGAAAAACATACATGTACAGTACACATATATAATAGAAAACCAGGGAGGGGCAGAATTAACTCAATAGGTTCAAGGTGAGGCATCTTACAAGCTATAATATGTATAAATGTAGTTTTGTGTGAAGCAGATTAGAAGTTACTAACCACAAATAGACTACAGAGAAATGAGCATTTTACCTCGAGTTTGTGGGAAAGGAAAATAGTAAGGGGGACTTCATAGCAAAAGGTGAGTTGTAGGAGCAAGATGAGCTGAGTATTTAAGACAATTGTAGAATTCACTTATAGCCTATTGCACATATTTTGAGTTTTTAGGAATTAACCTTGTGTTTTTATATTTTCCTCCCTCTAGTGGTCCTGTGGGATAAATGGGGACAGAATAATTTTTTTTTTATTAAAGCTTTTTGTTTTCAAAATATATCGGTGGATAATTTTCAACTGAATATTCACCTTTGCAAAAACTTGTGTTCCAAATTTTTTCCTCCCCTTCCCCCCTCCCCTAGAAGGCAAGTAATCCAATATAAAACATGTGCATTTCTTCTATACATAATATTTCCCACAAACATGCTACACAAGAAAAATCTGGTCAAAAAGGAAAAAAGAAAATGCAAGCAAACAACAAAAAGAATGAAAACACCATATTATCTACACTCGGTTCCCACAGTTCTCTTTGTGGGTGTAGATGGCTCACTTCACCTCAAGACCATTGAAACTGTTCTGAATCATCTCATAGTTGAAGAGAGCCACACGTCCATCAGAATAGATGGAATATAATCATCTTGTTGCTGTGTATAATCTGATGCTGCTCATTTTAGCATCAGCTCATGTCTCTCTAGTTTCTTTAAAATCATCCTGTTGATCATTTTTTTATAGCAGAACAATGTTCTATAAAATTCATATATGATAACTTTAGCCATTTCCCAACTAATGGGCCTCCACTCAGTTTCCAGTTCGTTGCACTACAAAGGGCTGCCACAAACATTTTTGCACATGTGGGACCCTTTCTCTTTATGATCTTTTTGGGGTAGGGGTCCGGTAAAATACTGCTGGATCAAAGGGTATGCACAGTTTGATCACCCTTTAGCATAGTCGGATGGAACCATTCTTGGCCAATTTTACTTGTGAAAAAATGGCATCCTAGGTTTTGGGACTGGAAGGGACTTTAAAGACGACTCCCCATCACTGTCACAGATGAGAAGGGCCACTATTTGAACCAAATTTCTTTTACTCTAGCAAAAATTTTTTCTATCCTATCTGGTTTTCCATAAAGATGAATGATTTATCCAAAGTTACTAATTGGTGGCTATAACCCAGGTCTCAGTTTCCACTGAACGATTATTTGCACTGCATATTATTCAAGATTTCTCAGTTGTCTAGTTCTCTTCTTGGGGGGGGGGTGTCATTCCTCATTCTGTTCTTCATCCCAACACAGACACGTTCCACCTTAATCATCTGAGACAGCAAGGATGTAGCCATTATGGCTGATGAGTTCCAGAGAAAGTATACTCTTGGTACCCAGCAGATGATGCAGCTGATCTTTGTTCTCCAAGAGAATTATGGTATCAGGAAGATGTCATGATGTACTAGTGATGGGAGTGAAGTGAAAGTGGCCAGACAGAACGACTGCAAATGCCCCCCACCAGTGCAAACACTGGCTTGGAAGTCAGAGAACCTGGATTCAAATCCTGTGTCTAGCACTTAACTCCTTGTATGACTTTGGACAGATCACTTTATCTTACTCTTCTGCCAAATCAGAAGGCCATAATAGGTGACTTGGAAGCCCATTTCAACTCCAGATTTGTGGTCCTGTGATTTTAGTAATGATAAGGACTGTTGGCTCATGCCATCCCACACAACTGACCGCTACTAACTGCCTAGCTGAAGAAACTAAAAGATCTTTAGATACTCAACCCCTGAAGAATGGAAGGGCCAACAGTTTACAAGTTAAGACTGAAGAAATGCAGCTCTTATCTTCGGGAGCATCAGCCAGGGTTCTGGCTTTCCTTAAAAGTGCTTCAGGGGAGAAAATTAGGATGTGAAGAAGCTGGAGGGGCCATTGTAACTGGCTTCAGGAAGTTAGAGAACAATGTGGCAAAAAAGGCGAAAAGGACATTGTTTGGAGCTACTAGGCATGAAGCTTTCTCCTGAGTTAGAACAAGATCTACTAGGAGGAAGTCATTTCTTATACTTTGTGTTCCCCTGTCGTCAGAAGAACAACAAATAAGTCCCTTAGGGGATACAGAAAACTTGACAACCAAAGGGACAGTCATTTTGGGGTGTGTATCCAGGCTAGGTCAAAACCTCCGAAGCCTTAATGAGTTTAATTCCCTTGACTTAAATCAGGTTATTGAGATCATTTGTGGAATGGCTGAAAAAAATATGGAATATTTACACCATAAGAAATGAGACTATTTCAGTGACTTCTAGAAAGTATGAACTGATGCAGAGGGAAATGAGTAGAACCAGGAAACGAATTATACAAATATCAATAGCAATTCAAGACAAGACTTTGAAATCGTTAAGAATTCATGAGGTGCAATGATTTATTTTTATGATGATGTTTGCCAACTCCAGGTAGGTGATAGATTCAAGGTGCAGAGACATACGCTCTCTTCCAAACATGCTCATTGCGTAGATTTATTGTGCAATGGTGATGTGGAAAAAAAAAAGGGTGCCAGTGAAATATATTTTTAAATGATATAGGAACAAAAGCACACACAAGCAGCACAATTTTGAAAGAAATGTGTGTAATCCTATTGTGTATGAAATGGGCTGTTTCATACACCATTTTGAATTTTATTGATTTGAAGTGGACTAAGTTCAGAGTAAAAAACAAAAAACGTTTTCATTTTCACTCCCATGTTAAATAGTTACAGGCATACCTTGGAGATATTGCAGGTTTGTTCCAGGCCATGCCAGTGAATGTTGGAATAAAGCAAGTCACATGAAATTTTTGGTACATTGTTGTTTATCCTGTTTTTGGAGAGGACCAATGATATCAAGTGTGATGTCATGTCTTGCCCGTGAATTGGATTTAAGTGAAGCAGAGTGTAAGAGAAGCCATCAACCTCACGCTCCTTGAATCATCGAAGTCCAGCGGCAAGAAAGAAATCAGGATGACCAGCAGTGGCCCAGAGTGTGGCAGTGACCTTGGCAGCTTGAAGTCTGACCCAGCTCTCTGTGCTCCACAGTGTCTGTTTCCATTGCTGCCGGCTATTGGAGCACACTGCTTATTTGGTTGGGGACATCTTCACGTGTTTGGTGTAGACAGCCTCTTATTAAGTGTCCAATATGTGGCAGACCGTGTGATCTTCTGATCCTTACTCTGGGAGGTAGGTGCGATCATCACCATTTTACAAATGAGGAGATTGAGATGAGCAGAAGAACAGGGAGGCCCAAGGAGAAGGACAGGGAATAGCTGCTCAGTGGAGCAGTCGGAACATACAACAGTTTGTGGTGCCCCGAAAGATTACAGAAGTCACCTCAAAGATCACTGGTCACAAATCACTAACTGATACAGTAGTAATGAAACAAATTGAAATCTTGTTCAAATGATCAGATTGTGACACACACAACTTGAACATGTGTGGTTGGGAAAATGTCATGGATAGACTTGCTTGATGCAGGTTTGCCCCAAACTTTCATTTTGTCAAAAAAAAAAAAAAACAAACAAAAAAACAAAACCCAAACCTCACAGCTTCTATAAAGCATGATAATACAAAGCATGATAAAATGAGGTATGGTTCTAAGCAACTTCTTTTATAGATAAAGATGGAGGCTGAAAGAGTGAAAGGCTTGTTTAAGGGCACAGAGCAGATAGTGACACATTTGGGATTAAGTTCTTCCCACTTATGCTATAATGCTTGCCGGATTCCCTAGACCTTTAGTCCTATAAAAATATGTATCTATAACAGACGTGTGGATAGATATATGTATATATTTACACATGTGTGTATAGATAACATGTATATTTAATCATGTAGGTATCCATATGTATGTATATATTCGTAGTATACATATACATGTATGAAATTAAAACAATATATATCTATCCAGTCTTAGGAGGGGAGGACAAGAATAAATGTTTTGGTTGGACTCATCTCTTTTATCCTTTAAAGTGCAGGACTCAAGCTATTTTAGGCTAGTTAAATCATTTTTATTATTCTTTATACATCATAAGATTGGCTTGGGAGAAAGAGGTTTCAGGCCTAAGGTGAGGGTTTAGTCTCCCAGGAAGAGGCTAAATCCTAGAATGAGCCTCAGATCTAAGGTACGGTGATGTGATACTCTAAGGATTTGCTCAGCTCACGGCTGAGGCTGTAGCTAGCTGCCTAACTTTAATGTGACTATCTAGTTTAGATATGTCTCCAAAATAAATAGCAGCAGAAATGAAGAACTCTGTTACTTTTTATTGTGAGGAATTTGGCTTGAAGAGAAAAGCTTTTCCAGGTTTGTCACCCCTGAGGCTGTTCTAGCTGGTCCTGCTAAATCCACCAGTGGAGAATTCCCCAACTTCTATCAAATGGCAGTTGGAGGAAAAAGGAAAGAGGCAGGGAAAAGGAATGGAGGTTAGAACAAGAATAAGGGACTCCATCCCTTCCAGTTTGATCTTTTCTTATTCCAGAAGGTCTTCTCTGAAGATCTGATACTCTAACAAGGGAGATAACATGCAACAAATATGTACAAACAATTTATATATAGGAAATAATGAGGAAAGGCATTAGAATTGAGAAGGTTTGGGAAAGGCTTCCTGGACACAGTGGTGTTTTAGTTGGGAATGAAAGGAAGCCGGAGAAGTTGGAGCATTCCAGGAGAAGGTACCAGATGCTGAGGGATGGGCGGCCATAAGGCCAGTGCCACTGGACCAAAAGGTACCAGTGGGGAGTAAGATATGAGCCTTTGGAGAGGTGGGGTTGTCTGTCCTTCATTTCATTTTCAAAGAGGACATCATTGGTGGTATCTTAATTTGTGAGTGAATTGGATTTCAGCGAGGTAGAGTGGAGCAAAATCATCAGCTTTTCTCTTATCAAGATACTGATGTTGCGTGGCAGGACAAAAGCCAAGGTGACTTTCAACGACCCAGCATGGCATCTCTAGTACCCAACCAAGCCAGGTAGAAGGGCTCTGGGCTAAGAAGAGCTTTGAATGCCAACTAGAGGAGTTTATATTTGCTCCTGGAAGTGATAAGAAGCCAGTGGGGAGTTTATTGAAGGGAGCATGAGGTGGGTGTGGGGGTGGATATGACCAGACCTGCATTTTAGGGAATGGTGACAATGGTTGGATTGGAGTGGGAAGAGACTTGAAGAAGACATACTTCCCTACCACAGTTGTTACCAAAGTCCAAACCAAGTGGTAAGGATCTGCACCATGGTATGGGCAGGGGAGAGAAGGTTGCTTAATGGAGAGGTATGGGAAAAGTGACATAAGCAATCTGTGCCAGGAAGGGGATATGAGATGGTGGGGTGGTGGGGAGAGATAGTAAGGAATTCAGGATGGCTTCTGGGGGAACCTGAGGGCCTGGGAGGTTGGTGTTAACTTCTACAGAAGATGGGGGGAGGATTTCGTGGGAAAGATCCTGTGTTCTGCTTTGGCCACTTTGGGATTTAAATTTTCCTAACGAGGTGACCAAAGCCATAAACTGTTATTTGAAGAGCTTCCCACCCTTGTATCTTCCTCACCTAGAATTCTGCTGTCACTTAGAGCTTCATTACTCTTGGGCTTAGTATTATCTTCTCCTGACGTGTCCCTGCAAGGACATATTCAGACTTAGTGGAGATAGAGCACATTCTTGTCTTCCTAATAGGATGGCCTAGGACAGTCTCTGTGGGAAGGATAAGGAGAAGGGTTCATGGAGGCAAAGTCAAGCTTTATTAGTGTCAGCTTTTCTTAGTTTGGTAAATGAGGTAGAGGGAAACCTTGACTTGGCTCTCCTGGGACAGGACTGGAATTGAGCACATTTTGCCAGACACTGAATGGCTCCCAGCTCTCCCCCCAGCCCTGATCTTCCCCTAGGCTTCTTACAGCAAGAGTCTCACAGTTCAGACAATTAAGCAAGGTACTGTGCTAAGGATGCATTTAAAAAAAAAAAAAAATGGCAGTCCTGCCCTGAAGTAATTTATAGTCTAGCTATGGGAAATAGAGCAGATAGCATTCGACATGATTAATCCTACCCAGAAACACACCTAGGCAAGGTTATTGGGGGGAAGGTTTCGCAGATACTTAACTGATTATGTGACCTTGGGTAAAATTAACTTTGCCTCAGTCACCTCATCTGAAAGATAGGGATATCAGCACCAATTTCCTGAGATTGGTTGTTGTGAGAAATTTGTGATGAGCCTTGATGACATTTGTGGAGAGCTTTGCAAACAAAGTGTTAGTTATTATAAAGGCCATGACATCACTAAATTAGCTCATGATTCATAAAATAGTCATTACTCAAAGCTGTGACACAGGTAAGGGTTAAACACACAGGAAATGCCAACAAACTCCTAAGGACATCTGCCTGGTAGGTTCTATTTGCCAAGCACTCGATTAGACAGGAAACTGGGACATGGTTCCCATCTTTGGGGAGGGTAGTGAAGGAGAAGAGAAACAAGATTTAAACGAATCTTGTCAACTCATTAAGTGCCAAATGAATGGTCCACGTGTCATAGGAGCTCAGTGGGGAGAAGGATCGTTGGTGAGATCAGATTACATTTTCCAGTATATGTTGGGGAGTGGAGGATAGGGCAAGGGAATTTGGACAGGCAGAAAAGAAGTATGTCTGTGAAAGAACAGCAGTGAGCAGAGGTTTATGGGTAGGAGGGAATCAAAGGTCTCAGCTGTAACTGGGGGTGGTGTATAGGACAGGGATGGTTGGTGGTGCAGTGGACAGTGTCAGGCCTAGGTTTGGGAAGACTCATTTTCCTGAGTTTGTAAATCTGGCTTCAGACTGACTAGCTATGTGACCCCGTTTGTCCGACACAGCCTGAACCACAACAATGTAGGGGAGTGACTCAAACATTAAGCACTTGTTTTGTTTAATGTCTGGTACCGGGAATCTAAACACAAAAGTAAACACCCCTGGCTCTCAGAGAGCTTGGATTCTGAGGAGAGAGCAATATGTGTGTACATAAGCATACATAAAGTATTTGTGAAATAAACCCAAAGAGACTTCGGGGAGGGAACGGCATTCAGGAAAGGCTTACGTATGAGATGGGAACAGTAAGCAGATGAGACTGGGCACATCAGACAAGGGATGGCCTTGATTTCCAGGTTTTGTTTAGTTGTTTTTTAGTCATGTCTGACTCTTTGTGACCTCTTCCAAGGATTTTTGGGCAAAGATACTGAAGTAAATCGCCATTTTCTCAGCTCATTTTACAAGTGAGGAAACTGAGGCAAATGGGAAGAAATGACTTGCCTAGAGTTACACAGGCAGTAAGCGTCCAAGGTTAGATTTGGACTTGAGAAGATGAGTCTTCTTGACTCCAGGCCCAATACTCTCTCCATTGTGCCACCTTGCTGCCCTTGAATTCCAGGAGGAGTGCTTAGATTTTTGCCCTTGTTGTTCCATTGGGAAGCCATTGAAAGGTCTGGCAGGGAGATTATGCTATTCTAGTCAGTCACTTTACGAGGCTGTCTGAGGTCTCTAGAGACAAGTCTGGTTCAAAGAAAGTTGTGTTCGGTCACTTTGCTAGGGAAAACTCCAGCCTGCAGGTTGCTAGATATCTCTATTCTGGCCATCTCTCTGCCCTTTCATAGTACCAAATACAGGGGTCATGGCTGCTTTGGGCCACAGAAGATAGCATGTAATATTCTATTTTCTTTCTCCCAGTCACACATGGTCTTCCTGTTCACTGGGGCTAATTGTCACATTCATGAGGGTCTGAGGAGATGGGGCACAAGTTTCAGAAGCCAGTATCAGGTCCTCTGCTTGGATCAACTGTCCATACCCAAACAGGTCATGCTATACACTCACTACTGAATAAGGTTCCTCACATCAAATGGCCACTAGTAGAGTAGCAGGTAAGAGCCAAACAAGGTCCCAAGTAGCCCAAGGGAGGGTCTTAGTCCCAACTCAGATAATCCTATACAGTCCAGAGCAAGAAGACAGCTTTCAGTTTGGTTCCCCAACCCACTCAATCAAAAAGCATTTTATCATGCTTACTATGTGCCAGGCGCTGTGCTAAGCACTGGAGATACAAAAAGAGGCAAAAAAAAAAAAAAAAACATTTCCTGTCCATCTGTTTCATCTGTCTGTATCTCTAGCTTTCAGGCCTACTTTGGGAGAGAAATCAGCTGCTTTGAGCATTTATAGTCTGCTAATCCCAGACCTAACCACCTAGTTTAATCCTCCTCCTCCTCTTTATACCCTCCCCCAATTGAATCTGATTTTTATCCCAGTTTGAGCCTATAAATGGAGGGATAGGGCAAGCAGTGGTTAGAAAGGCTCCTCCACTTTCAGCTTTCCCATCTTCACCAGAAAGGACTTTCAGTTCTTCCACTATATGACTGTCGTAGAACTAGCCCAGAAACTGCCATGTCCACATTGGGCAGGGGCTGAAAACCAGGACTTCTGTGTTCTTTGTTGAGATGGATCACCTAGTTATCATGTGAATGATCACCCCATTACCTTTTGGGAATCTAAGGATCACTTCCTTTCATCAAGGTCTGCTTCATCATTTGGGGAATGTAGGATGATACGAGCACTGTCAGAAGGGTCCCCTCAATCAGAAATCCCTTTATTAGCTTAATGTGATGCCTGAAATCCCCCTTTAGGTTCTTAAAAGATAGTTGTTCTAGAACCCCCTTATTAAAATACGAATACCACCAGACTAAAAACTGAGCTAATGACTTACTGGGCTTAGTGGCCAACTGGCCATCATGTCCTGGAAGAATGGGACCCTGGCTGAGGTCACTAGACCCTGTCAGGAAGTTTGCAGAAAGAGAATAACACTTTACGATTCTATGGTTCCTTGGATTTTAATCTGTCAGCCCTTCCCTTCGCTTCCATTTTTTCAGGAAGGAGATTCTTTAAGAAGTGATTTGTCTAAGATGACACAGGTGGTAAGTGGGAGAGTTCAAATTTTAATTTGGGTCAGTTTTAACTCCCTCAAAATAACAATTTGAGATAAGGCAAGATATTATCCCCATTTTACAGGTGAGGAAACCTCTCTAGTACCACAAGTAGGAAACATTATAATCAGGATTCAAACCTTAGGCTTTTTACTCCAAATCCAATGGCCTTTCCGTTACACCAGATCATGGAAATCTCTGGAAGTTAACTTTGCCTCTGTCATAATTTTACTATGAATTGACACTTTCTGCGCTCTGGGGAAGCTCTGTGTGGGAAAGAGATTTCATGATAAAGATTTAAAGTTGAGATGATTGCTGAATGCTATTAGTGAGTCAGGATACTAACAATTCTTTCCCAGTGCCCCAGATCCTCCTACCATGTTAGGTTGTGACATGAGGGAGATGGAGATTCTCGGTTCCTGCCCTCAGCTCCAGGGGTCAGTCTGGTTGTCCATTATACTTTCTCTGCCTTTCAGAATCTCACCATCATGGTGATGGAGATAGGAGTTTTGTCTTCTCCGTCTATCTGTCTTTGGTGGGTAGTGAGGTATAACTAAGAAAAAAATAGTAAAAATAGTAACACAGCAAACATCTATACAGCACTTACTAGTAGTATTTTGTATACTTACAAACCAGGTTCTAGGTTAAGTATTTTGCCAGAATTAAATCTTTTGATTCTCCCAGCAATCTTGGGCAGTAGATACTATTATGAGAATGAGGAAACTGAGGCAAACAAGGTTAAATGGCTTGCCCAAGGTCACACAGCTAGTAAGAAGCTAGATGAGACTTCTTGACTGTAGTCTCTTTCCATTGTGCCTCGTTGAAAAAGTGGGCATTGTGATTGTGGAGCACAGCATAGTATTTTTACCACTTTTATTGTCGTTTGCTTGCTTTTTCTTTTCTTTTTCATTTTTTTCCTTTTCTGATTTTTTCTTGTACAGCATGATAAATGTATGTATATAGAAAAATTGCACATGTTTAACCTTTATTAGATTACTTGCTGTTTGAGGGAGGGAGGGAGAAAAATTTGGAACACAAAGTTTTGCAAGGGTGAATATTGAAAATTATCTTTGCACATATTTTGAAAATAAAAAGCTATTATTTTAAAAAGTGGGCACTGTATAGTGGGAAAAGCATTGATTTGAATTCAGAACCCTCACTGGGGACCTTAATTTCCTCATCTATAAAATGAGTCTGGTAACAGGGATATTATCTTATCATGGGTTAGAAGGATAAATGAGAACCTGCAAAGTACTTCATAAATAGTAAAGCTCTAGTCTGTGATATTGGTTATATAATAGAAAAAGGGTTCAATCTGGAGTTTGGGTAGTCCTGGATCCTAATCTTGCCTTTGGGACATTTGCTAGCTATATGTCGTTTAACTACTCAGTACCATATGTGGCAAACCTACATCAATGAATAGAATTTCCACACCAGGAGTTTTCTATATAGATGATATCAGGTCCAGACCAAAAATGAATTTAATTAATACCACACACACACACACACACACACACACACACACACACACACACACACACTTGGAGAAAAACCTGGAGTCAGGAAAATTTGAATTCAAATCCAGACTCTTTAAGATGCTAGCTGTGTAACTGGTTTAATTACTTAACCCTATTTGCCTCAGTTTCCTTATCTGTAAAATGGTTTGAAGAAGGAAATAGCAAACCAGTGTCTTTGCCAAGAAAATCCCAGATGGGGTCATGAAAAATTGGATATGACTGAACAGCAAAAGTACTTGGCTTTGGTTGTTACAACTCATTTTTCTAGATTGATTTCCCAGTATTCTCTCTCCTATATCCTGCCTTCTGGCTAAGCTGGCTTATTGAGGCTGTTTCTCATACTCCATGTTCCATTTCTCATTCTGTGCATTTTAAATTTGTTCCTTCCACCTGCAGTGATGTCTTTCTTCTCACTTAAGGCCATCCTTTTCTCCATTCAGAGCTCATCTTGGGTAGCATCTCCCAAGTAATAATTATAAAAATAAAAACAAAAATTATAATTATCAATCAAACATTTATTAAGCACCTACTACATTCTAGGCACTGTGTTAAGTATCAAGGAGAAAAGGAAAGGTGAAAAAAGATTTGATATCAAAGAACTTACAATCTAATGGAGGAGACAAAGGGTAAATACTTATGTACAAACAAGTGACTACAGGATAAATTGGGAATAACCAATCAAGAGATATAAGCGAATAATGAAGGAAAGACACTGAAATTAAGAGGAATTGGGAAATGATTTCTGTAGAAGGACTTGAAGGAGCCAGGAGATAGAGATGAGGAGGGAGGGCATTTGAGGCATGGGGTATGGCCAGTAGAAATGCCCAGAATCAAGGGTCTTATCTGAGGAAAGCATGAAAGCCGGTATCCCTGGATGGACATCATAGGGTAGGGGTGAAAGGAATTATAAGAAGACTAAAAGGGTAGGGGCAGGGGCAAAGGATTTTATAATTGACCCTGGAGGTGATAGGAAGTCACTGGAATTTGTTGATGATGGCTAGATCTGCATTTTAGCAACTGCATTTTGACAGTTGAGTAGAGGTTGGAGAAGTGAGGAAAGTTTTGAGGTAGGGAGACCAAGCTATGGCTATTTCAATAGCCAGGTATGAGGTAGTGAGAGCCTGCACCAAAGGGGGCCACAATGTCAGAGGAGGAAGGGCAGAGGTAAGGGAGGCTTTGTCGCTAAAATTGACAGGCCTCGGCAACAGACTGGTTATGGGACTGAAGAAAATAATCCACTAAAAATCAGATTGGATATGGAGGGTGAGAGAGAAGGAAGCATTGAGAATGGCAGGTGGGAGCAAGGGTAACCAGGGGAGCAGTGGTGGTGCCTTTGAGACTTTGAGGTTATTTTATAGGGAAAGTAAGAGGAAAGGACCTTTTAGCGGAACAGATAAGTTTAGTTTTGGCCATGTTGAGTTGAAGATGTCTCTGGACATCTAGCTGGAGATATATGGAAGGCAGTCAGAGATATATGATTGGCCATCAGTAGATAGTTAAGGCAAGATAGGTAGATTTGATAATCACCAGCAAAGAAATGGTGATTAAATCCATGGGAGTTGATGAGATTACCCAGAGAAGTAGTATAGAGAGAAGAGAAGAGGGTCTAGAATAGAAGCTGTGGGACTCTTACAGTTAGAGATCTGGCGGAGGATCCCACAAAGGAGACCAAGAAGGAGCCGTCAGAGAAGTAGGAACAGAATGAGGAGAGAGCAGTATCCCCAAAACCTACAGAAAAGAAGTATCCAGAAAGAGAGAGGGATCAACAGTGTCAAAGACTGCAGAGAGGTGGAGGAGAAATGAGGATTGAGAAAAGACCATGGATTTGGCAACTAAGAGATCAGGAGTAACTTTGGAAAATATAATAGCATTTATGTAGTGCTTAAGTTTTCCAAGCAGTTTACAAGCCAACCCTTACTTGTTCCTCACAACAATCCCATGGATGGGTGCCATTATTATCCCCATTTAATAGATGAAGTTAAATGATTTGTATAGGATCAAACAAGCTAATAAATATTGTAATCAGAATTCAAACTCATTTCTTGACACCAGATCTAATTCTCTGCTAGAGCTTTCCTGATTCCCCCTTCTCTCCAAGTTACATGGTATTTATTCCTTAATATTTTGTATTTTATGCAGTGATTCAAGGCAATTCCAATACACTTGTGATGGATGACATCTGTATCCAGAGAGAAAAAAACTATGGAGACTGAATATTCTAGCCTGGGATTCAGGAACTTTTTTTTTTTTTTTTTAAATAATAAGATTGAATACTATATGAATAGTATTTTCATCTTTTTGTTATGATTGTTGTTAGTTTGCTTGTTTTTTTTTTCTTTCTTGTGTTTTTTTCCCTTTTGATTTGATTTTTCCTGCACAGCATGATGAAAATGGAAATGTATTTAGAAGAATTGCACATGTTTAATCTTGCTGTCTAGAAGAAAGGAAAAAGGGGGGGGGGTGGAGTGGGATAAAAATTTGGAACACAAGGTTTTGCAAAGATGAATATTGAAAACTATCTTTGTATGTATTTGGGAAAACAAAACACTATTAAAAAATTTTAAAGAAAAAAAATGTGTATTTTATTATCTGTGGATGTATCTCACCATTGGTTTCTCCCTCAGTAGAGGGAGTGAGTCCATGTCACTCTTCCCCATTTAATAAACTGCAGTGGTCCCCTCTCATCTCCAGGATCAAATATACAAATATACGCCACTCTACTTGGCAGTCCAAACCTTTTATAATTTAGCTCTTTTCTCCCTTTCAGTGTTTTCGCCACCTTCTTCATCCTGACACACTCTGCAATGCAGTACTGGTCTCCTGGCTCTTCCTTAAACAAGAACCTCCACCTCCCAATTCTGTGAATGACTCCCTCCTCATCTCCAGCACTTGGCTTCCTTAAGTTCCAGCTAACATCTGTCCTTTATTAGTTACAACAGCTTCCTTCAGAGACCACCCCCTAATCTCCTCTCTATATCTTGTTTCTTTTTTTTTTTTTTTCCTAGTTTCTACCTAATTTTCTCTCTTCCCTTAGACTGTGAATCCTTGAGAACAGGGACTATTATTTTTGCCTTTCTTTATCTCTAGTGTTTAAAAAAGAGCCTGGCACATAGTAGGTGCTTAATAAGTGCTTGTTGTTGGAATGTTGATTGACTGAATATGCACTTTTCATCTGTGTGCTTTCCATGGGAAGGAGCTGTTTCTTATTTCACATTCCTTGTCCTGCCTGCCCCTTCCAATATCTGACAAATGACCTTGTACAAGCAGATGTTTCATATGGTGGAAAGAGCCCTAATAAGAAGATGAGGAGGGGAGTGGTTGGAGTTCTAATCCCATCTCTACGCCTGCTAGTAGCTAACGGTGAAATTCTGAACACTTTTCTTAACACGTCTGAACATCAGTTTCCCCAAATATAAAAAGAGATTTTAACCTGGATTGGGGTTTCTAGCCTGGGATTCAGAAACTTTTTAAAAATATATTTTAATAACTATATTTCAATAGAATTAGTTTCCCTTGTATTTTATTTTATTCATTTTAAAATATAGTTCTGAGACGGGGTCCCTAGGTGTACCAAACACTGCCAAAGGGGACCATGATGAGAGCAAACACACACATACATACACATAAAATCCCTGATCACTAAGTAATCCCCAAGTAACAATAATTCATATTTTTGTAGTAACTTAGTTTTCAAAGAGCAATTTTTTTGCCACAATTTCCTGGGGTAGATGACCCTACCCTGAACATTTCCTATCTAAGAATGGGAAATATGGTCCATAAGTTGGTCAGATAAACACTTGTTGGCTGAGATGATGTAGATCCAGAGAGTAGCTGTGAGATAGGGCTAGACAACTTTTAATGTCAGAGGTGGGGGTGCAAGTGTTTAGTGGGCAAGGAACTCAATAAGAATCAGCCCCCCAGGGAGATTTTTTGGAAGCAGATGGATGAATACCTGCTCTGCAATTTATTCTTAGAGAGTTGTCTAGGTCAGTAAAAGGTTAAATGACCCATGCAGGGTCACAAAGCCAGTATGTGCCAAAGACTTGACTTGAATCTAGTACTGATCCTGACTGTAAGTTTGAGTTTCTATCTTCCCCCTCAATGTAAGCATTCTATGTATTTTTAAGAGTTTTGATAGCTTTTATTTCCACATGACTTACATTTCCCATTATACGCTGCTCCCATCCCAGAGACTCATCTCTTATAATATGGGAGAAAAAAAGTTCAACAAAACTAATCAATACATCTTAAAAGACTCTCGTTATCTGTAATCTGGGGGACCCATTCTGCACAGAAGAGTCAGGAGGAAATGGGAATTGTGTCTCTTCTTGAGGGCCAGGCTTGGTTATTCTGATTTTACAACATTAGTAAATCCCAGAGTGTCTAGAATTGGGGAATGGTGACAATCCTAATGGAGTCTGTCCTCATTAGCCCACGTCTAGAATATTGCATTTCAGATCAAGAGGCAACATTTTAGGAGGGATTTTAGTGAAAGAAAACGGAGATACTTATAGTTTGGAGACAAAAGGACCTAGATGGGACGGGATAACTCTTCAAATATTTGAAATATTGTCCCAAAAGAGATTAAATTTGTACTACTTAACCCTAGAAAGTAGATTCAGAAACAAAGATTCAAACGAAGATAGCAGTAACTAGCATTTATATAGTGCTTTAAGGATTGCAAAGTGTTTCACAAAGAACATCTCATTTTATCTCTGCAATAACTCAGACAGGCAGGTGCTCGGAGTACCTCCATTTTACAGATGAGGAAATCGGTCTCAGAAAAGTCAGATGATTTACCCAAATGACCAGGAGGCTGGATTTGAACTCAGGTTTCCTGACCTCAAGTTCAGAATTCTTTATGCTATTCAGTTTAAAATCTCAGTTCAGCAGGAAAAAAATGTTCCTAACAATCAGCACCATCTAAATATTTAATCTGCTGCTTCGGGGAGGCATTGAGTTACCCCTCTCTAGAGATTTTCTAGCAAAGGCTGCAAGATTCTTGGTTGGGTAACTTTGTAGGGGGGTTTCTGTTCAGGTGTGGGGATTTCAGATTCCCCCTTGAATTGAGATTCTGTGAGTCAAGTTTTGGGATTTCACCTTCACTATCACATTCATTCAAAATTCACTATGAGTCAGGTAATTTTGACAGTGGGAGGCAGGGTAGAGAAGGCAGTGTAAGGTGGGAGACTTATATTAGGAGTCAGACTTTCCTTTCAACTCAGCCAATGACTCATTGGGTGATCCTGGGCTTGCCTTTTCCTTTCTGAAATAATTTTTAATCAGGGAACGGACCAGACAGGGCTCTGCTCCTCTGAAAATCTGACTCAGCCCAAGAAGGGTAAATAAAAAGTCTGAGCCAAATTCTCCTTGGCGGGTTTCACCTTCTTACGCAAGAAATTGGTTTTATAGGTTATATGTAGTCTTAATTGTTTGTGTAACAACATGTATGTGTACGTTTGTCTTTTCATTAAAGCAGATCCAAAAAATGACAAATCCTCTCATTTAATAAATACTTAACGTTATTATGCGAGTAGATGTCAGGCAATGAGCTAACCACTTTACAATTATTATCTCCCTTGATCCTCACAATAAACCTGGGAGGTAGCTACTGTTATTATTCCCATTTTACAGATGGGAAAATCAGAAATTAAGTGATTTGCTTAGGAGCCCAGGTTGGGATAATTTTTTTCTGTTGGTTGTTATCTAGTTTGAGTAACTTACTCAGACAAGCAAAACACAGCAGTCTGAATGGGTGGAGGGGTGGGTGGATGAGTGGGTAGATGGAAGGATGGATGAGATGGATGGAGCATTTATAAGCACTCATCTTCTGGCACTAAGCGCTGGAGATGCAAATAGAAAATCAGGCAGTTCCTGCTTTTAAGGAGTTCACATTATAATGGAGGAGACAACACGGAAAAAAAAGTTTCAGCTGCAAGTCAGATGGAAAACTCAAAATTCAGTCCTTTAAACATGAGGCTCCTTCAGGTTAGTTGATCCAAGTCTCAGAACTAGCCACCAGGTGGAGCCTTAGGTCTAGGTTCAAGGGTCCATAACGAAGCCTCGTTGCCAGTTTATATTTGAGTTTAGCTCTTTTTGCTGTGAGAGGCCCCCTGATTTTGTCTTAGGGAAAGGGGCCCACCTCCAAGAGGAGTGACTGTATCACTGCAGTGTGTTACCTTTTGTTGTTCTGTCTCGACTCCATGTGGAGTTTTCTTTGCCAAGATACTTCAAAGATACTAAATGGTTTGCCTCATCTGTAAAATGGGCTAGAGAAGCAAATGGACGTGCCTTGCTCAGGATCACACACAGCTAGACAGTGTTGGAGGCTGGATTTGAACTTGGGAAGATGATCTATCCACCCCCATAATTTCACCTGTTCCCTTGTAAGAGTTTTTGGAGATGCTTGGTCAGCCAGAAACCTGTGGCCAAGATTAAGAGTCAAGGTTTGGGACAAGAAAAAGGGACAGCCTACTATATCCTTAGTGACTCTAGGACCGAAGGGAAAGGGCCCTGACCTCAGAGTCCCAGGAACCGGGTTCAGATTGACACCTTCGCCACTTACCATTTTGGGGACTGGGCAAATGACTTAACTTTCACTTCCTTAATCTATAAAATAGCACAGCTGGTCTAGATGATCCCCCAAAGATCTTCTGATTCTGGATTTATGATCCTAGAGTGCTGGTCTTGGAGGACCAGAGTTGGAATTTCTCCAGAGGTGTTTACTAGCTGTGGGTAATGAGCAGGTAATTCAAGCTCTCTAAGCTCTCTATTCATCTAAAAAGTAGGAGAATCATATCTGTCGCACCTGCCTTCCCGAGGAAGCCCTCTGTAAATGTTAAATCACTGTATAAATAGCAGGTTTTTACTCACACTAATGCTGCTGCTGCTGCCTCTACTACTCCTATCGCAGCTATTGTTGATACTTATTCCTTGCCCTCTAAGAGCTATTAGTTTGGATGGAAAGACAAAAGAAGATTCTTCCCTTCCTTCTGGGAGTTTCAAAATTGCTTGTGGGTGGAGGGGAATGAGGTAAGACGTAGATATGGAAAAACATAATACCAAGTGAATGTTGATCCTAAATGCTGGTGGTACTAGCAAGATTGTTGGTTTTTGGAGGAGGGAAGAATTTCTGTGGGTGGACTGGGCCATCAGGGAAGGCTTCTGAGTAAAGGTAGGATTTAAGCCGGACAGGATTTGGCTAAAAGGAGAGGAGGGCAAAAGATCCAAAGCCAGAGTGACCGAGACATGGAGAGAAGAGAAGGGGTAGTTATGGGGGGACCTTGTCAGCCAAAGCCTTCGATCACTATCACCAGTTGGTTCCAGGTCAGACAAATCTCAGCTAGGCTGTGTGAGTGACCATGGGATCATAGGTTTAGAACTGGAAGAGACTGAGCCTGAAGCTCCCAATTTCAGATAAGAAAACAAGTCCAGAAAAGTGAAATGATTTTCCCAAAATCATATAGATAATAAGTAGCAGAGTTGGGACATGAGGGCAACTCCTTTGATTCCGGACCCAGAATTCTTTCTACAACTCCACTAAGCCTTTTGCTTAGTTAAAATCCCATTAGTTAGGTTTTCTGGGAGCCAGTGTATTAGCCTAGTATCTGGCCTTGGTCTCTTGAGGGCTGGAAAACACTATTTTGCCCTTGGGGACCTCACTCTCCCTCAGAGAGAAGATTCTCGCTTGGAGGAAATGCTAGCTCTTAGATGTAGGAGGACTCAAGCTTGTTCTGTTTGAACCCAGGAAGGAGAATTAGGAGTAATGAGTTGAAAATATGAAGAGGAAATTTTAGGATTGGCTAAATTAACATTTTCAAACAGTTATAATTCAAAGAGGCTGGGCTGTCTTGGAAGGGAATGAGTTCCCATCCATTGGAAGTTGACTATCATAATCATAATCATAGGATCATAGATTTTGAGCCAGAAAAGACCTTAGAGGTCATATAATTTATTTTCTGAGGATTAGCGATAATAATAATATTGTATTAAAATCATGTGGGAACAAGAAGTGGTTCATGCCATCCCTGTCATCCTGTCCACTACAGGAATTGTATTACAGATACTTCCAGTGATCCTACCAATGAGCTTATACCCTAAAACTTTTGTTCAGCTCCAGAAAGAAGTTATTTTATCTGCCTAGATGATAGTCCATGGAACATTAAATATTAAATAATAAAACCATGGCAGTGACTTTTCCTGGAATTGTTTCTGTCCAAGTCTCAATAAGAAGATGAATATAACAGTAGAATATTATATCCAAATTATAAATAAATTCCCAACATATCCTTGAGAATTCAGCAATTTAACTGTACTGAGGATTATTATAGAAAGAACTGTTGCCCACAACAACTTGAATGTAACATTGAAATATAAAAATTTAAGAATTTAAAAAAAATTAAGTTTTTGATGCTGTCATATTGAAAGCAGCTTTATGAGGTAATGGATTGAGAATCAGAAATGATCAGATGTAATGGATTGGAATCAGAAAGATTAATCTTCCTAAATTCAAATCTGGCCTCAGACACTTAACTGACTGTGTGACCCTGGAAATGTCACTTCACCCTTTTTGCCTCAGTTTCCTCATCTGCAAAATGAGCTGGAGAAGAAAATGGCAAATCACTCCAGTATCTCTTCCAGAAAACTCCAAGTAGGGTCACGAAGAGTTAGACAAGATTGAGACAAGATTGAACAATGGTAATGCTATATTGAATGCTTACAATCCATGAATCAAGTGGAAAGAAAAGGTCTAAAAACATGTAAACTTAATGGAAGCTACCAAAGCCCTATGGGGGTAGGCTAAGATGCATCTCATTTCTGTAGTTCTGCCTGCCCTGAGGATACTTTTGATGCATTCAGAGAGGACTTGGATCAAATCCAGCTTCAAATACTTGCCAGTTGTGCACCAAGTCACTTACTCCTGTTTGTCTTAGTTTCCTCAAATTTAAAATAGAGATAATAATAGCATTATCTCCTAGGGTTATTTAAGATTCAAAGGACATGATTTTTGTAAATATGGTACCTGGCATGTAGTAAGTGCCTAATAAATGCATGTTTCCTTACTTCTTCATATTTCTATTTTTAGCTTACATCCCTGTGTTTGCTTTTTAGTTTATTAGTATTTAGAGATAGTGATGAATTTCTTTCCAACTATGCAAAAGTCTGCAGATTATAACAACTTATCCTTGGACCTTTTCCCTAACTCTTACTACCTGTGTCAGCTTGGGTAAGATAACTCACCTCCCTAAACCTCAGTTTCCTTATCTATAAAATTCAGGGTTTGGACTAAACAGCCTCTGAGGCTCCTTCTTCCTGTAGAGACAGGTTCCTATGGAAAAGAGAAAAGAAAAATGAGATATTGATAGCACTGGTCATAATAATGCCATTATTCAGTCCTTGAAAGTTTGCTAGAGCCAGAGCACATATTATAGACTGGCTGACCTTGATGGATCCTCCTTGATGGGGGATGCTGTGCATGGTGGGGGTTCTTGTCCGAAGGGGCTTCTGAGGGTCCATCCAACTCTGAGTCCCAGTTATTATGTCTAGCAAACTCTGCTGTTCTGTTGGGCCCTTCTTGCCTGCAATACCTTGTCTTGTACCCTCAGGAAGTTCAGGAAATGACTCTATCCCAGCCAGCTTCCCTGTTCCACTCCTTCCTGGATGGAAGGTGATGAAGCATTTTAACCTCATCCCTTACCCTTTCCAAGCAGGGCTGGGGGGGGGGGGGAGAGTGGACATGAGCTAGAGGAGAAGACCAGGAAGCCTACTCTTCCTGGACCTTCCTGGATTTGGCCTGCTCACCTGTCAATTTCCCATTCTGCATCCTCTTCTTTGATCTGTGTTTTCCCGTTGATGCTGTTTAGAAGCATCCCAAATCTTAGTCCACATCTCCCACCCTTTCCTGGCTTTGATGTGGACTTCTCCATCATCACCCTAACTCAACCCTGACCTTCACCACTGCTGGCCACTGCATTTTCTTATAAACAACATGCTGTAGAATTTTAGTGTTTGATCCACCCATTATGAGAGTTCATTTAGTTCTCTTTCACAGTCATGATTACTACCTTGTGTATTTCCATCCATCCTATTTTTCTTCCTGTCACTCTTTTCCTCCTTATTGACAGTGTTTTGCTTCTGTCTACTCTTCTGTCAATCCCCACCCCACCCCTTTACTTAATTTCCTCCATTCCTACTTTTCTATCAGGTAAGATAGATTTCTATATTCAACTGATTGTATTCAACTGAGGAAATTAAAGTTCAAGCCCATTGCCCACCTTCCCTGTAATAGCTTTTTCCGCTCCTCTTCTTGTGAAATAATTTGCTCCTCCCTTCCTTCCACAGCCAGTGTAATCTTATTTCTCACCCTTTAATGATTTCTTATGTGATTTGGGGTAGGTGATTCTTTATTGTAGTTCTAGCTCCTTTGTTTTCTGGAATATCATATTCCATGACCTCTGATCCTTTAATGTCACAGCTGCTAAGTCCTATGTAATCCTGATTGTAGTTCCCTGATATTTAGATTATTTCTTTCTGCAGTACTTGCAATATTTTTTCCTTGACCTGAGAGTTCTGTAAGTTGGGTATTAAGTTCCTTAGAGTTTTTATTTTGGGATCTCTCTCCTGAGGTGATTAATGGATTCTTTTAATGCCTATTTTACCTTCTGGTTCCAGGATATTGGGGAAGTTTTCCTTAATAATTTCTTGAAAAAGCCTGTCCAGGTCCTCCTTTTGATTATGACTTTCAGATTGTGGAATGATTTTGTGGCCACTGCAATTTATTGACCAGGCTTCTTCCTTCCTTCCTTCTTTTCCTCCCTCCTTCCCTTCCTTCTTTCCTCCTTTTTTCCCTCCCTCCCTCCTTCCCTCCCTGGTTCTCTCTCTTCCTTCCTTCCTTCCTTCCTTCCTCCCTCCCTCCCTCCTCCCTCCCTCCCTCCCTCCCTCCCTCCCTCCCTCCCTCCCTCCCTCCCTCCCTCCCTCCCTCTCTTCCTTCCTTCCTTCCTTCCTTCCTTCCTTCCTTCCTTCCTTCCTTCCTTCCTTCCTTCCTTCCTTCCTTCCTTCCTTCCTTCCTTCCTTCCTTTTGATGGGGGGTTGAGGTCTCTTTAAGATTTCCTTTCTAATTTCCCAACCCCCATGGCTGACCTTTGATTCACAAATCCTGGCCAAAAAGCACCTTTTTGAATATCCGGGCCCAGCCCCCACCAGATCTGAGCTGGCTTAGGTTTCCTCAGCCCCCACTATCTGCTCAGGTTTCCCCAACCCCCCACAAACAGTTTCTTCCTTATCTGAAAAGCCCGCCAAGAACTTGGGGCACTGCCCACAAGCTCCTTTTAGGTATAAAAGAGCCAAGCTGGAGCTCTCTCTTTGCAGGAGTCCTTCCCCCCAAACATGGTATCCTTCCAGCCATGTAAGGGTTCCTGCCTGCCCAGTGACCACCTTTGGCCCTGGTGCCTTTCTATCTTCCACTTTACTTCCAAATTTCTACAATAAACCTTTTATCAATCTAGGTTTTCGGGCCTGTAAATTCATTTACAGGGGACACTGCGCCTTAATGGGACTATCTTACTCTCTTTGCACTGACCAATGGGGTTCCCCCTTTCCTATCTCTCATCACTTCCTTCTTTCTCCCTTTCCTCCTTCTCTTTTCCCACCCTTCCCTCTCTTTTCCTTCCCACTTTCTCTTCTTTCCTTCCTTTCCTCCCTCCCTTCCCTTTTCTCCTTCCTTTCTTCCCTCCCTCCCTCCCCTTCTCTCCTTCCTGCCTTCCTCCCTTCCTCCTTTTCCCTCTCCCCTCCCCCCTCCCTTCCCTCTCTCCTTCTCTCTCTCTCTCTTTCTCTCTCTCTCTCTCTCTCTCTCTCTCTCTCTCTCTCTCTCTCTCTCTCTCTGTCTCTCTCTCTCTCTCCCCCCCTCCTCTCCCTCTTCCCCCCCACCTTCCCTTCATGAAGTCATCGTTCTAGTAACAATCTACCTCCATAACCTAAAGAAGGACAATACAGACTTCAATTGTTCAATTCCAGGAAAACAAGACTTGTATGTGAATGGGGCCTGGAATTGATGATTTCTAGAGTTTTCTTGTGTATTGTACCAGTTCTGGGCAGCCCCCCTAAGCCAGAGAGATTGTGGAATCCTATTTTACCCCGACTCAGTGTAACCCGAAGGGTTACTCCAAAGTTAAAAGGGAGCTTGAGAGACTTCTTGAGGAACAATAAATATATTAGGGGGAGGGTAACTATGCAGTCCCCAAACTTATAAGAAAGAAAGGACATAGCTGTAGGCATCTGTTCAAGTTTCTATTTTGAATTGTTGAGGGGCAGGTTTAAAAAAAAATTGAAATCATGACTGAATTTTTAAAAGTTGCATTGATGCTTTTGAATTTTTAATATCACAGTCATTTTCAGATATACTCCTCCTTGCCCTGGCCATGAACTTTCCCCTGAAGTTAAACAACAAGATGACCCAATCTGACAGCATGGACAACGTTCCCCACCCAGGGTCTCTTTTTCCACTGAAAGGAGGGAGATGCATTTCCTCATCTCTTCTCGAGGCTGAGATTAGTCATTCTAGTTTCATAGTAAGGTTTTCATTTCATTGTTCTTTTTGTTTAAATTCTGCATTCGTGCCATCTAAGCCTTCCTGGTACTGTTCCCGTCACTGTGAATTAGTTCATGCACATCTTCCCAAGTTGTTCCAATGCAGCATTTCTGAGGGCCCAATAACACCCCATTACATTTGTTTACTATCATTTGTCTAGACATTCCTCCAGTCAATGGGCACCCACCTGGTTTCCAGTTCTTGGCAGTTCTCACTCTTTGTTAAGAGATGTAGCCTGGAGGAATAGAAAAGGCCTCAGCCTTTATCTGCCCATTCTCATTATTCTCTTCTCATTGCTTTATCACTGTTCAGTCTGGTTAATCTATTCTCACCCCCCCCCACTTCTTCCTCCACTGGACTCCCTCCTCTCAGCCCAACCAGGTCCCCTGCCACTTTCAGGGGTCACTCCAGTGACTTGGGAGATGAATTCTACGAAAACTCATCATCTTTGTGGTGTCTCCCCTAACCCTTGCTTCTCAATCCCACCATGCTTTGTGGTGTCTCTCCGGACCCCATTTCTCCTCCTTTTAGCCATGGGCTTCTATGGCCCTTTCAGGATCCAGCCTGCCAGCGAAGGGCATGCTCCAACCCCATGGGGTGTTTCCTTTCTCTTGGTAAATGGCACGTTCCACTAGGAAACTTGCTCTTTCCATCATTAATTATTAAAACTCCTTTGTGGGCTCTCCCAGCTCTATTTCATATTTACTTTCCTGTGCCCTTCATTTGGTCTATGATCTATTCCCCTAAATTTACTTTTTGCCAGGAGCACCCTGACTTTTGGTGTCTACATCAGCCCCACCAGTAGGAATGTGTTAGGTCCAGAAGGGGGTTCTTTATTTTACCAGAAGGATTAAATGACTTGTATTAAGCTCAGATAAGCCCAGTCCCAGCCCTTGGGAAGGACATACTTCCATGGGGGAATAGATCGAGCTATAACTAGGACAGGGCACATGGAGCTTCGCCTCCAAAGGCTGCATTTAAAGGACATGGAGAGTGCTAATAGTCCTTCAGCTAAGTGGAAGCAACAGAATTTAGCACCTAATTAGCAAGAATAATTAGTTAAAAAGAGAAGCTACCAGATGGCAGGCTGGAGGTGAGCTCTTCCCCATTCTACCTCTTTACCTTCCCAGCCTCTCATGCACATGGCAGCCTTCCCAGTGGCAGCTTCGAGCCAGTGTCCTGGGGTCTCTGTTTCCAGGCCAAGGGGGTGTTCTTTTGCTTCATCTCCCCACCAAGTGATGGCTCACTTCCTGTCACTTTCTCTGGGCCGAGTTTGTGGTACAAAATCCTCTCATCACAGCTCTGGGGATGAGACACATTCATAAAAAAAAAAAAAACAAAAAAACCTTATTTTTGCTTTGCTGTGGAAACTTCCCGAGAAATGGGAGCTTTCATTTCCCCCCCAGTATCTCCAATACCTAGTTTATAGTCAGTGCTTGCTATATGCTTATTGAGTGACTGCTAAATTCTTGTTCTTTCTTCATTGATTCCGAGCTCAGGTCCTGGATGCTGTAGCTGGCAGTGTGCTGAGACAGCTTGGTGGTGGGTATTACCTCTTTCCATGTCCTGGGCCCCTTTGGCAGTATCTGGTAAAATCTATGGACTCTTTTCAGAATAATTATTTTTTAATTCAAAAAATAAAGTCTATGTGATTATAAAGGAAGCCATAATAAAGATTTTTTTTCCCCTTCAAATTCATGAACCCACTGAAACCTGTTCACAGACCTATTGAGGGTCCTGCTTTAGAAACTTAGCTTGGCTATTTTTGGGGCAACAGAAAATTTCAAGATCACATTTGAAACCTTCTCAGCTGATCTGCAACCCAGGCAAGCCCCTGGTAGATTGATGGCCCAGTGAATAGAACCCTATACCTGGCAGGAAGGTGGAACAGTAGAAAGCTTTTGGAGACAAGAAGACTCATTTTTCTAAGTTCAAATCTGGCCTTGGACACTTACTAACTGTGTGGCCCTGTTTGCCTAAGTTTCCTTAATGTGTAAAATGAGCTGGAAAGGAAATGGCAAACTGCTCCGGTGTCTTTGCCAAGAGAACATCAAATGGGGTTACAAAGAGCTGGCCACACGACTAAAAACAAGGCTCCTATTTTCCTCAATTCTGACTCCTTGTTTCTTCTGTTCTAGAAATATATGGTCTATCAGGGGAAAGGATACTTTCCTCGAGGTCACAGGCTGTATCAGAAGCAGAAAACTGGGAAGGAACCCAAACCATTGGAATATAGAGAGCACATTTGGGGGAGAGGAAGAGTTTCATTTATCTTATCGTCTTAAATTTTCTTACCCTAAGTTTCAGTTTTTCATAACTGCAGCCACTACTGTGACAAAATCCTTCCCTTCTTTGGGCACAAATTTTCTCCAGCTGCTCGTGGAGGTGATTTTCAAGGTCTCTAAAAGATTTCCTGACCGGTCTTTTCAAAGCTGGATTCCTCATAGCTGCCGGTGGATTAGTCCCAAAGTCACTTCCTTTCTCTCTATTTTTTAATTTCTGGGAAAATAATGGGAGTTTTGGGCCCCACCCTGGTCATGGATGAGGTCATCAAGTTCTTGAAAAGCTGGGGCTATGAAATATTTGAGAAAGAGAATATTTAATGCATTGAAACTGGTTTCTCCAAGGGCCCAATACCTTTCTGTTGAGCCAGCCCTCCTAGTATAAGGAAGTCTCCAACTCAAATTCTCTCATTAAACTGAGACATGAGGAGATCAAGGTCTTTTCCTGGGGTCACATAGTGTTAGAGGTCTCCCAGATTCTAAATTCAGTACCCTAAGCCACACTGAGTGTGGTCTCTGCACTCATTTCACAATGAGAATTCAGTAGTTATTTCATCTAGCTCCTGTCTGAACAAAAATCCTTTCTACCACAATCCCAGTAAATACCCAACTGGGTTCATTGGAAACTTTCAGGGAGGAAGGTCTCTGCATAAGTGACCTTTTCTCTGTTGGATAGCTCTAATTGTTAAGGTTCTTCCATACATCCTAATCTGAATCCAGTTCTCTATAACTTCCACCCATGCCTCTGGTTCTGCCCTCTGAGACCAATCCTTTTCCAGGGATAGCCTTTCTAGAAGCACTCTCATACCCTTTCCCCTCCAAACTATCTGGAGGAAGAAGAGCTAAGTGTTTTTTTTAATTCAAATTTTTATTTTTTTAAAAGCTTTTTATGTTTAAAATGCAAAAATAGTTTTCAATATTCACCCTTACAAAACTTTGTGTCCCAAATGTTTTTCTCCCTCTTTTCCCCCCATCCCCTTAGATGGCAAGTAATCCAATATATGTCAAACATGTACAATTCTATATGTATTTCCACATTTATTGTGCTGCATAAGAAAAATTAGATCAAAGAGGAAAAAAAATGAGAAAGAAAAAATGCAAGCAAACATCAAAAAGAGTGAAAATACCATGCTGTGAACCATACTCAGTTCCCACAGCCCTCTCTCTGGGTATAGATGGCTCTCTCCATCACAAGTCTATCAGAACTGGTCTGAATCATCTCATTGTTGAGGAAAGCCACGTCCATCAGAACTGATCATCGTAGAGTCTTCTTGTTGCCGTGTGTAATGATCTCCTGGTTCTGTTCACTTTACTTCGCATCAGTTCATGTAAGGTTCTCCAGGCTTTTCTGAAATCAGGCTGCTGATCATTGCTTACAGAACAATAATATTCCATGCCATATCACTTATTTAGCTGTTCCCCAGCCGATGAGAGCTAAGTTTTAATGCAGACCCTGTTACCAGCTTTGCCTGGTCAACTCAACTGTGTTTTGTTTTGTGTTTTTTTTTTTTTTTTTTTTTTACCATTCCCCTTTTGTGCTTGGAAACATGAGAATAATCATGGCCCTGCCTCTCTCCCCAGAGGTGTCAGGAGGCTCTAATGAGGTAATGGGTGTGAAAATGTTTTGGAAAGCAGAGACTGGTACCGAGAGATATGGGGGATAGTTCTTGGATTGCTATTAAACATTCGCACGCCTCTTTTTTTCTTCACTCCCAGTGCTGGCCCTCAGTGACCTCCATGCAGGCTTTCAGAGTTGTTTGAACTTGGAAGTTCAGGTTTCCCGTGACCTAACACCTCCCCAATTCCCCCCAAACCTTTCCTTGATCACGCTTCCTCCTCTTTATTGCCCAACTTTATAGGAAAGATCACCCACATCCACATCTCTATTTCCTCACTCTCAAACCTCTGAAATCTGATGTCTGATGAAACTACTTTTTCTAATAAAACATGGACATCAACTTTTGATGATCCTACAGCCCACTTCAGGCCCATAAAAATTAACAGCATGATGGTCATCAGTGATCATTTATAGCATCATAGCTCTAGAGCTGGGAAGGATGCAGAAGCACTTAGCCCCAATTCCTCCCGGAGATGTCAAGTTGCTCAGATTCAGAAGAGGAATCCAGCAGTAATATTTAGATGTGTTGGAGGCAGGAAAGCAGGTTGATCTTTATGTAACACATTTAGTTTGCAAAATGTCTTACATCGATTAGTCAATCAGTAAACATTTATTAAGTGCCTACTAGGTGCCAAGAACTATGCTAAATGCTGGGGATACAAAAAAAAAAAAAAAAGGCAAAAGACAATTCCTGTCTGCAAGGAACTTACAACCTAGTGGGGCAGGTGACATGCAAATAAACAGGTACAAATACATTTTAATAGAATAAATAGGAAATCATTAACAAGGGGAAGGTACAGCAGTGAAGAGGGATTAGGAAAGTTTCCCATGGATTCTTTATTTCACTTGAGGTATAACAGATTCTGTAATACCTATTTTATAGATGAGGAAACTGAGAGGTAAAGTGACTTGCCCATGGGTACCCAATGGGTAAGTAGACCCCTAATCTTCTTGACTATAGATCTAATATTATTTATTCTACTAGTCTGCCTCTCTGCCTGACTCATAATTCTCACCCAGATCTTATGACTATCTGGAGCTTTTCTTCCCTGAAGCACAGAGCCCATCTCCAAATGAAGCGCCCAGACCTAAACTCTGGCAACAGGCTCTGACGCTCAGTAATTCTGGAAGCACCAGGCAGAAAGCTGAGTAATCATCATCTTGATGACTTAACAGCAATGGAGAGCCTGCATTTTAAATTGGAATTGCCACAAATAACTCCCCTTGATTGAAATAACTCTCAAGGCACAGGGCTGGAGCGCAAAAACAAATAATAATCTTCCTCTAAAAACTCTCAAAAATTCTCATTTCTCTGGCTCTCTGGCTTCAGATGTTCAGATAAACCTTAAATATAGTATTCCACAAATTCTGGGTGAAAGAGATTTCTCCATCACCCACCATGTCCCATAAGCTGACAAGTCCCTTCTGTTCTATCTCTAATATAGCTCTCTACTCTTGGAGCCACCATCCTAAAATGGGATCTCATTAGTTTTCTCTAAATGATTGTATTGGTCTCCTAATTGGTTTCCTCCTAACAATTCATTCTAAATATTGCTATTACATTCCTCTTCTTAATGTACTGCTTTGATCATGTCACTCCCGGCTCCCTACTGACTCCTGAATGAAGTCTCTACTCCATGGGTTGTTATTCAAGTTCTTTTACAATATGGCGCTGGTCTACCTTTGATGTCTCCTCTCATGCTATTCCTTTCTATATTCTCTAAATTTGAGCTAAAAGAGTAGAAATTACTTGTAGTTTTTTCATTTTTCTCTTTCCCTCTCTTAGTGTACCTTTGTTTACACTATCCTCCGTGCCCAGAATGGAAATCCCCTTTCTTCATGACTTCCAAACTTACCTTCTCCAAGAAGCCTGCTTTTGTCCCCTGGATGTGTCACATCCTCCTCTCCTTATCTTAACTCATGCCATTGTCTGCATCTGGAATGCTCTTCTGCCCTTCTTGGTCTTCAGAACTCCTACCCATCCTCTAAAACCCAAGTCAGATGTCAACTGCAGCACTTCTCATTCTGTGGATTGTAGGCTCCTGGAAGAGATTGAGATAGAAGTTATAAACCATAAAAAGTCAAACTTCCTTTCTTTTAACTGAAGGAATGACGCGTCATGGATCAATTATCTTTTGAATATGTGCAGATGCTGTTGTGATTTTATTATGCAGAGGGGAGAACGGAAGGCATTTGATGTGGGGAAGCTATTCATTTGGAGGGACAGTAGGAGTTAAGGTTGCATAAGTAGAGTGGGACCAAATTGTGGAGGGCTTTCAGTGCCAAGCTGACGTGTTTAGATTAGAGATGGTAGGAGGAATAGAACAAATGAGGGGGAAGCACCTGATCAGAATACATCTGAGATTGGGTTAAATTCTGGGCACTACATTTTAGCAAGGACACAGAAAAGGTGAAGTAGTTTCGAAGAAGGCCACCAGAACGGGTAGGACACTGGAGATCATGACATTTGAGGATGAGTTGAATGATTAGCTACAAGAGAAGGCTCAGGGAAAAATGATGTCTGTCTTCAGGTATGGATTAGACTTGAAACAGAACTAGTAGTGATGGATGGAAGTTTTAGAGGGGTGGAATTAGGCTCAATGTAAGGGGAAAGCTTGCTAATAATTAGAGCTTCCAGAGTGGAATGAGCTGCCTAAAGAGTGGTGGGATCCTCCTTACCCGGAGTCTTTGGGCAGAGACTGGATGGCCACTAGTTAGTTAGGGATGTTAGAGAGGAAATCCTTGAAAAGATATTGAAAGGACTCAACAAGTCCTAATTCTGAGATTCTATGAAATTGCTGTTATTGAAGATTTTCAAGGAAGAGAATGATTGGACAAAATCTAGTTCATTGTACTAGGGTGTGCATGGAGAGGACCCAAAGAAACAGTAGAAGTGGGGGAATATACATTATTTTTATTGTACATATATCTTATATATATATATATATATATATATATATATATATATATATATATACATATATATACATATATATAAGTTATTTTTATTATAGAAATAAGATAGAGTGGAATGATGAATAGAGTACTGGGATTAGGATCAAGAAGACCCTTAGTTCAATCTTTCTCACACATTTACTAGTTTTGTGATCCAAGTCATTTAATTTCTCTGAACCTCAGTTTCCTTTTCTGTCAAATGGAGATCATAGTAACTATCTCGTAAGATTGTTTTGAAGATCAAATTAGATCATGTAAGTAAAGCATTTTGCAAGCCTCACAGTGTTATAGACATGTTGGCTACCATCATCATCAGCATCATCATCCACCACCACCATCATCATCATTTCCTGCTTCGGCTGCCCAAACAATTTCCTTTTATTGCTTTTAAACAGTTTCTCGTCATCTCAACTAAGGTTGGAACCCCAAAAGACAGCGATGGATCTTTTTTTTCTCCTTCATGGTATAGTTCACAGGGCAGACAATGGTGAATGATTGCTAAATTCATCTCCAGAAATGAGTCCAGGGACTATCTGGGGATCATTCAGGAGGCAACATGTGTGGGGGAAAGGATTGCTGAACTTGGGGTCAGAGGGCATGAGTTGTAAAGCTATTTCCGAAGCACTCATTGACTAGGTGACCTTGGATGGGCAGTTGCCCTTCTCTGGGCATCAGAATAAGTGTGTGTGAGAGACAGAGACAGAGACACACAGAGTATTTAAATCCCCTATATCTCTGACATTCTAGGATTGCACAGCTATCTGTGGACAGCCATTGCAGGGGCTGCCCTTGATCCCTGTTAACCAGTGATTCAGAAGAGGGCCCTCTTGATCTCTGCTAATGACCATGATACTGCTAATGGAGAGTGACATTGCTAATGAAGATGCTCAGGAGGCAGGGCTGTGGGGACTATGTGACCAGCTTACCTAAGTAGGCTGTTGCGGGCCGGGCATTATGGCCTGGGTGATCTCGGGAGTAGCCGCCAGCGGCAGGACAAAGGCCATCTGAAACACTGGTTCACGCCAAGGAGCTGTCTCTGGCAGGCAGGGGAAGGCCTGCATCAATCTGAGTGGTTTTTTTTTTTTCTTACACTGGAGTTCTCTTCCTAAGTATGTCTTAGACTGATATTAAAATGAGTTGGGCTTCTCTCCGTGTACACCAGCTGGGCGGCTGAGGATGGGGAGGGGGAGGGGGAAGATGGCCCAGGAGCCGGCTGGCTGGTGAAAAGAAGCCAGCCTGAGATTAAAAATTCCCTCTGAATAAGCCACAGTGCATATTTCACCAAGTCCCCTCCTCCAATCCGCAGAACCTCTCCTGCATCAGAGGAAGATGGATCTCCTTTAGGCCCTCTTCTTCTGCCCTTCCTCTGAGCCACACAAACCCTCCAGCAATCACAGTCTCTCTTTCAAACATCTCCGTCTCTAAGGTGTGGTGGCTTCTCATCGGCCTACATGCTCGAGACTCCCTGGGCCCAAAATAGCTTTCCCTCCATTCTCCTGCCTCATCCAGCCTGCTTCAACCTTTCTTCTCCTGAACAAGGAATTTTCTTGGAAAAGTTATCTGTACCCAATCCCCCCCCCCCACAGCTCTGACTCTTCTTAGCCCTTTGCTGTCTCCTTTCCCTCCTGATCACTCCATTGAGTACCAAAGAAAAAGACCTACTAGCCGTCAAACCCAGTGACCCTTTCTTTCACTTGTTATTCTCCTCAACATCTCCTCAACATTAGATAGTTCACCATGCCCCCTTCTGCATTTCTCCTTCCTCACTACCTGAGCACTTTTGGGCAGACCTTGTTACCAAAAAATCTCAATTTTAAATCTGATCTAAAACACTTGACCTTGAGTAATTTCACCTTTCTTAGACTCAGTTTCCCCATCTGTAAAATGAGAGGATTTGACTCCATAACTTTTAGGATCTTATGATTCTATGATCCATGAAGTCTTAATAAAATTTTATGAACTTTTAGTATGATTTTCTTTTTTTCTTTGCCTGCAAAGACATTCCCTTTCCTGTCTCCTTCTCTGTATTCTTTGTTGCCTCCTCACTCTTTCTTTTCTTTTTTCTTTCTTTTTTTTTCCTGAGGCAATTGGGGTTAAATGACTTGCTCAGGGTCACACAGCTAAGAAGTGTTAAATATCTGAGGTCAAATTTGAACTCAGTCCTCCTGAGTTCAGGGCTGGTGCTCTATCTATTCACCACCTAGCTGCCCCAAAGCTTTTTATTTTCAAAATATCCATGGATAATTTTCGACATTCACTTTTACAAAACCCTGTGTTCTAATTTTTCTCCTTCCTTCCCCCTACCTCCTCCCTTAGTCGGCAAGTGAACATGTGCAATTCATCTATACATATTTATACAGTTCTCTTGCTGCATAAGAAAAATCAGATCAAAAAGGGAAAAAAATGGGAAAGAAAACAAGATGCTGGCAAATACAAGAAGAGTGAAAATGCTATGTTGTGATCTACACTCAGTCCCCACAAGTCTTCTCTCTGGAGCAGGTGGCTCTCTTCAGCACAAGACCATTGGAAATGGTCTGAATCACCGCATTGTTGACAAGAGCCACATCCATCAGAATTAATCATCTTGCTACTGCCTCCTTTCTCTTTAAGGTGAAGAACTTCCCAGAGTTTGGGATTCTGCTCTTTTCTCTCCTCTCTCTTCCTCAGCAACTTATTACTTCCCATTCTGTGATGCTTCCTTTCTAATCTTTATCCATCTAATCTTGACCACTTTCCTAAGCTAAAGATCATTGCTAGCTTTCCCATTGACATCTTAATCTCAATACATCTAAAATTAGGTTTATTTCTTCCCCCACCCCTTCCTTAGATCTACTATCCCTTCTAACTTCAAATTTCTGCCAATGATGACATTGTTTACTATATCCATCATGGCTAAAACTGGTGCTTAATTTTATCTTGGACTTTTCCCTTTTCTTCTCCTCTTCAATCACCAAGGTCTGTTACTTTTATCTCTGTAATATCATCCATATTTATTCCCTCTTCTCTGTTCTCACTGCCATCTTCCCAATCCGGGGTTTTAAAATCATTGTAAATACCATCCTAACAAATTTCTTTAGCCCTCTGCTCTTCTCCAGGTTTCTTAAATGCATCCTTCACCTCTTTATTAACCTCCTTCTTCTTTTTTTGATCAGATCTGTTTTTAAATGTTCATTGACTGATTGATTTTATCCTTATAGGAAGTTCCCACTGAGTAGTACCTTCCCACTGAGATTATCTCCAAATTAATTTGTGTGGATGTTGTCTTTTTATATCATAGTTATTTGCATACTATTTCTTCCGTTAGATTGTGAGTTCCTTGAGGACATGGGTTATTTTTACATCTCTAGATTAGAGAAGTACCTTGCATACACAAGTGCTAAATAAATGCTTATAGCCTTGACCAAGAAAATCATAGCCTTCTCAGTAATTTATAGTTTAAGAGAGTTGCCTGGGACACTAAGTGATGTACAGGATGTACCTAACAGATTTTTGCCTTTGACACTTTCCTAGACACTCACAGAACTAAAATATATCACAGGCAGGATTCAAATTCAAGTTTCCCCAGTTCTCAGCCCAACTCTCTAGCCACTTCCCCATGCTGCCTTCTAAATTAGGAGTCTCCAAGAGCCAGACTGCCTTTTAACCTAACGTTAACTAAAATTCAAATAGAGACTCTTGATTGGGAACCAACCTATCCTATTACTTCAGATACTTACCAGCTGTGTGACTTGGACAAATCCCATAAAGTCTTTTAGACTCAGTTTTTCCATCTACAAAATGGGAGAGTTGAACTCCATGACCTTTAAGATTATTTCTAGATTGAAGCCTATGATTCTAAGACTTTATCTTGGTTCCTTTCTCTGATCTTGGTCTGTTGGGGAAATCACAGTCCGAAGCTCCATCCTGCCAGTATTCTTTAGCTTTTCATGATTTGCTTCCTAGCCTTTTTGACCCTCTAACTCCATATGGGGGAGGGAGTGATTGGGCAAAATTTCTAGAACAATATGGCTAGGAAACATGGCTAGATTTTTAAACAAAAACCACCCTTCTGCTTGACCTGTGTGGGGTAACTTTTCACTGAATCAAAGAACTTCAGAGCTAGAAACAACCCCAACCACCTTTTTTTCCCCTAGAAAAGAGCATTATACACAAGTGATTATCGGGTCTTTGCTTGAAGACCTCCAGTGGGGCCGCTGAAACTTGAGGGAGAATATTCCACTTTTGGACAACCGGGAAGGTTCTCCTGACATCAAGATTAAATGGATCCCCTTTGCAATTTCCACCCTTTCCTGCTGGTCCTTTCTACCTCCCGGGGCTAGATATCCCTGGGTTTCTTCAACCAATCATGGTGTCAAGGCCTCCATCATTCTGATTGCTTTCATCTATTTTATCAATAACCTTTGTAAATGATGGTTCTCAGAAGTGAACAACTCATTCCTCTGAAGTTGTTCTAAAGGGGAGCACTGGGAGATCGGTAAGCTTCTGTGGAATTTCTGGGATGTCAAGAAAAACGTAAGGAAGGCGTTGACTCTGTTGAGTGGATCCCTCCTCTTCTTTCCCAAGTCCCCCATTTATTGGAGGACCTGGAGAGGCGACGTGTGGATCGCTTCCTAAAATCCCTTTGAACTTTTTCCAGCAATCTTGGGAAAGAGGCAGGATACCGACTGACCACTAGGTGGCGCAATGGATGCAATAACCCTAACCCTAAACCTTCCCCAACCTTAACCCTCACTTCATTTCCTTTGTCTTTTTGATCGGGAAGATCTGAATTTAGATCCTATTACGTCAGATACTTACAGTGTGTGACCTGGACAAATCCCATAACATCTTTTAGACTGTTTTCCCATCTATAAAATGGGAGAGTTGGATTCCTTCACCTTTAAGATAATTTCTAGATGGAAGCCTCTGATTCATTGTAAAGTGGCAGCTCAGAGGGATGTCTGGAGGTCCCAGGTCCATATATATATATAGGTGGCAGGCAACTAGCTACATCTGATCTTATCAGGAGCAAGCTCAAAATGCCTCCCATTTCCTACAGCCAATCTGTGAGGTGCAAAGTGGAAGAATCATTGGCTCTAAATAGATTTAGATCAGATGTCACTTCATCAGTGTAGGGAACTTCCACTAAGGACCTCCCTGCACCAGAGCAGACTAGCACCTCCTCAGCGATTAAGAGGCTCAGAGGCTGCCTAAGGGCTCTGAGAGGTGAAGGGACTTTACCTTGGTCACACAGCCAATAAGTTTCCGGGGTAGTACTTGAGCCCAGGACTTCCTGACTATGTGACCATCTCCACTGGTGAGGAAACTGAGGGTTAGAAAGAGAAATCGCTTTCTCTGAGGTCACATAATCAGTAGTGTGTTGGACCCTAGATCAAATCCAGGCTATTTGATTCTGCATCCCATACTAAGTCCCCTAATACACTATTGCTTTCCCATCTACCTTCATCTACCACCAAGGAGCTTTTCTTCCCTACTCAACTACAAACTCCAAGAGAATAAGAATCTTTCTTTATCTACGGGTTAGATCTTTCCCATCACCAAGCATGATACATTGCATACAGCAAGGGCTTAATATTTGTTGCATTAAATGACTTCATTTAAAAAGATCTATTAAATACTTGCTCTGTGCTAAGTCTGGGACAACAAAAGAAACCACCTCTGCTCTCAAGGAATTTACATTTTATAGGAAGGCAACAATCTGTTTCATACAAAGAAAATTATATATGGATAGGGATTTGAGGAAAGTGAAAATGCTGGAGAAAGCCTGCATGAACAGAGGAAATGCTCCCCTAGTTTCTGAGTCTCAGCAGTCGGCCTCTTTCGCCAGCAGTGATGGGGGAAGGAGCAGGAGCACACAAATGAAGACCCAGGGATCAGGATAGGTCAACTGTGAGCAGTGAGTTGAGTTTTTGAAAGTATTGACCTGCCCTAAGGAGGCTGTTTGGTATAGAAGTGGATAAAGCCCCAGGGTCTGGATTCAGGAAGGAGTTCAAATTTGACCTTTAGACACTTAAGTAGCTATGAGAACCTGGGCAAGTTGCTTAATCCCGTGTGCCTCAGTTTTCTCACCTATAAAATGAATTGGAGAAGGAAACAACAAACCACTCCAGTAGCTTTTGCCAAGAAAACTTCAAAAGGGGTCATGAAGAGTACAAGGAGACTGAATAACCATCAGTATGCGTGGGCAGGGGGAGTGTGCAGAGAATGCCAGCTTCAAAGCCAGGAAGACAGGTACAAGGTCAAGATAAATCGACCTTTTAAAGCTCTAGGAAACTAAAAGTTGCACAGATAGTAGTACTGGTCTGGTCTGTCCGGCTATATACTTTTTATTTTGACTCCAACCCTAAGATCAGAGGTCACTTCATCAGTGTAGGGAACTCCCACTGAGGATCTCCCTGCACCAGAGCAGACCAGCACCTCCTCAGCGATTAAAATCAGGCTGCCTAGGGGCACTGAGAAGTTAAGTGACTTTACCTGGGTCTCGCAATCACTGTGTCGCCTAAACAGGCCGCCAGCAGTCCTTGACATTCCTGATTCAGTGTAGGCTTCGCTAATGTAGAATTGGGTAGGAGGAAGGCAAGACTGCTCAGTTTGTGTGTGTGTGTGTGTATTGTAAAGGGATGTTATTGTGAAGTTCTCCATTTGTTAATAATAATAGCTATTTGTAGAATTCTTTATATATATTTATTATTTATGTTATAATATATTTATATTCATCTTTATTATATGTAATGTATTGATAATAAATATTATTATTTGTGTATATATTTATATAATTCTTTAAGGTTAAAGAAAACCTAAGTATTTTGTCATCTTATCCTCACATCGATCTGGGTAGGTCAGATCGAGTATCATCATCATCATCATCATCATCATCATCATCATCATCATCATCATCATCATCATCATCTTCATCACCATTATCTTCATCAGTTTTACAGATGAGGAAACTGAGGCATACAAGTTCGATGACTTGCCAAGAATCCCAAGCTCGTCGCCCGAAGCAAGACTCGAACTCGGATTTTCGCGGCTCCGAGCCCCGCCGGCCCCTGACCAGCGCAGGAAGAGCCGTCTCGACGTTAAGTTGGAACTTTGGAAAGCGTTTATAAGCAGCATTATTTCTCTAGACTCTCGGGAGAAGGCATCGCAGGGGAGGGACGGGATTCAAATGCGGGCCCGCGGGAGCTCTCCGCTCCTCCTCCGCGTGTCATAGTTTCGATTTTCGCAGCCAGGTACCTCGCCTGGGGGCGGCCGGCGGAACCCCGAAAAAGGTGTTTCCTCGGCGAGGAGGCTTCCCGGGTGATTCAAGCAGCGCTCAGTGATTGTGCTCTGGCTCTGAACTTAGGGCCCGGGAGCTCCTCGGTGCAGGCTCGTGGAGGAGGGCGGAGATTCGGGGGGCTCCCGGCCCTCCCGCTGCCCCACCTGACTCGCTCCGCTCTTTCTGTCCCAGGTTGCTGGAGCCCGAGAAGGAGACGTACGGGGCCGGGGGGCGGGGGGAGGGGCCGGTGCTTGCCCGTCTCTAACTCCGCCCCCAGCCTTGGGTTGGTTTGGTTCGGCTCGTAGAGCTGCCTCCAGTCGCTCGCTCGCTCGGGTGGCGCTAGCTCTCCAGGCTCCCGGCCCCGCCGCCTCAGCCCACCCGGGCCATGACACCGCTGCAGCAGCGCCCACCCCGGCGCCCCGCTCCCTCGCCGCGCGCCCCGAGGGCTGCCAGCCTCCTGGACCTCCCCCTCCGGCTCCCCCTGCTCCTGCTGCTGCTCCGAGCCGCTCCTGCCGCCGCCGCTGCCCCCGAGCCCGCCGGCAGCCGCCCCAAGACCAGCCCCCGCATCACCGCAGCCTGGAAAGGTGGGTGCGCGCAGAGGGCTGCAGGCGAGCGCCGGGAACCGCCGCGGGTGTCCGCTCGCTGCCGGCGCCGAGAGGGTCGGCTCGTCAGCCGGGTCCGTGGATGTCCGCGCGCGTGTGAGTGTGAGCGCGCGTGGCAGCCCGCGGCGGCAGCGCCGGGCAGCGTGTCCGGGGGCATGCACGCGTCCGGGTCTGGGCTGTGGGTTCCGGGACATGTGAGTGAGCGGATCCGCGAGCGGATCCGTCCGTGTGGCTGCGGGGCGCTAAGTCTGTCAGGGTGTGTGTCCACGTATGCCGGCGTGGGCTTCGTGCTCGTCGGGGTGTCCGTGTGTCGGGGAGAGCCTGGGTGTGTGTGTGTGAGTGTGTCAGAGCCGCGGTAATGCGGCGCGATCCCTGCCCGCCCGAGCCTGGAGCTCAGAGACCTGCCCGCAGCCCAAATCTGCAGCGCCCGGGGGGGGGGGAGGTGCAGAAAAGACCGGGGAGGAGAGGATCTCCAAGCACCCCAACTTCAGCTCCCACTCGTGCCGCACCGAGAGCCCTTCCCCGACCCGCTTCTCCCCGGCTGCGGCTGACCCGCCCCGCCCCCTCCCCTGCGCTCCGCGGGGTGCAGGGGAGTGGGCCGGCGGGGCGCCGCGGGCCTGCCTGCTGCAGGCTGCCAGAGGCCGAGCCGGGCCTGGGGGCTGGCGGCCCCGAGCTCCCCCTCCGTTCGGGGGCTGCGGAGAGCGTGGCACGCGCCCGCTGCCGCCTTTCTCGGCTGCGCCTAGTGCAGACCCCGCCTGCCTGCTGGTGTTCCTTCTCTTGTTGCCTGAACAAAGACCCTTTTCGCCCCTTCGCCCCGCCACGTGAGCGGGGGTGCCTGGCTCGGGACTCCCGGGAGTGCGTGCGGCTGTCCGAGGGGAGGGGGCCGGCTGCCCTTCGGCTGCACCCCGACCCCGGCTGCTTCCCGGGGGGCAGCCCCAGCCCGGCAGGGGTGGGCGGGACAGCGGCCGGCGGCCCAGTCCCCGGGGTGAAGCGCTCGGCGGGCACTGGGGCAAGAAGGGGTTCGGGAGGCTCCGCTCGGGGTGCAGCCCCATCTGGCTGCTCGTGTCCCTCCAGCAGGCTTCCCGGGGTTCGGGCCGGTCTCAGGCTGGCCTGGGGAGGACATGGCTCCCGGCAGGTGGCGGGCAGCATCCTGGGATGCCAGGTTTGCTTTCTGTTGTTGTTGTTTCTTCTCCCCCTGGTACAGCAGTGCCCAGGAACTGTGCGGGTAAGGAAAGATGGCAACAGAAGGCTCTGCCATTTGAAAGAGCAGGGTGGCTGGGGGGTGGGGGCGGGGGGAGTTGCCTGTGAGGAGGAGGAGTAGCGGAGTGCTTTAGCCCTAGGAAATCTTTCCCTCGTGAACTTGGAGGCCCCCGCCGGCTTCGGAGGAGCGCCGAGTTCCGTCCTTGCTACAAAGGGGACACTGGCTGAGAGGTGGAGCCGGGGTTGTGCTTCTCGGAGGGGAGGGGGTGGCGTTCGCTCCCTAACGGCTTTTCTCCTTCGCTTTCCCCTGCAATGCACAAGTGCCTCCCCCTACCTGGGCCCGGGGCTGGCCCAGAAAGCTCTTCCTCCGGCGGCCCGCCGTGGTGCAGCCCGGGGCAAGGTTTCAGCCGGAGCTCTTTGATGTTGGCCGGGTTTGCTGGGAAATGCGGAATCCCTGCTGCTAGGCAGGCAGTATCTGGGGCAGGTATTCTTAGCCCGAGGTGCTTACGGGAAAAAAATCCCCCAACTGCGGCACTGGGAGGGAAGAGGACTGGCTCAAGGTCACACGGCACACTCCTAGTCAACCTGGCGGGTCGGGGGAGGCCCGAGAGCGGCCCCGCGGAGCTGAGCAAAGAGCGGAACGGTTCGGAGCGAGCTTCCCGTTCATTCACTCGGATCTATTAATATCTATTCCCTATCTCTCATCCATGTAATCTATTACACGCTTATTATGTGCCGAGCATCGGGGATGCAACAAAGTGGGGGAGCCGGCCCGGGCTTCGGATTTAAGTCACCTTCTTTACCAATATTGGGGAAAGGGAGGGAGGAGGTAGGGAGGTGCAGTGGGCAGACGGAGCTGGGCTGCAGATCCCGCCCCGCCACTTAACGCCGCGTGACCTTGGGCAGACTCCCTCGCTGCCTCGATTTCCCCAAATGCGGGTTCGGACTGGATGAACTCTTAGGTCCCTTAGAGCTCTGAACCTCCGAGTTCCTGGTCCCTGGAGCCCGGACTGCAGCTGGGAAGCTGGTGGATGGCTGGGTTGGGCTGTATTTCACTTAGCCATAGGGATGGGAGCAGGTACTGCAGGTAAGAGAGGCAGCTGGGAGCTCAGAGCTCTCACTGGGGAGCAAGGATTCCCCGGGAAATCCCACTGTGTGTGTATGTATGTGTGTGTATGAGTGTGTGTGACTGTGTGTGACTGTGTGTGTATGTGTGTGTATGAGTGTGTGTGACTGTGTGTGAGTGTGTGTGTGTGTTCGTGCATACCCACAGGGCCCCAGCACACAAAGCCGAGGGGCTCACTTGGTGTCCCATTGCTGCAAGGCTGGCTGGGAGGTTTCCTGCTCTGTCCTGCCCAAGGCTCTGCTAGAACCTGATGTCACAGGGTACTGAATGTCCAGTTCTTGTCTTTACTTTTGCTCTGTGAGCTGGAAGCAGTCATGACTGTGGGGAGGGCCCAACGCTGTCCTGAGCTTATTCCACTCCCCCTTCCTCCCCCATTGAGACAGGTATGGTTGAGATGGTATTGTCTGTCCTTCTGTGTGTTCCGAAAGGCCCCCTCTGCCATCAGCACTTACCCCCTAGCCCTCCCCATCCCCATTCTCTGCTTCTAGTCCCCCAATTCTTAGCACTCACCCCTTTCCCAGGGGCCTGACATTCAGCACTCACCCACACTCCCCTCCAGATTCCCCAAACTTTGTGGCACTTGAGTAGTCCCCCCCCTTCCCCATTCCTGGCACTTAGCTTTTAGGGGCCGGGGATATAGAGAGCAGTTTTTGAGTCCACTGGCAGTCGGAGGAAATCCTCTCAGACAGTGCTGGATGTCCCCAGGCTCTCTCCCTTTCATCTACCTGTGTGTGTCTACATGGAGAGGCTGACTTCTGTTCCCATGCTGGTGGTGCACGAATGGCCCCATCTTCAGACTCCAGAGCTTTCTCATGATGATAAAAAGTAACGACGTGGGACTGGGAGGTCCTCCGAGGCCCTCCTCCTTTAACCCCAGGCAGGGTACCATCTGTTCCCAGTCCACTTCCAGAACTCTGTCACCAGGAGTCCGGGAGGGGTGCCCGCCATTCAGACCTTGCCATTTGCCTCATCCTTCAGGTTTGGGCCGGCTGACAGCTGCCTTCAGGAAACCTATGGGGCATATGGCTCTCAGGGCAGGAGTTGGCAACCAACAGAATGACCACAGGGTGTGGGATGCAGAAGCCCATGGGCCCAGAGTCGCCTTTGTCATCAGAAGGAGCATGGCCATCCTGTTCCCCATTATCTGGCCTTCAGCCCTGGCCTTCCTAACTTGGAAACTGTGGCTCCTGCCTCCTCAGTGCCTCTTCCTTCCCTTCCCTCTCCCTCTCTCCTTAGCCAGAGTTTTAGAGGAGGGACAGCAATTTGTGGAAGAGGGCCATATTGAGGGAATGGTCTGAGCCAGGGTGACAATTTATGAATTTTAAAGTTTGGGACATTTTTTCTTCCTAGGTTTTTTCTATCCCTGAGACCCCCAAAATCTGGAGAGAGTCCAGATCAGGAAAATGTGTCTGGAATACTGCCCTTCACAAGTGGGACAAAAAGATCAAAACTTAGAGAATTATATAATTTAGCATTTTCATCTTTAACAGAGGAGGCAACTGAGATCTAGAGAGGATATGACTGTTTCCCGTGATCACACAGGGCTAGGAGGGATTTGAACTGAGGTGTTCTGTGACTCAGGCTTCCTTTTTCTGGAAAAGGTGTTGAGCTATTTCAATTGGCATCTGGACACGGTCAAGCTATGTGCTTTTTTATGGGCGGGGTGGAGGTTACTGCACTTCCCCCCACTGCTTGTCCCCCAAATAACCTTCAAGTGTAATATCTTGAACTTCCAGTTACAAAAACTGCAGAGATAATTTTTTTTTTACAAAAAAAAAGAACTTTTATGTAAGAAACAAACAACTTCTTCCTAATGATGGGGGCTGACAAACATTGAAATGAGTTTCTTAGGGGGCAGCAAGTTTCCTTATAGTCCTTCGATCACCTGAGGTTGTGCTAGAGAAAATGCCTTTTCAGGTATGAGATGGACTGGATGGTCACCAAGCTCCCAGCAGACTCTGGGTTTCTGTGTCCATGATTCATTCTCTCTGTCTCTGTGTCTCTCTCTCTCTGTGTCTCTCTCTCTCTGTGTCTCTCTGTCTCTCTCTCTTTCTCTCTCTGTCTCTCTGTCTCTGTCTCTGTCTGTCTCTGTCTCTCTCATTGAAGCCTTTTATTTTCAAAACATATGCAAGGATAATTTTTCACCACTGACCCTTGGAAAACCTTGTGTTCCACCTTCCCCTCCTTCCCCCCACCCCACTCTTAGATAGCAAGTAATCCAATATATGTTAAACATGGTAAAAATGTATATACATCCATTATAGACATACATACTTTGTATCCATGATCCTTGACTCCAAATGTAACATCCTTCTGTCTTGGATGCTGCTGATCCTGATCTAGGGTCCAGGTCAGTAATCAGCTGATCAGCTAGCATTTCTTCAGGACTGGAGATTGAAGGGAGAGGCTCTTTCACAATCCCTTACCTCTTTCATCAGACCTGTGACCTCTGACAAAGTAGGGCACTGGATATCTGAGTTCTGCTCCTGAATCTGTCATTTCTCTTTAGGCCTTGATTTCTCCAGCCATATAATGGGAAGAATAATGCTTATCCTACTCCCCTGCCAAGGGTGTTGGTTGTGAGGATCCTGAGATAATGGATTGTACTTGGAAAGGGAAAAGGTAATGTTTGTGTGAGACTCTTCACTAATGGAAGACCAGGGAGGCAGGACTCAGGGCCCCAGAAGGCTCCAAAGCTTCCTTGGCTAAGTGAAGCAGGCTCAGGAAAAGGTGTCTGACGTACCAGGAAGGTTGGTCATTCCCATCATTGCTGCCAGCATGGTTTCGGGTACCTGGAGTTCAAAGACTACAGATGTGAATGCTGGTCCTGCTAAAAGCAATATAATCTTAGGCAAGGCAATTCCCCCTGTGTACCTCAGTTTCTTAATCTCTAAAATGGAGATTAGATACTTTCTAATGTCCCTTTAATGCTCTATGAAAGTCTTCTTCTCGCTTACTCTTTGCCTGTGGGACAAGAGGGGAATACCTGGTTTGGGGGGCTAGAGATGCTCAGGAAAGTCCACTCCCTCTCTAAGCTAGCATAAGGAGGTGAACATGGCCCTGCCCTTCCAGCTGGTGGTGGCCCCCTTCACTGGCCCAGCTTCTCTCCCAAGACCAAGCCATTAACAAGTGGGAATTTATTTCCGATTTTGGTCACCACAGCTGGGGGAAGAATGATGACTTATTCCCAGTGGGTGGGTGAGGATGGAGGAGGGAAGTTGTTACTCTTCACCAGGCTGAAGTCACTTTGGGGCCTCCCCGAGCATTAGCATTTCCAGTGGAAATCCTTCAGTCTCCAGGGGTTTTATTTGCTCATCTCTTCTGGGAGTGACTTCTGTCCCCACTGGGCAGGACTCCTCTCTGGGGTTAGGATCTGACAAGTTCCTGGGCTACCAAGACAGTGGTGGTTGGTGGCAGGGGAAGGCAGGGAGTTTTCAGTCATTAGTGTTGTGTTATATGACATCATCGGGGAAGGGGAGCTTGGAAGTCCCCCCCCACCTGAGGACTTGGTAGAAAATTCCCCAGAGCCCTTTGGGAGTATCCACTTAGCTCTGAGCCAGAAATAATCACCGCTGACATTTCAGTAATCCTATACCATTCCCTGATACCTTGCCTTTGAACAATGCTTTGAGATAAAGATTGCAAGCCTTCTTCCCATTTTATAGATGGAGATAAGGAGGCACAGATAGTGGAGAGACAAGTCACTTACATACAATGGGTAACAAGTGGAATCAAAATTTGAACCCAGGTCTTCTGGTTCTAAATTTAGCAGGCCTTCCTTTGTGTCACTGCCTGTTTTCCCATCTTTCCCCCAAGGAACAAACCCAGCCCAACTCAGAATCTCTCATTTGCTTGCTGTGTGACTACAGAGAATCTGAATTTCTCTTTCTTTAAATTCTCCAAATGTAAAATGGGATTAACCATTCTTGCCCTGAGTCTGAAGATTAAAAGAGATAATTTCTGCCAAGCAACTTGCAAACTTTAAAACACTCTGGAAATATAAAAATAGAAAATAGGAATATAAAATATAAAACATAATTATTCTTAATCCTTGAAAAAAAAATCACAGAACCACAAGGTTGGAAAAATCCTAGACACTCCTTAGTAAAATTCACATTGTTATTTGTCCTTGGTTCTCAAAGAAGACCTTGATATCAAGGAGGGGAGGCCTCGATGTGCAAGTATATTGGATTTAGGTGACACAGGGCTGGGCAAGGTCTTTCCCCTCAGAGCCTTCTAGGTCCAGTGGCCAGATAGAGATCGGGAGGTCTGGAGATGGCCCTCAAGGTCTTTCCCAGATCTCCCTTGACTGATGCAATCCCATTCAGTGATTAAGTCTGGGAAAGAAGTGAAGCAGAGAATGGCCCCTGACTCAGAGTGAATGTAAGTAGTAATTGTTTCTGTTTTGGTCAGAAACCCTGGGGGTCTTCCCTCCCAGAAAATTCACAGCTTTCTTCTTCTATGATTTACCCTCTAAGGGATCATCCTGCCTCCAGTAGGGAAATCCACTCCCTTCTCAAACAGCCCCTTCGACTGGGGTATTGCTCACTGGTGAAGAAGTTTGCTCTTTCATTTAGAGCTGGAAGGGACCTTGGAATCCATTGGATCCAACCCCTCCTTCCCCTTGGGCAAACTGAGGCTGACAGAGATCACAGGGAGAGCCAGAGTGGGAACCTGGGGCTTTCCCCTCCAAATGCCACTTGCTTCTCCAGGCTTCTAAGCTTTTCTTTATTAGCTGGCTGCCGTGTTAATTAGAATGCTGGATTCAGAGTTGGGGAGACCGTCGTTCAAACCCTCCTCTGTCCTAAACCTCCTCGGTTTACTCGTGTATAGAAAGGTTAGAAAAGAGTGGTAGGGTGGTGTGAGATCAGAGAGCTGAGGGAGATCAGAAAAGAGGGAGATGGGGGGAACAAGAAATAAAGGCTTCTAAGAGGAGTGGAAGGGAGTTGGGGTGACTGTTGGGATACAGTACCACAGAAGCTGGAGATAAAAGACCTTAAAGGGTTTTCTGAGCTAACCCTCTCATTTGTGCAGAGGGGAAAACCAAGGTTCAGAGAGGTTAACAAGGAGTTGGAACAAGAGTTAACAAGGAGATAGAATTGCTACATATAAGGTTCTTCTTACCTCAAAACACATAGGAAGTGTCCACCCCCTGGTTCAGGACAAGAAGGACAGTGTTCCTCCTTAGCTACTCTTGTAGACCATGGGTCTGACTAGTCCTATGAGTGCATTCCTACCACCCTAGATTTTGGGGGCATCCTCTGCCCTCCTGGGCCCTCTTCCACCCTTTTCCAGGGCCCTAATCTCCCTGAGCTGGCATCCCTCCGGCCCTCATCATTCCCTCCCCTTCCCCAACTAAACTGGACAGACAGGGTGTGTCACAAGAGAGTTCACACTTCCCCTTGCCTTCTCTGAAATTACCCATGGTTTGCTAGAAACTATATTTCCTCTTCTTTTGATTTCCTCATGTGGTATTTTGTACCTGGGACTTTAACATGTTCTGGGCTTCCCAATAGGGGACAGCTGGAGTCCTAGGGTCCATGTAGAGGGCAGAGCAACAGGCAATCTCGCCATGGAACCCTGGAAGCCCACCAGTTCTATAGTAACAGCTCTCCACTTCCATCTACCTTCTGTGGCCTTCCCCCATGCAAATCAGTTTTGAGAAAGAAAAATAGTAATTTGCACTCTTTGTCTCTTTGTCTCCTCCCAACTCACACTGAAGAACCGCAGCTTTTCCCTATAGTCAGAGTTCCTAGTATTGCTCCATCCCCCATCTTCCCAGTCATTTTCAAGAAAAAATAGAGAAAACTTTGGCAATGTAGTCAAGGCAAACTTGGGATTGTTCCCTGAGACGTGATGGATCATAGCTGAGCGGGAAGGGATCTTACACATTTTGACCAACTCCTTTTGAAGTTGTAGAAACTCACACCAAGATGGCTGAGTAACTTCTGAAAAGTCACACAAATATTAAATGGCAAAGCTGAGTTTTGAACCCAGGTCCTGGGGCTACAGAGTCAGGACTCTTTCATATATACATATATATGTACACATACATTCATACATACATACACATATATAGGTTTTTTGGGTGATTTTTAAAATCCCAGTTTTCTCAGGTGTCTCAGAGTGCTCCTTGAGCAATCCCTGTGTCCACATTTCCCCCTCCTCTGTCACTTCCTCCTCAGCTTGTGTTACTAGAGGTAGGAGAAGAGTTCTTCCTCTTTCCCAGACTCCCCTCATGTCTGAGCAAACCTTCTGTTTTTTTTTTTGTTTTTTTTTTTTTTAATCATTATCTTTCTTTGTCTGGGCCTTTCTCTCCCTCAGCCTCTCAAGCTTGTCCATTTTTTAGGGCTCAGCCGCCTCATCTGCTCTGGAAAACCTGCTTTGACATCTCTAGAAGGAAAGGCCCCTTTTGTCCAGTCCTCCATAGCACTTTGTAGGCCCCATCTGGGTGGATCTGAGATGCTATCAACATGGCTACCCCTTCCACTGGAGGAGGTTACAACCTTTCTCCTGCCCTCCCATCTAGTGCCATTTTATCCAGAAGACTTTGCAGTATATCTGGATAAAATGTTGGCGCTCCCTTGGGGGCTCTGTATGTAATAAATTAAATTAAAATTTATTAAGCACCTGCTTAATAAATATTCCTAGGGCTGAGCAGAGCTGCAGTGGATTGCAGTTTTCCTCTGGTTCTGATACAATCCCAGTTCCAAAGACGGGCCATCCATCTGTTAGCTCCTGCTCTTGCTTCACGGCCTCCTTTTCTGTCCTTGGCTGTGCCTTTGGCTTCTGTTTTTGAGTAAAAGTAACACGCTGCAGTCTGCTTACCCTCCCCCTTTGGGGTCACCTGCAATTTTGGTTCTTTTGAGCTCAGGGTGATATCATGTAGCATCACTGGGAGAATATTGGTATTGAGGAAGACAAGCTTTTGTGTCAGGGAACAGTTTAATATCAGTGACTGTGCTGCTTTCCCAAATGGGACCCAGCCTTATCTCTTTCGATTCAATTCAAGGCAGGGTTTATTGTCTGTCCATCTCCACTGCTGTCCGATTCAATTCAATAAACATTTATTAAGGTAACATAGAATAGTGGCTAGACACTGGACTTTATGCTAGAATTTGCTCAAATCCAATCTTACACTCTTTTTTAAAAATATATTTTTATTTTTCAATCTTACACTCTGACTCTCTGTGTGACCCTGCGGTTAGGGTCTGGGCTTCCCGTATTAAATGAAGGGGATGGATTCAATAGCCCCTCCATCTCCTCCATCTCTGAAAAGGCATATAAGTATCTTTTATGCATCAGTGCTGTGTTAGGCAGTTGGGGAACAAAGTCAAAAATAAAATAATCGCCACTTT